>NW_021604683.1:3968661-4143212 GCF_004785775.1 Grammomys surdaster | reverse complement strand
AGAGAGAGAGAGAGAGAGAGAGAGAGAGAGAGAGAGAGAGAGAGAGAAAAATATGTTGAATGCTGGCGGCACCAAGTAGTGACTTCTAGTAGTGTCTTCCAGTCTCAATGGCCCACAGCACTTCTGCAAAGTGCTTTCTAAAAGCTTAAATAGAGCCTGTATCATTCATAGGAGCCCTTTTCACTACATCAAATGTGTAGGTATACTTCCGACACTGGTTAACACAAAAGGTTGATGGGACTCTTTAAATGTGCAGTGTGCCAGACTTGACAGTAGGTGCTAGGCCAAAGGTGAGCAAGATGGGTTCACAGATTGTATGATGTTGTATGATGAAACTTAGCCTCTGGAATTTTCATGCCTCAAAGCTACTGACTGTAACATTCCACCCCTAAAGTGTGCAAACTCTTTATTTTAGTGTGAGTATGAATGTGTGTGTGCCAGAGTACAGTATTAACACAGTTTTCTATAGCTATCAGGGATGAGCAAAGAAAACTCATTTTAGTCCATCTACCACATGCACTGTGCACCATTCACTTGTACTTTGTACTTTTACCTATACCATGACAACTGAAGCCACCTGCTACTTTACTTGGCAGCTACTGTAGAATGCAATTTTAGGCTTCACATTGTCCTTTACTGACAGGAATTATAGTTTAAATAAGCAGCATACATATACAATCTCAGGCACTGGACTTAGGCCTTCTACAGTGGGGTGGTGGGCCTGAGCCTGGCAGACTCACCTCTACACTGGTGGGACAGCACTCTACCGCTCGGCTCAGCATGATTCTAGCATCTTCAGGCTCTTCAAGCTCAACAGCTGCTTTCCACAATCGAACAGAGTTTGGAACATGCTCAAGGGCTGGAAAAGGTCAAATAATGAGAGTGCCAGGAATGTTCTGCCAGTTGGATAAGAAATGTGCCCCTCCCTACCCGCAGCCCCTGATAATCAAGGGCTATAGACATGCCCATTTTGTGGGTCCTTTGATGTTGGGGTAAACATAAAGCCTGACAGAAAGCATTTTGATGTAGGAAAAAGAAAAGAACAGTCAAAATCACTAAAGTTTTATCAGTAGGAACTGTAACATAAATACAAAGTGAGTTTCAGGACACTCAAGACTACACAGAGAAACTTTGTGTAGAAAAGCAAAACAAGACATCAAGCTATATACCTAAAATTCACATATGATTTACTAAAAATATATTTCAAATGGTCAGTGTCAAAAAACCTTCATGATTATATTTTCCCTTAAGAATACATAAAACTAGCCGGGCGGTGGTAGCGCACGCCTTTAATCCCAGCACTCGGGAGGCAGAGGCAGGCGGATTTCTGAGTTCGAGGCCAGCCTGGTCTACAGAGTGAGTTCCAGGACAGCCCGGGCTATACAGAGAAACCCTGTCTCGAAAAACCAAAAAAAAAAAAAAAAAAAAAAAAAAAAAAACATAAAACTTTATGCTGGGTGGTGGTGACTCATGCCTTTAATCTCAGCATTCTGGAGGCAGAGGCAGGCGGATCTCTGTAAGTTAGAGGCCAGCCTGGTCTACAGAGCAAGTTCCAGAACAGCCAAGGCTACACAGAGAAATACTGTCTCAAAAAAAAAAGGGGGGGGGTAAATACCTAAAACTTTAAAAAGAAGTCATAATAAGCAAACTCTGAAAAGACTCCTATAGAACAGTGATGAGATCCTCTGTAGTATACCACAATCTATGTATGTCTGGCTAATACTTGTGTTATCCTTAGGTAACTGGGACAGTGACTCACTGGCCAGTAGCATGGATACTCCACAGAGGCAGAGTCCAGATTCTTGTAAGGTTGGCAGAAGTTTCAGCAAACAGAATACCATGTGACTTAAACTTCTGAATGACTGATTCCTACAGCCTGCAAGTTTCTGGATGTGTGAGCTTACTCCCCATTTACACACATACAGGATCTCATATACCCTTAAGCTTGATATATCATCAAGGATGTCTCTTTGTAGTGAATTCCTGATCTTCCCGCCTCTACCTTTCACAGGCTGGGATAAGTCCCCATACCCTGATTATTTCTACAATTTTCTATTAGTTTTCATGTTGTGGTTGAATGTAGATGACTTAAACTCAAGGGAAACTGTGGGTCAAAGATATTACTGTAAAAAAAAAAAAACTGCAATGTAAGGGAGGGGAGAGAGAGAGAGAGAGAATGAGAATGAGACTATAGTCAAAAGAAGCAAAAGCACGAACTGATGATCCAGACCTTAAAAGGTCTAGATCACTGGATCACTAACCTAGGTAGAGAGGTAACCCTTGTTAACAACACGAGGGAAAAAAAAATCCTAATTCCAGTATGGCACATAGTTAGCATTTGTTCTGTGCTTGCACATGGTAATAGTGGTGTTTCTGTACTACTTCTTCCTCTACCTTTGTACACTTCAAAATTCCATTTCCAGAGCACAAGCTATCCTTGAGGGACTATACTTACCGAGTCACAAACCTGTCCCTGTACAGTGAATAAGGAAAACTAGGATGACAGTGACTGTTGCACTCACGCACTATAGAAAGGTAAAAACGTGCCCTCCAATCAGTGTGGGAACACTCCTACTAGAGACCCTTTTTTACACAAAGTCCAAGGGCAAAGGCAACCAGCCCAGGAAATAGCACTAGCAGCATTACCAGCTTCTTAACTACTCTCACAAAAAGTCTGAACAAAGGAAGAGTGAAATTGCTCTCCAAGAGAATGAAACATCAGAAAGCAAGAAGAATACCTCCAAGGGACAGTCTGAGGGGTACCTCCCAGAGAGGCTTACCTTTCCGAAGAACACGCTTCTTTGCTCGAATGTCTGTTTCTAGTTCTGCTGCTCTAATGTAAATCCTAACAGACTGCGGGAGATGACGGACAGCTTGTGCCACCACAGCCTTGGCTGTGTCCCCAGGCTGTAACCTAGCTGCTTCTAGCCAGACATCTTCACTCTGGGGGAAAACACAGCAATAAGAACATGGGCAGATATGTCTGCCTGGGAAGTTCTGACTATGCCTAAAGTTCAAAGAATTCCACAGACAGTTTCTTTCATTATCAGAAACACCTAGTCTTCACAGAAAAGCACATGACATTCAATTGGTTTTATAGCACTTTTTAATCTCGTCTTAATCATCCCACCTTCCAAAACACAAGTGCTAGAATATTCTAAGAGCTCTCTCTAACCTGTGTTTTGTTTTTTGGTTTTTTTTCCTGATTTACTTTTTTTTTAAAAAAAAGATTTATTTATTTTATATATATGAGTGCTCTATGTATATCTGCAGGCTAGAAGAGGGCATCGGATCCCATTACAGATGGCTGTGAGCCACCATGTGGTTGCTGGGAATTGAACTCAGGACCTCTGAAAGAGCAGTCAGTGCTCTTAACCCCTGAGCCATCTTGCCAGCCCCTTTCTGATTTACTTATTCTTGTTTTATGTACACAGGTGTTTTGCTTGGATGCATATCCAGAAGAGGACATCAGATCCCCCTGGAACTAGATTATAGGCAGTTGTAAGCTGCCATATGGCATCTAGAAATCAAATCTAGGTTCTCTAGAAGAGCAGCCAGTGCTCTCAACTGCTGAGCCGCCTGTCCTGAGTCAACTTCTAGGTTTTCTATATTATATGGCCTGATACGCTGCCAGGCTTATCACTTTTAGTAATGCTAATCCTGCCAGTACAATGGTAGGTCAGTTTCTGCTCCACACAAGAGCAATCAAGAAACTCCTTTCCCTCTGTTTATAACCTTACTCTGGCTTTATTTTTCCAGTATGGGTACCATGCCTGGAAGAACACAGAGGGTTTCCTGGGAGCATAAATCATGCAGATGTCAAGAGAATATGCTATAGCTTCACCTTGGGGCACATCTCTGTCCCTTTCATAATAAGGTTTCGAGCCACTTGTAACTTTCCAGTGACTTCCTCCAGGCGAGCTGACGCAATCCAAGCTGGTGGATGATGAGGGTTTGTTTCTCGAACAGATTTGAGAAGTAGTCGTGCTTTCTTGATGTCACTGTAAAGATTAGAAGCCACAAAACATCAGGCCACACTTTCAGAGGTTTGACAAAAGCGTGGGAGAGGGCACCCCCTTCAGACACAGGCATAAATTGCTAAGGAAAATATGCTGAAGACATAAAATCCAAAAGAGCTCTACTCTGTAGGGGCACTGAGCAAACAAACTGAGGCCTGAATATCCAGACAGGAAACATGAGACAGTTAACAAGCTGCTTTTTTAGCTCACCACAGGCACTGACCTTATTATTTGCAAAATATTTAATATACACAATAAAGAAAACAAATACACTTCTGCATTTCTCAGAACATCCATGTCATATTTTGACTGTATAGTTTTTCTTTTTTAAAAAACTCCACAAAAACATAGTAAGCAATCAGAGTTCCCATTTCAACCCATCAATTCTGCAGCATACTCACTTTATGTCCCCGCCATGGGTTGGGATCATAGAATTTAGATCTGTCAGATAGCCTTTGGGGTCCACAACAGTCTGCCCACTCACTGAGTCAGATACCTGTGAGATAGGTTATTGTGAGAATCAGCTAGCCATGACCAGCAATGTTTAAAACAATGAATTACCAACAACCCTGAAGACCCTCCCAACAAATCTCACCTACAGTAAGTAGTTAGGAAGAAAACAACCTTATTGTAACTCAAACAACAGTTAGTGATTTAAAAAATGTCTTCTATATGAAAAGTGTAGAAATCTTCTACAAGGATTAATAGTGGGAGATTAATCTCAGCATCACTGAAAGTGATAAACCAGGTAGCTTATCAGGCCATGTAATACAGAAAACCTAGAGGCTGAAGCTGGAGAGACAGCCCAGCAGTTCAGAACACTTTAGAATGGCTCCCATAGGCTCATATGCAAATACTTGGTCCCCAGTAGGTTAAACAATTTGGAATGGCTTAGGGGGTGTGGCCTTGTTAGAGGGGATGTGTCACTGAAGGTGGGCTTTGAGGGTTCAAAAGACTTGGCCACTCTAGTGTGTGTCTCTCTTCTAAGAAATGAAATGAGAAGAGAAAATAAAAGAAACCAAGACACTAAGACACAGATATTGATTCTAGTCCAGAATCTCATAAGTAAAAGATTGGTAATTTCAACTTTTTTTTTTTTTTTTAAATTTCAATACAGCACAGCATTTCATTGTCCCGGAACTCATTCTGTAGCCAAGGCTAGCCTTGAACTCAAGAGATCTACCTCTCTCTGCCTCCTCGGGTGCTGAAATTAAAAGCTTATTCTACTATTCTAATTGTGAGTTTTTAAATTGCCATGTCTGATAGCACAGGCCAGTAATCCCAGCTACTGGGAAGGCTAAGGAAGGAATAACCAAAGTTTAAGGCCTACCTGGCTACAGAATGACTTCAAGAGCAGCCTAGACAATTTACTGAGTATTAGTTCCAAAATTAAAAACTAAAAAAAAAAGCTGGGCATGATGATGCATGGCTTTAATCCTAGCACTCTGGAGGCAGAAGCAAGTGGATCTCTGTTAATTCAAGGCCAGCTTGGTCTACAAAGTGAGTTCCAGGACAACCAGGGCTGTTACACAGAGTAACTCTGTCTAAAACAAAAATAAACAAACAAAAAAAACCTAAAAACCACCAGCTTGGACACACATCTTTAATACCAGCACTCAAGAGGCAGAGGCTCTGGTCTATACATCAAGTAATGTCAGCCAAGCAGTGAGACTCTGACTCAAAACAAACAAAAAACTATGCATGGTCATGTGTACATGTAACTGTAGCATTTGGAGGAATCTTGGGAATTCACCAGCCAGCTAGTCTAGCCAAGACAGAGCTCTCAGGCATTAGGTGACAGAGCAGGACACCTAACGGCCTCCCTCAGGCTATGTTTTCCCACTCTAGCTCCACAGGTATAAAATACAGGTAGCCCTCCCCTGAGCACCCCCACTTCCACTGTCTTAGTTTGGGTTTTATTAATGTGAAGAGACATCATGACCACAGAAACTCTTATAAAGGAAAACATTTATTTGCAGCTGGCTTATAGTTTCATAGGTTTAGTCCATTATCTTAATGGCAGGGAGCAAGGCAGCATGCAAGCAGGCATGGTGCTAGAGAATGAGCTGAGAGGTTTACATCCTGATCCAAAGGCAGAAGAAGGAGACTGCATCACACTAGCCAGACTTGAGCTTCAGACATCAAAGCCTAGCCCCACAGTGACACACTTCCTTCAGCAAGGCCACACCTACTCCAACAAGGCCACACTACCTAACAGTGCCATTCCCTATGTGCCATTCCTGTTTAAACCAACACCCCCCCCCCAACAAAACAAAGGTCTGGTAGTTCAGAAGTAGAATATTTGCCCAATTAGCATATGGACAGCCCTGTGTCTCATCTCTAGCACTGAAAAAAATAAAAACAAACAAAAAAGTAACAACAAGCAACAATACAAGTACAAATAAGTATAATAATTTGATTTTTAAAATGTACAGGGTTAGGAACTAGTTTGACAGGAAAATGTTTGCCCAGTATGTATAAGACATGGATTTAATCCTCAGAACCATAGAAAAAGGGCAAGGAAGACAAGGTGGCTTATGCCTATAATATATCAGCACTTACAAGACAAAGGCAAGAGAACTATGAGTTCAAGACTACTCGCATTTCACAGTAAGTCCAAAGTCAGTCTGGGCTAACAGTGAGACCTATCTCAAAAACCTCAAAGAGGGATGCAAGGGCAGGAACAAATGTAGATCAAACAGTAGAGTGCTTGCCTATCACAAAGATCCCTGGGTTTGATCTCTAGCATCATATAAAGCAAGTTATAATCTCAGTACTAGGGAGATGGAGACAGGAAAATCCAAAGTTCAGGGTCATACTGAACTACATATTGAATTCAAATTTACCCTGGACGACATGAAACCCTGTTTCAAAAGAACAAAAACACCAGGGAGGTTAGAGAGAAGGCTCAGTGGTTAAGAACACTTGTTACTCTTGCAGAGGACCAGGGTTTGGTTCCCAAAATCCACATAGTTGCTCATAAGTATCTGCAACTCTAGTTCCAGGGAATCCAATGCCCTCTTGTGAATTGAACAGCACAAAGCACATACATGTTGAACAAACATGTATGCAAACATGCAAGCAAAACCACTCATAAACATAAAATGGAATATAAAAAAATAAAAAGGACAAAAACTAAGCAAACAAGGGCAAACATCTTGAATATCTCTCTAAATAGTAACTGCATAAAAGGATGGTCAACATTACGAATCATTGGGAATACGCAAATAAAATTACAATTTCACACCCATTAGAATGGTTATTTTGGGAATGAGGAAAGATGGTTTAATTGGTAAAGTATTTGCCACCAAAGCATGAGAACCTGAGCAGGTGCCTCTGAGAGCTCGGTATGGCTGTACCTGCTTGTAACTACAGTGCTAGGTGGATGGCAACAGGAAGACCTGAGACTTGCAGGCCAGTCAGTCTAGTGAAACTGGATAGCTTTAGCTTCAGAGAGACATTGTTTCAAAAAAGAAGTGAGGTGAGGCTGGAAAATGGCTCAGCATGTAAGAGAACAAAGGATATAGATTCAGTTGCAAAGGATATAGATTCAGTTCCCAACACTTACATGGCGGCTCACAACTGCAAGCTGTAATTAAGATCTTATGCCTTCTTCTAGCCTTCATGAGCAACACATGTATGTGGTGCATAGATATACATGCAGGCAAGATATACATAAATATGCATTAAACAAAAATATTTTTTTTTTCGAGACAGGGTTTCTTTGTGTAGCCCTGGCTGTCCTGGAACTCACTCTGTAGACCAGGCTGGCCTCGAACTCAGAAATCCGCCTGCCTCTGCCTCCCAAGTGCTGGGATTAAAGGCATGCGCCACCACCGCCTGGCACAAAAATAAATCTTAAAAAAAAAAAAAAAAAAAAAAGCCTGGCTTACTTATGGTAGGAAAGGCGCTCCAACTATCTGCAACAGTCCACAAAATTCAGAGAAAGTGATTAAGACTTGCTTAGGGCTGGGAGGTGTGAGAACGTTCCTCACCCACTGCAAGGGGCAAAAATCATGCTTTTAAAAATGTTTTTTTTTGGGGGGGGTGGCTGGTGAGATGGCTGAGTGGTTAGTTAAGAGAACTGACGCTCTTCCAGAGGTCATAAGTTCAAATCCCATCAACCACATGGTGGCTCACAACCATCTGTAATGGGATCTGATGCTCTCTTCTGGTGTGTCTGGAAACAGCTACAGTGTACTCATATATATAAAATAAATAAAATCTTAAAAATAAAAGTTTTTAAAAGACAAGACCTCATACTATAACCCAGGCTGGATTCAGGCTCAAGGTGATGCTTGTACTAAGTACTTTCAAGTACTAAGCTTCCTATGTAGTGAAATTACAGGTGTACCACCATACTATCTAACACTCTTAAGAAAAGACAGGCTAACAAGCACAATGCACAGAAAAAGGGGAAAGGGAGAAGAATAATTATTTTTCTAATGACTGGGCATGAGAGTGCATGCCTAGAATCCTAGCACTTGGGATCGTGGTAGAAGAATCAGATCATCCTTGGCTACATAGCTAGTGTGAAGCCAGCTAGGCTACACAAGAGTGTCTTCCTTTCCTCCAAAAAGCCAGATACCTGTAATTCCTGCACTTGGCAGTCAGAAGCAAGGAAATTATTACAAGTTCAAAACTAGCCTGGTCTACGTAAGTTTCAGGCCAGCCAATTACATGCCAAGTCCTGTCTCAAAATAAAACAACAAAAATGGCAAGAAGAACATGTGCAAGGGCATTCTGTTTTATATAACCCTGGCTTCTGTATTATTTGTCAATTAAAAAAAAAAAAGAAGAACAAATAAGGTATGGTAAGCTAGCTTCCACACATAAGCACAAACCCACAAACATGTATTATATCTCACACACACACACACAGAGGAGAGAGAGACAGAGAGAGAATATGAAAATATTGAGCTAGAGAGAAGGCTCAGCAGTTAAAAGTACTTTCTGTTTCTCCAGAGGATGAGTTCAGCTCCCACAACCCATGTCAAGAGACTCATAACAGCCTGTTAATTCCAAAACTAGGAGGATCGGATGCTTCTGGTATCCTGTACCCGGCACCTGTACATATATAGAAAACACACAAACACAGACACTCAAGTAAAAATAAACATGGGGACAGGCAGTGGTAGCACATGCCTTTAATCCCAGCACTTGGGAGGGAGAGGCAGGTGGATTTCTGAGTTCGAGGCCAGCCTGGTCTACAGAGTGAGTTCCAGGACAGCCAGGGCTACACAGAGAAACCCTGTCTCAAAAAAACAAACAAACAAACAAAAAATTATTGAGTATTTTGTTTTGTTTTGTTTATGTTGAGGATCAAACCAAGGGCCTTGCACATGTTTAGGTAAGTGATCTAACAACTAAGCAACATCCTCGAAATATATTTTGCTTTCCCCCCATTTCAGAACCATCTATAAGAAAAGATCCATGACAAATTCTCACCTGGCTAAGCCTCATGTCCATCAGGGTATTCCTTGCTTGGCCAATCTTCCTCATGTCCAGCTCCCCTGTACCAGGTGTCATCAATCCTGGTGTCATTCCACCTGGGTATGGAGTGTTCAGGCCTCCTGGGTAGGGTGTGTTCAGACCTCCAAATTGCTAGGAGGAGGATAAAACACTGGCTTGAACTGTCATACTGAAGATCCCCACCTCCTCTAAACACTGCCCACCTAGCCCCCCATGTCCTAATGGGGTATGGCTATGCTGACTCTTGCCGCAGCACAGCTACAAAAGCAATCAACACTCACCCTTCACACCACATCCTTATCCAGACTAAAGAAGCCTCATTTGCCTCTGTTCATATACTCACAGTTTGTCGGGGATCCACAGAAGTATGGTTCTCTCCAGTCTGTAAATGTTTGGCAAAGAAACTATCAGGAACAGGGGTCAGCTTCTCATAACGTGGGTTCCGTTGACGTTTGTTTCTGGCATCGCCAACTTCTGGGATGCTCAGCCATTCTTCTTCTGTGACTTCTGCCAACTTCCTCTGGCAAGACATTTGATCCCAAATGTTAGTCATTGTTAGAATTCACATTGCTCTCCCCAAGCCTCTGACCTATTGTGCCTTAGAAAAGACTGATACAGAAATGGTTTTCCCTAAAAAAAATAACGCATTTCTTTATTATTTATTGTATGTATGTATACGCATATGTGCATATGCACATATAAGGATAAGTGGCAAGAGCTATTACCTGCTGGTTTTCCACTTTATTTAGAGAAATCAATTCATTGGATTGGCATGATTTTACTAAAAGGTAAATTATCAGATCAAAGTCTAATAGGCAGTTTGGAAAGCATATGCCTAAATGGAGAGAAATTTAATAGAGACTGTTTTCCTACCTTTAACAGTAGAAAATGTTTTTGTTTTTTTGCTTTATTTTTTAATATATAATGACAGATGATCAAATATATGAAGTACAAACTTCCCCTAAGCAATTAATCCTCTGAACTAAGTAAAGAGCATCATTAGTAAAGGCTCGATAACAGTATTACACCAGAGCATTCCACCTTCTGCTGCTTAGGTGAAGGCCTGGAAGCCAGTATGGTAGCCCATCTGCTCACCTTAAGGTCTGAAAATTGCTGCTGGATTTTGGGACGTTCCATTCGGTATTTCTCAATCTCTTCTTTCTCCCTTTGCTCTCTAGGAAATAAACCATGTGCTTACATTAGAAATATGACATGTAGGCTTAGGGCACTTGCTGTTCCCATAGAGAACCCAGCTGTTTTTCCTAGGACCCACATGGTAGCTCACAGCTATCCACAGCTCCAGTTCTAAGGAGTCCAATGAATGCCTGTCTTTGACATCTTTGGGCACTAGGAATGCACTTAGTACATGTACATACATGTAGGCAAAAAAGTCATATATATAAATAAATAAATCTCAAAAAATAAAATCCATGAAAAAAAGAAAATGAACTATCTATCGCAAAACAAAGGTTTTTTGGTTATCTATTGCAAAGCAAAGTTGGTTTGTTATATATCTTAATTAAATAACCAAAAACAATTCCACACATTTAACAGTTAACTAGAATGCATTTTAGGTAACTGTAGATATAATCACAAATCTAGTTTTTCAATTATTTACCAAACAAAAACAAGCAGAAACTAAATAAACTGGGGGGCCTTACTTCCAGAGATATTCAAATAGTATGTTTACATCAAAATAAATCTATTATAGTCAGGCATGGTAGCACACACCTGTAATTTGAATACTAGGAGGCAGAGGTAGACAAATCTCTGTAAATTCAAGGCCAGCCTGGTCTTGATACAGCCTGGTCCAGACACATACGTATCTATCTATGTAGGGAGTTCTGGAACAGCCAGGACTATGTAGAGAGACTCTGTCTTTAAAAAGAAAAAGAAATTACAAGTAAAATCTATTTTACTCCCCTAAACTGCACACCCTGTATTCTGTAGTGTCAGTTGTAATGGATCATTTTGTTATGGTCAGAAGAAGTTCATTTCCATTTGCTGAAGAATTCAAGTTGACCATGCATTAACCTGTTTCTGGAATTTGACATACTCCCCACCCTATGACTCACACCTTAAATATACCCAAATAAGATGTTCTGCCTAATAATTTAAAAATGCTTACCCAAGTCCCTACATAACCAAAAGTCCCCTAGAAATCTCCCAACCCTTGAGAATCTCCTAGTCTTGCTGTTTTTTGTACTGTATAAAACCTATATTCCTAGTTCAATGCTATATTCTCAAATCCCACTTAAGGAAGATAGCACTGTATGACAGAAAATAAACCTTGGTTAATCTGATCAAAGAATTTGGGTGATGGGCTTTACTCTCATTAGGTGGAATTAACAGTTGTTTCCTCTTGTTGACTGAATGACTGACCAGAAGTTATGGAACTGCCTGCCTCTGCCTCCCAAATGCTAGGATTTAAGGTGGTATAACCACACCTAACTCAAAGTATGGTTTCTTCTGAGCACATGAAACTTTTCTTTAACCCCATCCCTTGGGAAGCAGAAACAGGAAAATCTCTGAGTTCAAGGCAGACCTAGGCTATATTCCAGGAGGCTTGTACAAGAGTAATATCCTGTTTCAAAAATAAAACCAAACAAAATTTACATAGCAATATAATTATGCTTCACAGTATCACGTGTCCACTTCCTATAAACTTTCCCAAAATTAGGACACAGAATTCAGAAATTGCCATATAAAGCAATGTACTGAGAGAACATGAACACAGCTATTGGTGGTTGGTCTGGTGCTACTATATATTCAAATGCTAAATTTTGGACCCCAAGATCTGATTGCCCCCAGATGAGTGAATTCTCACATCCGCTGGCTTACTCCTCAATTTCAGTGACTGGTTAATAAAAGGCTAGAGCCTATGGTTGGGCAGTAGAGAAAAAAAAGGCAGGACCTAAGAATCATGTGAGGAGTCTCAAGAGAGATCACGGGGAGAAGACAGGAGACAGAGAGAGGAGGAGGCCACTATGAGGCCAGATGAATCCTGAGCACGTAGCCAGCAGAAGTGGACCCTGAGGATAGGTTGACAGAGCAGAAATAACCCAGCGAGACTTAAATGTCAAGTTAACACAGGGTCTATGGATTGAATGTAACTTAGAATAGCTCTGGGCCTGCTCAATGTTGGCTTACAGCTTGTCAAATAAAATACAATGTTTTTGTGTCATGTATAACAGGCAGCTAAACACAACAGATTTGACACATTAGAGTTCAGTGTAAGATGTTACCTTAAAGCCCCCCAGAACAAATACAAGAGCCTTGCATCTCAAATAGAACACCCAAGTCCCAAACAGCCCAACATAGCACCAAGTGACCACTACAGTGACCACCTCAGCTTGCTCAGATGCACTATAGTCTGCTTCACCCACTAGCCTCGTTTGACACACCCCATTTCACAGTGGAGACATGTGGCATGAACTTCCAAACCACCAACTCCAACTGAAACACTCTAGGTTTTCATTTTCACTTGCCACCTTGACTCTATTATTTTTCTCTACTTTCTCCTTTCTTCTTCCTTCTCTCTGTCCTGAGACCATTCTCTTTTTCTCTTCCCCCTCCCCATGGTGATTTATTTTCCTGACCTCCTTCTTTGGGATCAGTGATCTTGCCTGCAGTTTCCCAATAAACATGCATGCATGCATATGTATATGTATGTGTGTATATGTGTGTGTGTGTGTGTGTGTGTGTGTATATATATATTTAAAATCTGGCTTGAACTGGCTCACTTCACCAGTGGATAAATAACTTACCACCAAGCATGCATATGATACACATAGATATATATGATAGACATACATTCAAAACATTCATATACATAAAAATGATATAAGCTTTAGAAAGATTCTTAAAAGTTTAAAATAATTAAAAAAAAATAAAATAAAAGGCCGGGCAGTGGTGGCACACACCTTTAATCCCAGCACTTGGGAGGCAGAGGCAGGCGGATTTCTGAGTTTGAGGCCAGCCTGGTCTACAGGGTGAGTTCCAGGACAGCCAGGGCTATACAAAGAAACCCTGTCTCGAAAAACCAAAAAAAAAAGAAAGAAAGAAAGAAAGAAAGAAAGAAAGAAAGAAAGAAAGAAAGAAAGAAGGAAAGAAAGAAAGAAAGAAAGAAAGAAAGAAAGAAAGAAAGAAAGAAAGAAAAGAGAAAAGAAAAAGGGAAAGGGGAAGAAAAAAAGCCAGGTAGTGGTGACACATGCCTTTAATCCCAATACTTGGGAGGCATGTTTAAGGTCAGCATGGTCTACAGAGCAGGTTATAAGAAGCCAAGACTGCACAAAGAAGCCCTGTCTTGAAAAGCCAGAAAAAGAAAAAGAAAAAAAACAAAAAAAAGCTGAGGATATATAGCTGAGGTGTAAAGAATTTGACTACCATGCATGATGTCTTATGTTCAATTCCCTAGTACCACAAAATAAAACAAGTCAAAGAAAGAAAAAAAAAAAAGAGTATACAGTTAATTCACTGGTAAAGTATCTGCATAACACACACAAGATCTCAAAACCACCCAAAAGCTGGGAATTGAGGCACACACCTTTATTCCAGGCACCTGGGAGGCAGGGGCAGGTGTATCTCTGAGTTCAAGATCAGCATGGTTTACACAGTGAGTTCCAGGACAACCAGAATTACATACTGAGACCCCGTCTGGGGATGAGGACATAGTTCCCAGGTTTCAACCTCTGCATAATTCCTCAAAAAAGGTAACACTGCTGGACATGGTGGTGTACATACTAAAGAGGCAGAGGAAGACAGTTTCAGGCCAGCCAAGCTACACAGTGAGACTCTGTCTCAAAAGCAAGAAGGAAATTAAAAAAAAATAAAAAAAATAAAAAATAAAAGGTATAGGCACAATGTTATTGTGTTCTTCGTAAAGATTATCCTTGTATTATTCAAATGCTGATTTATGTGCCCCCACATGTGGTTGCAATCCTTATTCTGAGAATCTCCTGTCTCAAAGTTGTGTAAATACTGCTCCCCAATTATTACCTGTTTGGTAAATACAGAAATGACTCAGCCAATGTCTCAGCAGGGGAGAGAATGGGGGTGGACTTCCAGCCAGGAGAAGGGGAGGAAGAGAGAGCAAGCAGGGATTCTGCCAGGGGAGTAACAGCTGGAGCAGAGAAAAACCACAAAATGCAAGTATCTCAGGGATTTTAGCTGGGAGGTAGCCAGATTAGTTTACAGGATTAAAAAAGATTAAGACTGCTCAGTGGTTTTGCCTAAAGTTTTAAATAAATAAAATAGTCCAGTCTAAATTATTTGAGAGCTACCTAAGTTAGGAGAAAATTGCAATATTTATAAAGTTGCACTAACTAAAAAGTAATCCTGATCACAGTCAAAGTAATACCCCAAACTCTGCAGCTCTTGTGGCAGCTTCTAAGCTTTGAGGCTGCTTTGCAAACACCCAGCGCTTATACAGGTACAGCTGTTACAAACTAAGGTCCAAGTAGCCTCTAAAGTCAACATACAGACTATTATTGGAACTTTCCTCCCAGTCCAAAATAAAACAGAACAACAAAAAATTATTTTGTCTGAAAGTTGGATAAATACAGTATGAAATAGCATACCTTCTCTCTTTTCTTCTTTCATCCATCCTTTTATCCAGAGCTGCATAAATAGCATCTGCTTCCTCATCGTCTTTTTCATAGGGCCCACTTGAGAAGAGGCTCCCAGCGTAGCCATTAAACTAAGAACCAAACAACACATTTAAAGGATCAGCTTTCCAACCAATACAGGAAGCACATAAAACACTCATATACGTAAAATAACTAAATCTTTAAAAAAAAAAAAAAAAGACACAAGGGCTATTCCAGTTGAAGGAAACTAGACATACTAGTTCATTTCTGTTGCTATGATAAAATATCCTGCTAAAAAAAAAAAGAAAGAAAAAACAACTTAGGGAAGAAAGGGCTTATATGACTTATTTGACTTATAAATCCAGGAAAATCATGGAGAGACAGGCTTGAGAGAGTTGATCACAGCACATCCATATTCAAAGGCAGAAAATAAACATAACCTTGCTTGCTTCTGCTCAGCTAGCTTTCTTCACCCTTATACAATTCAGGGCCCATGAAATATTGCTTCCTACAATCATGGTGGGTTTTCCTACCTCAATCAATAATCAAGACAAACTCCAATAGGCAGGCCCACAGGACAGGCTGATCCTGATAATTTCTTTATTGAGACTTTCTTCTCAGGTGACTCTAGATTATGTCAAACTGATAGTTAAAGTAAATCTGTAGCTTAGTTAATAACACAGTATCAATATTAATTCTAGGTTTCCATAATTTATTAAAATTTGTAAAATGAGGCAAAGCTTGAAAGAGCATATAAGAACTTTCTTTTCTGAGACAGGTTTCTTTTTTTTGTTTTTTTTTGGATTTTTTTTGAGACAGGGTTTCTCTGTACAGTCCTGGCTGTCCTGGAACTCACTCTGTAGACCAGGCTGGCCTTGAACTCAGAAATCCGCCTGCCTCTGCCTCCCAAGTGCTGGGATTAAAGGTGTGCGCCACCACCGCCCGGCTTAAGTTTTATCTTTTTTTTTTCTTTCTTTCTTTCTTTTTTTTTTTTTTTTTTTTTCCTGAGATAGGTTTCACTATGTAGCTCTGGCTGGCCTGGAACTTACTTGCTATGTAGAATATGCTGGCCTTGAACTCACAGAGGTCTACCTGCTTCTGCTTCCTGAGTGCTGGGATTAAAGGCACAGGCCACCATGCCCAATAATTTATTTACTTTTAGTATTTTATATATTCTGAGACATGGCCTCACTATGCATGCCTGACTGGCCTAGAACACTCTGTGTAGACCAAGCTAGCCTCAAATTCACAGATCCACCTGCCTCTGGCTCCTGACTACTGAAACTAAAGGCATGAACCATCAAAACTGCCTTATTTTTATTGAGGTGTGTGTATGCGCGTGCACCTGCATATTTGTAGGAATACATGTACCTGCAAATGTGAAGATGACCAGAAACACTGGATTCCCCTGGAAATGGAGTTAGAAGGAATGTGAGCAGTTTTATGTTGGTGCTGGGAACTGAACCAAAGTCCTCTGGAAGAACAGCTAGTTTTTTCTTTTTCTTTTTTTTTTTTTGGTTTTTCGAGACAGGGTTTCTCTGTGTAGCCCGGGCTGTTCTGGAACTCACTCTGTAGACCAGGCTAGCCTCGAACTCAGAAATCCACCTCCCTCTGCCTCCCAAGTGCTGGGATTAAAGGCGTGCGCCACCACTGCCTGGCTCAGCTAGTACTCTTAACCAATGAACCATTTCTCTGGCCTTTACTAATTTTTTAAGGATATTATTTTCCCAAGTTCCTGAAAATTAAAAGTCTCTTGAAAGATGTCAGTTCCACATACCAAGCAACAAAGAATTTCAACAATAAAGTTAAAGCAGAATTAGCACCATCCCTAAAGAACATCTAGCAAAAACACCAACGAGTGGTATCCTGAACCCACAAGTGCATCTCCTTACAAATGAGACAAAAGCAGTGCACAGTTCTTTACTGCTCTTTCACAGACTGCTAAAGATGGAAAATGAATCTGAGCCACCTTCTTGTGGGAGCTGGTCAGAGCTTCCTGTGGCTGGTGAGAGCCACCACAGAAGCCTGACAAAAATCACTTCATCAAGAACTTTATCTCTTAATTCAGAACACAACTGTGCCAGTACTGCATTCTGTAAGTATTCTTTTTATTTCTTATATTGTTATTTAATTTGCATGCCTACACACATCTCATAATGGTTTTGTTTTTGTTTATACACTGTCCAGTTAGATTTCCCATGAGACCACAGGAAAATAATAAACATTGTTAGAATTACAGTTAAGAGAAGAAGAGAAAACAGTACAAAATCAACAAAATGACAAGAATCAATACATACCATTCTATAAGAACTAAATATTAATGGCCTCAATTTCCTAATCAGCACTCACATCAGGCAGCTTACAACTGCCTCTTACTCCAAGGGGCTTCAATAAGTTTCTGACCTCTACAGGTACTTGCATGTATGCCCACACACAATTTCAACAAAATCATGGCTGGAGAGATGGCTCAGAGGTTAAGAGAATATAGTAGTATACTTGTAGAGGACCTGAGTTGATTCTGTGCATCCAAATCAGGCAGTTCACAACTGCCTATACCTCCAGTTCCAAGGAATCTAACGCACACCCACACACTGACACACATACACAGAATTTAAGATAATAAATAAAATATATATTTCTTAAATAGATTCATAGACAGAAGCTCCATAGTTATCTTGATAGACGTAGAAAAGGCTTTTTGAGAAAATCTAACATCCCTCTTTGTGTTAAAAGCTGATAAAAGTCAGACTAGAAGAACTGTATCTCAAAACAACAAAAGCTATATACAACAGACCTGTAATCATCATATTAAACCAGGGAAAACTCAAAGCATTTCCAATGAAATCGGGAACAAAATTCTCATATTCTATATGTTACAGGAAGTCTTGACTCCAGCAATAAGTAAATAAATAAAGGGAATACAAATAGGAAAGGAAGAAGTCAGACTATCTCCATTCGCAGATGATGTGCATGAGATGATGTACATAAGAACCCTAAGGAATCCATCAGAAAACTCTCAGAACTAGACAGGACAAAAATTAACATACAAAAATCAGTTGCCTTCCTACATAACAATGAAGAATAGAAAGACAATCCATTCACAAGAAGCTACACATTCGTACATACACTCACGCACAAATAATCTAACCAAGGATGAGAAAGCTCTCTATAACTATATAAAACTTTAAAACAAAAAAGAAAGAAACTGAGGAAAGAAGATGAAAAGATTTCCAAAGAGTCTTGTAAAAAAAAATGGCTATCTTATCAAAAAGCAATCTAAGCATTCAATGCAACCCTCATCAAAATTCCAGTAATACAGCTGAAGAGATGGCTCAGCAGTTAGTAGCACTTACTGCTCTTCCAAAGGATCCAAGTTTAATTCTAAGCACCTACATCAGTTGTTCACACCCACCTGTAATTCCAGATCTAGGGGATCTGACACCCTCTTCTGGCTTTGGTGGGCATTCACATGTGTGCACATGCACACAAATAAAAATAAATAATTTTTCAAAATTTCATTAACATTTTTCACAGAAATATAAAAAATAATCTTAAAACTCCTATAGAGGAGCTGAACTGGACTCAACAGTTAAAGAGCACTGGGTGCTCTTGCAGAGGAGGACCTGAGTTCTGTTCTTAGTACCCATGTTCAGCAGTTCACAACTGCCTGTAACTCCAGCCACAGAGGATCAGACACCCTCTTCTGGCCTCTTGGGCACATATACACAAACTGTAAACAAATATGCATAGACAGACACACACACATACACACACACACAGATAAAAACAACTCTTTTTTTTTTTTTCTTTTTAGTTTTTTGAGACAGGGTTTCTCTGTGTAATCCTGGCTATCCTGGAACTCACCCTGTAGACCAGGCTGGTCTTGAACTCAGAGATCCAACTAACTACTTCTGCCTCTCAAGTGCTGGGATTAAAGCTTACACCACTACCACCCTGTTGGGGATCTGATTTAATGGATGCCCAAATTACATGAGAATTCGCACATCTCCAAGTCTCTGCTCCCAATTGGTTTTGATTGGGAAATAAAAGTTGCCAGCCGCCAATGGCTGGACAGGGAGACAGAGGAGGGACTTTTAGGATTCCCAGAAAAGGAATGCAAGAGAGGGAAGAAGGGGAGCCCACCATGAGAGAGGTGTAAGATGGACCAGACCATGCCGTGAAGGGGCATGATGGTAAGACGACCAAACTGTAGGTGCAAGAGGAAAGTGGCCCCATGGGAGGGCTGCCCAGAAGGAACTAGGACAGTAGAGATAAAATATAGCTTTAGAAAGAATTAACTCAGGAATATCTGAAGGGAGTGTGTTAGCCTCTGGAAGGTTTGGAAGTGCCCAGTCATTAAGCTAGTTAAGGCATATTAAAAATAAGCAGGCATGTGCATGTCTTTCATTTGTGAATACCAAACACCTGCCTGGGAGTTTAGAGCAGATTAATTATTTACCACCTCAGCACCAAGAAAAAATAAGATTATCCGTACCTCATATAAATATACATATATATATACCCACACACACATACATACATATGTACACACACACATATACATACATACACATACACATACACACACACACACACACACACACAAAGAGCGAGTCCAGATAATCAATAATCCTGAATGAAAAGAATAATGCTGGAAGTATCACCATACCGGATTCCAAATACTACTACAAAGCTATAGTAATAAAAACAGCATTGTACTGGCACATAGACACCTAAATCAATAGGATAGAAGACCCAGATACAAGGGGACACAACTATAGATACCTGATTTTTTACAAAGATGTCAAAAACACATACTGTGCCAAGGACATCTTGAGCAAATATTATTAGTAAAACTATATTCCTCCATATAGAAGAAGAAAACTAAATCCTTCTTCTTCAGCCTGCACAGAAGCCAACTCTAAATGAGTCAAGAACCTTAAAATATGATCTGAAATTCTCATGTTGCTAAGGAAAAAAGTATACTTTAGAGTATAGGCATAAGTAAGGATTTTCTGAATAGGATTCCACTTGCTCAAAAATTAAGGCCAATAATTAACAAATGGGATTTCATGAAATTAAAAATTCTAGCACTTAGGAGGCAGAGTTTGTGGCGAGCATGGTCTACAGAGCGAGTTCCAAGACAGCCAAGATTACAGAGAAACCTCGTCTTGAAAAACCAAAACCTGCCGGGCGGTGGTGGCGAATGCCTTTAATCCCAGCACTTGGGAGGCAGAGACAGGCAGATTTCTGAGTTCGAGGTCAGCCTGATCTACAGAGTGAGTTCCAGGACAGCCAGGGCTGCACAGAGAAACCCTGTCTCGAAAAACCAAAAAGAAAAAAGAAAAGCCAAAACCCAAAACAAACAAACAAACAAAACCCTCTGGAGAGGGAGAAAATATAGAGAACTTGAGAAACTAAACATCAAGAAAACAAACAACCCGTGGGGCTGGAGAGATGGTTAAGAGCACGGACTGCTCTTCCAGAGGTCCGGAGTTCAATTTCCAGCATAACCATCTATAGTGAGATCTGGTGCCCTCTTCTGGCTTACAGGCATACATACAAACAGAACACTGTATGAATAATAAATAAATCTAAAAAACAAAACAAAAAACAACAACAACAACAACAAAAAGTAAAAGAAGAAAAGTACAACCCAATTCTCAAAAGAATACATATATATACATGGCTAATAAATTCAAAGCTGGGTGTAGGGATGCACACCTGCAATCCTATCACCTCAGGAGGCTGAGGCAGGAATGGTGCTGTTGAGTTCAGAACCAGCCTCCTGCGTTTCAGGTTACCCTGTGTGAGTGTGGCCATTGTGAGGCTGAGATCCTACCTACTATTAAAAAAAAATTAGTATTCAAAATCATTAACCACCAGAGAATGCAAATTAAAAATACTTTAAAAATTCATCTTACCCAGTCAGAATAGCTACTGTCATGGTTAGATTGTCAATTTGACACAAACTTCAGACTTGTCACCAGAGAGTGGTCTATGAGGCATCTTTTTCTGTTTCTTTCTTTTTTGAGACAGTCCCACTTATATAGCCTTGGTTTGTAGATCAAATGACCTTGAACTCAAAGATCTTCCACCCAAGTGCTGGAATTAAAGGTGTGAACTATCACACCCAGATGAGGCATTTTCTTAATTGCTAGATAATATAGGAGAGCCCAGCCAACTGCTACATGAGCAAGCCAGTAAGTACCTTCCTACATGGTTCCTGCCCTGATTTCTTTCAATAATGGATTGTTACCTGGAAGTGTAAGCCAAATAAAACCTTTCCTCCTGATGTTGTTTTTGGTCATGGCTGTTTATCACAGCAACAAAAAGCAAACTAGGTAAGAAATGGGTACCAGAAGAGCAGGAGATTATTGATATAACAAACTTAATCATGTTGTCTAGGCAAAGCCATTAAATGCTCAGAGCTTAATGAGCTGTTCTGTGGAAATTTTGAACAGTGCTTCAAGAAATGCAAATGTTGGAAGCCTGGCTTTTGAAATTTTGAGTGAAACAAAGGATATAAGGAACAAATATCTATAAAGGATAGTCATGTTACATTACGTATGGATCCACGGAAGTCAAATCTGTACTTCACTGGGACAATGTAATGCTGATCACCAAGGCCTAATGAAAACCAGCTGAGACCAGCATCAAGGTAAAATCTTCTGCGAAGCATTTCTTCAGGGTCAGCCTACAGAAGCTGCCCCAGAGGGAGCTAAGGCTGCATCTCAAGCTGGCAGCCAAACTTAGTAATGTGTATGATGGTACTGGATTTGGTGGCATGAAAGCAGCAGAATTGAAGAAGTCATGAGAAGAAACTCAGGCTTTGCACCATGTGATAGAGTTAGACTATTGTGGAAGTGTATCCTCAGTTGTTGTAGAGACCCCTAGATATTGAAGATGCCAGGTGAGATGACCACCAAGGATATGGTAGATGTGAAGTAGAGTCATCTTGAGCCAACCAGATAAACTATGTGTGCCACATATGGCAAAACTGGAGAAGTGCAATTGCCCAAGTTTTTTGAAGCCCAGAGGATCATGTGTGATTCCATATGCTGGATATTGAGCGACAGAACATGGTATACATTACTGGGTTTTTGTTTTACTTTAATCTCATTGTAACTATGCCCTGGCTCTTCCTTTGTAATAGGGTAAAGGTTTCTCCATCTTGTCTCAGCTGAAGCCATCTTTGGTTTCTACTCCCTGCCCTGAAAAGTCCCATGGGCAAACACCCAACCCTGTTCTAGAAACTCAGGGTTGAAATGCCCCAGCTAACTGCATATTCTTGGCTCTTGTTAAATTGTTTGCTTGTCTGCTTGCTTGCTTGCTTCCCTCTGCAACTGCCAACCAGGATGTAGTTTTTTCTGTACTCTTCATCTTTAAAAACTCCCTGTAATGTGCATTTGGGGTTGCTCTGTTGATTTTCTCCAGGCAATCACTGGCCAGTTTAACACAGACTCTCAATTCAAACTCTGCTCTCTAGGTTATCCCATAACACTTTGGGGATTAAAAACAAATACATAACTTGTTTTCCATTTTACAAAGCTCAGAGACATTGAACTTTTTTTTTTTATTGTTTTATTTATTTATTATATGTAAGTACACTGTAGCTGTCTTCAGATACCCATATGAGGGCATCAGATCTCATTGCAGATGGTTGTGAGCCACCATGTGGTTGCTGGGATTTGAACTCATGACCTCTAGGAGAGCAGTCAGTGCTCTTAACCACTGAGCCATCTCACCAGCCCGACATTGAACTTTTAAAGTGTTAGCAAATTTAAAGATTGTGGGACTTTAAAGTTGTATTTTAATGTGTAAAGTATTTAAATATGATATGCAAATGGAACACAGGGAATACCAGGAGTTAAAAATTTAACTGGGAATGTGGGTGAGGAATTGGGAGGGGTGGGTTAAACAAAACTAAAGATATATGAAAAAAACACTACTTTGAAGCTAATTAAAGACCATAATTTGTTTTTAAAGGAGTTTGAACATAGGTACTCTGCAGGGATAGATGTGGTGGTTTAAATAAAAATGGCCCCCACAGGTCCACAAAGAGTGGCACTATTAGGAGGTGTGGCCTTGTTGGAAGAAATATATCACTGTCTCTTCCTGCTGCCTGTGGATCTAGCCAGATATAGACCTCTCCAGTACCATGTTAGTCTGCATGCCATCATGCTTCTAGCCATCATGATAACAAACTAAACCTGAAACTGTAAGCCAGCCCCAATTAAATGTTAAATGTTTTCCTTTATGAGAGTTGTGGTCACAGTGTATCTTCACAGCAATAGAAACCCTAACTAAGAGACATGGGTTATTAACTGAAAATCTCAGTACCAGATGTGGTAGGAGAATTTTAGTACAGTCATTATATCTGGTATGAATTCTGGAGTGATGGCACCTAGGCTTTGAAGTAGCCTTTTGTAAATAGTGATTGTTATCTGAGGCTTAAGGAGGATTCACAAAGTTTTATATAACGTAGTCTTAGGACATACCTGGCAAACCAGGAAGTCTCCTATGGATGAAGGTTCCTTCAGACAACTAGATCAGATAAGAGGTTTGGGTATTTGGAAACTGACTTGTTAAAGGTATCTTTTCTGTAACAATAAAGAGGCTCTGCAAATGGATTTCAGAGTTCAGTCCTTTTGAGGCTGATCCCCTGCTGCTGAGAAGCCTAAATTTAGCCTGCAATGTCTCTTTCTAGGATAGATAGTTCCAGAACACAGGATACCTCCCAATGAATTACTGGTCAAGGAAGCCCCAAAGGCTCCCTTTAAAACAACACAAACTGTTGCCATTGTTCTTGGTTGCCCTCCATAGCAAGATGGTAAGACCCTATTGCTGAAGATATAGCACACTTTGGTTGCTGGACATAGAAAATTCCAGAAAAATTGGAATTGATCTGAAACTTTTTTGCTGCTGGCTGGCTTTTGTAGGGCTGAAAGGTGTCATGCAGGCTACTTAGGAAGAAATGTCATTAATGACATTATATAGAACAGTATCGTCAATGCTACAATACAGGTCTTCCAAGGAAAATGCACCCATGGTGCAATAGAGGCATAAAATGTAGGGGGTTAATCAAATGCTTGAGGCCTGCTCCACTGGAATAAATCCATGCATGTGTCTATAAACATACACAAAAGCCTATGGCTTGGGAGATCACAGGCTGTAGGGAGAAACCTACTTCTATTGCTTTGCTAAATGGAAAAAATCAAATTGCTTTCTAGTTACCTTCACAAGACAAAGCTAACAACATCAGCCAATATTCCAACAGGTTGCACTAATTGGACTCAGTAGGTACCAAAAAGGAAAAGATCATGAAGACAAGAAAGAGATCTGTTGGGAAGAACTAGGGTTGGGGTGGATCAGAAGTAGATATGATCAAAATACATTGTATACACATGTGAAGTTGTCAAATAATAAATGAAACATATTCTAAAAACACTTCAGCTTTTTAAAGATTAGAGAGATAGCTCAGCAGTTAAGAATACATTACTAATCTTTCAGAGGACTCTAGTTCAGTTCCCAGCACCCACATTGGGAGATTCACAAACACAAACCCCATCCCCTGGGGAGATCCAATGGCTCTGTCCATCTCAGGCCATGCATTCATGTACACACATACCCATACACATAACTTAAAAATAATAAAAATAAATCATTAAAAACTATTTTTTAAAAAATCACCTCATCGTAGTTGGTATCATTCAGATCTTCATCATCATCATCAGCGGCCTGATTTTTCTTCATCTGGTCCCCCACAGTTCTCTTCCCTGGTGGGGCATGGCGATCGTCCACAGGATCGTTTGCATCCCGAGCAGGCCCAATGTCTGATCGGGTAGTGAAGCCAGTGGCACTAGAGGAAGCCCAGAGACATCAGTATTTAAGTGACCCTGACGCTATGCTCTCTTTCAATCATCATTCAGTATCATCACTTCTCACACTTCGGGACCCTCCAGAGATTCTAGTACCAATGAATTGAATGCTTACACATTCCTGGTCTTCTTTGTTTGCTAAACTTTTAACCTATAGTGAGTAGATCAGAGACAGTTTCTCTTCATCCCAAGGTGTCTCCATTTCTCCTCCACATCACCATACAGACCTTCAGAAGTCTGAGTCTCTCTAGTTCTCACCTCACATTTCCAACTATCTGTTGAAGATGAACTTTCCACTTTCACCCAGGCCCAAACTGAGTTTCCTCCTTTATGCACTCAGCAGCTGTTCAATGATCAGCCATTAAAAGACACTCCATATCAAGCACTATCGTATTGTCTGACTCCCATCTGAGTTCTCTCCACCCCGTCTGCCCCAACTACTACTGACAAATCACGCTGGCATGGCTAGAAATCCATTCCTACCTTCAACCTACTCCTACTTCAACTCTCAATCTGCCAGGTGACTCTTTTCAAAATGTAGCTCAGAAAACTATGGGAACTGCTGCAGGATATTTAATCAAACTGAGAACCCCAAAACTGTGTTATTTACACTTTTAGTTGTGGTATGGCTCAGCCTCAGCACACACCTTTACTCCAAGAGCTTTCTGCTTGAATCTTGTTAATAGGATTAAATAAAATCATTCACAGGTCAAGAGAGATAAAGATTACACTTGAACAAGAGAGGCCTCCTGAATAAGAAAAGGCAATAGTTCATCAGATAGCTTGGTCATTCAGTCCAAACTAACTTACAGAGACTAACAAATGCCTTTCATTTGATCAGGCATGAAAAAATTAAAATAAAAAAAATTTTCAAATGATAATCTACCCAAGGCACACCTGTCTTACTGGCATGAAATGAAAAATGGGTTTTCTTAAACCATGTGCCTTAATTTCATGTTAGAACATTAGACTGTATATTGTCACATGGCCCACACCATCTTGGACATCAGCTTTTGAATTTTCTTCTTAAATAAGAATATTTTTGTTGTTTGGTATTAAAAACACAGTTAAGAGATATAAAGCATTTTAAGTAAATTCAGACTGTGACTATAGTTCAAACTTGTTTTCTAAATTTCTAAGAGCTGAAGTGATTTGGAGCTAGGATAAAATATTTGAGCAGCGCAGTATCCCATGCCTTAAATCCCAGCAGATCTCTATAAAGTAACTGTTTCCAAAATTCAAGAGTTAGGGTGAACAAGATAGTGGTAGAACATGCCTTTAATCCCATCACCCAGGGATAGAACTAGAGATACAGCTCCTAACTGGTATGTTTGAACACAAGAGAAATCACATACTATATTTTCAGATTATCATTATAAAAACCCTCTATACGGTTACTAGAAAGGCAGCTGCTACCAGGCAGTGGTGGTACATGCCTTTAATCCCAGCACTTGGGATGCAAAGGCAGGTGGATTTCTGAGTTCAAGGCCAGCCTGGTCTACAGAGTGAGTTCCAGGACAGCCAGGGCTACACAGAGAAACCCTGTCTAGAAAAACCAAAAAAAAAAAAAAAAAAAATAGAAAGAAAGAAAGGCAGCTGCTTCCAATGGAGACAAGAACAAAGAGCAGCTTTTGTGACTGCCAGTAAGCTCATTTCCATGTATGCAACCCTGACCAATACTGAACTAGATAATACCCTAACTATGGAGATCATATTTATTGGTGAATTGTTAACTGAGACTCTTCATAAAGCAAAAAGGAGCCACCAACATTTGCCTGCCAGCTTTCATTGCTAACGCTCTCCATACACAGAGAATAAATATTCTCTTTGAGAAACAAATCTAAGCCAGGCAGTGGTGGCACATGCCTTTAATCCCAGCACTTGGGAGGCAAAGGCAGGTGGATTTCTAAGTTCAAGGCCAGCCTGGTCTACAGAGTGAGTTCCAGGACAGCCAGGACTAAACAGAGAAACCCTGTCTCGAAAAAACCGAAGGGAAAAAAAAAAGAGAGAGAGAGAAAGAAACAAATCTAAAAATTTTTTTTTTAAAAAAACCCAACTCATTCTTCAAAAAAGAAAGAAAGAAAGCAAGCTTTATGTTGGACCCATCAAATCAAAAGTCAATATGAACTGTTATGTCTAAAATATCTTGAGTCAGAGCTAACCCCTAGGCAGCACTGGGCATCTGGGTATGAAATCATTGTAGGATTTGTGGGTTTTTTTCCTTTATACACTGACAGAAAAAGATATCCGTTGTCATAGTGCAGACTGGTCATGGGAGGAAGGGATGAATGGAAAGGACAAAACATAGCAAAGATATCAAATTTTATGTAGCTCACACAGACAAGACTGATAAAATGTCTGAAATAATCAAATATAGTGGACAAAATGACATAATGCCTAGTTAAAACTAGAATATTAAAATTTGCAAGGGAACAACAAATTCAGAAAAAAAAAATCAGCAAGACTGACAAATTATACATTTGAAAAACTTGAAAATTTATCCCTAATATTAAAAAGGAATGAGGAATGGAGAACCAAATTAAACTAGGATAACCCTATTGGAATAACTATTATAAGGAATCCATAGCCAGGCAATGGTTCATACCTTTAATCCCAGCACTTGGCTGGCAGAGGCAGCCACATAAGAATTACAATGATTTAAATGTAAAAGCTACTTGCAAAAGACAGGCTAAAATTCAAAGTGATTGTCTTTTGTGATCTAAAAATAAATATGCTTAAACCTTACACACACACACATATACACACACAAAATATCTATTATCTTTAATTTCAATTTTTCAAATAATTTCTTTAACTTCAGTTAAAAACTCATACTTTTTCTGTTGCCAAAATACATTTGCCCTAAGAAAGACATAACCAGCCAAAAAAGGAACCCCCAGAGTTAGGGTTGGTGCAGGATTTATATCTTTTCAGGAGAATAAAAGCATCCAACTAAAGAAACCGGGGATGACCAGACAAGTGAAACACCTGAAGTAAAAGGATGGATCATCAAGAGAAAATGTTCCAAGAAAAACAGTAATAAATTGGCCAAGTGATATTGCCTACCTCTAACTGACCAGCCTAAAATCCTGGCTGGGAGCCTCAGACTAACGCTGACATCCATGCCACTATCTTGACCCAGCCACTGGCCCTTCCTGCCAGATAACAATCACCCAATGCTGATCAGGGACTGGACAGCTGGGGCAGGCTCTCCCTTCTTTTCTTCCTGCCATGCATGCAGCTGACCAACCCATGGCTGCCGCCCTCTAAAGACAAGTAGCTGTAGAGAGAATCACTTATAAACATCACCTGTCAATAAAAAAGCTATGGACAATAAGCTGAGGCAGAAAACAGGAGATGGCACAACCAGCACAGAGAGAATTCTGGGAAATAATGAGAGGTGCAGGAGGTTCACCCCAGAAAGCTGAGGAGACAGACATAAACCAGCACATAGCTGAACTCAAGTAAGAATAAACATAACAAATTAAGAGCTAGTTGGAGAACAAGCTGAAGCTTATTTATTAATAAATAATTAGTCTCACAGATGTTATTTCTGAGAATTAAGTGGTCAGGAAGAAAAACTCGTTTTACAGATGGTGCTCAACATGGAAGGCATGTAATCCAAACCTTTTAATTTCATATTCTGCTATTAGACAGAGTCGTTGTTACAGGGAACCTTATGAGAATGGTGGAAAACCTAAGGTTTCAGATGGTGTCCACCACAGGGCACAGAACTCAAGCTTAGTAAAGTCCTGGGTGAGAGGCAATGCACTGAACATAAGACAAGAACTTATATGGATCCAAGCTTAAAAATTTATTTATTTCATTTATATGAGTACACTGTGGCTGTCTTCAGACACACCAGAAGAGAACATTGGATCCCATTACAGGTGGTTGTGAGCCACCATGTGGTTTCTGGGAATTGAACTCAGGACCTCTGGAAGAGCAGCCAGTGCTCTTAACCACTGAGCCATCTCTCCAGCCCATGGATCCAAACTTAAAAAGAGCAAAGGCGCTTCCAGGTTTCAGAGCAGTTCCAAGTTCTGGTCTTTTAAATGGTTGCTTAGCAACTGCAGTTTCTCAGGAGCCCAGATGCAGCTGCTGCAAAGGTTTGGTGAAGCAGGGGTTGGAGAGATGGATCAGTGGTTAAAAGCGGTGACTCTCTGAAGAAGCCCCTGCCAAGTAGAAAAGCCAGATCTTTTTCCCCACAAACACTTCCCAAAGCAGTTTCCTAGTCAGGCTGGAGGCTAAGAGAGATGGAGGGAGGCCCAAGCTGAAGGAGCTAGTCCCGGCCAGACATGGCCTGGAACAACTTCCCAAGGCAGGATCCAAGAGACAAAATTCTTGATTACACGTGAAAGGCAAAAACACTTCTCCCACATCTCTCCTGGTGAACAAAGAGACAGAGGCAGTGCGAATGACAGTAGGTTAAGCAGAAGCAAAACACAGACTAAGAGAAACAAGAGGAAACCCAAAACAATATAACTTCTGACCAAGAAGTTATAAAAAAAATGGTCAAAGTTATGTTTTAAGGATTAAAAAAGGAAGACTAGATTTGAAAAAAATTGTAGACAAGTAAAATAAATTTAAAATTAATAAAATTAATTTTTTTATTGCTAATCCACGTTTTTTATAGCTTCTTAGAGACAGCCTTAGAGATACAAGAAAAGATGAAAAGTGGATACAGGGTTAGAAGAAAAATTAGAAAAATGTATAAACAAAATTGAGAAAGATACTAAGATAGAAAAAGAAGAACTAACGGTCAAGCACCACCATATAATAAAAATCAGAACAGTCAGGCAAAGGTTATTAGAAAACAAACCTCAGTTTATCCTATTAGTGTACAACAAATGCCAGGAAGAATTTAGATAGCATCCCATTGAAAAGATTTTAAAAATTATAAGGATGCAACTATAGTAGGAAAAATAATCTCCAAAGGTTTGAAGAAAAGACAAACTGTCAAATATTTTAATTGTGGCAAGCATGGTCATTTAAAAAGGGATTATATAAAGGCAAGGCGTTCCTAGAAAGTGTTTTTTCTACAGATAATTTAAAAAGCAGGCCCCAGCCTTCTGGACTATGCAGAAGATGTGGCAAAGACCACCACTGGACTCATTGACACAGATCAACAAGAGACAAACAAGGTAATCCTTTGTCAAGAAATGCCCCAAGAGGCCCCAATATCAAATTCAAATTGGCCATCTCAAGTCAACAGTGGAGAAACTGATCCACACAACAACTGAATAGCACTGCTCTGAATATGAACATTAATAACCCAGATATCAAAACCAGAACAGCTTCAATAGATAAACAAAAAACTTAAAGAGAGACCAAAGGATGTAAGAGAGAAATGCTTAATAAAAGGGACAAAAACTAAAAAATATAACTTCCAGAGATAATAATCCATTATTTAATCTATTACTTATTTATTACTATAGATTATTATTTAATGAAATATATATTATAGATTATTTAATCTATTGTTATTAATCTATTCTTATTATAGATTAAAAACTTGCTTCCAGAAAAGCTTCAAAATGGCTAGCTAGATTGTCCAGCATCATAGACTGTTCCAATCAGGATTTCAGTTAAGTCCTGAACTTTCTCAGCATGAAGAGACTGGGGAATGTTACAGCTAGCTTTCTCAAGACTTAACTATTTTACCAATTTTCTTTAGGCCTCATAAGAGAATGACATCCCATTCCCAAAAAATGGAGTGGGTGGTTTTTGGTCATTCACTAGATGATGGGTGTTTGTTATCAAAAAGGGGAGGGGTTGGTTAAAAATTGTTAATGGTTTTGGTCAGGGAGGAAATAAAACAAGGGAGGTTACATGCAGGAATTACTTTTTCTCTTTCTTCCCTCTACACTTTCTCTCCTAGTGTTGGAGGGAAGGGTGAAAAGGGATGAAAAGAAAAAAGGGGGATATGAGTCTAGAGAGAATCTCTTATAAGCATCACCTGTCAATTAAAAAACAAACAAACAAACAAAAAAACTATGGCCAATGAGCTGAGGCAGGAAATAGGAGGTGGGACACTAGCAGGGAAAGGCTGACAAAGAAGCAGGCCAGGACTGAAGGAGAGGTAACTAACCAGCAAGTAGATGAATTCAGGTTAGAATCAAGGGGAGATCTGAGCTGGAACACTGAGGAGAGAGACAGGTAGCTGAACTCAAGAGAGAATAAAGAGGAGATTTACCCTAGACTTGGACACATGAAACAGAGGACAGGTAACTAACCATATGTAAGACAGAATAGGTTGAATGGGTTAAAAAAAAGTTATGAGTTAGGGAATAAGCCAAAGCTTGTGGCCTAGGCATTTATTAATAAATAATTAGTCTCAGAGTCATCATTCTGGGAGCAGGGGCAGAAAAGAAGGAAAACAGATTTATTTTTTACATATAGGAGTAAGATATTTGGTAACAACATTATTATGTTTCAACTCTGTTTAAGCTACTGTACCTAGGGAATTCTTAAAACTTAAATGTTAAGTTCCAGTACTTTTGAAATATGCTATTATAAACTGCTAAGGATAAGTAAGAAATGTGAGTTAGTAGTCAGACAATCAAACTCATGGTCATGTTAGATAGTAGTCTAGTTTATTACAGAAATTTGTTTTCAAAGTTGAAAGTATAGTAAATAGCTAGAAACAATGTATATATACTATAGATAGTCTTCAAAAACCTCAGAGATCTACAAAATACGGCATTTAAAGATGTTTTATTATAGCCGGGCAGTGGTGGCACACGCCTTTAATCCCAACACTTGGGAGGCAGAGGCAGGTGGATTTCTGAGTTCGAGGCCAGCCTGGTCTACAAAATGAGTTCCAGGACAGCCAGGGCTACACAGAGAAACCCTGTCTCGAAAAACTAAATAAATAAATAAATAAATAAATAAATAAATAAATTGGTGGGAGCCGACTCTGAGCCGAGGGTGGCTATTATCTTTGCAGCCGTCTTGAGGCATGTACCCTGACAAGAGACTTGTTTTCAACAGCCTACAACAGCTGAGCACACTCTGATAATTATCTTGATCCTTTCAGTCAAGGCCAGGCAGTGGTAGCACACTCTCTAATCCCAGCACTTGAGAGACTCAGGAGAGATATAAAAGGAGCAGTCAGAGGCAGTCAGAGGCAGAGCAGACAGACTCAGACTCCGTCTCCAGCAGTAGACTCCGTCTCCAGCAGGCAGACTTCATCTTTGACCAGACTTCGTCTTGTCTCCGTTCTTTGCGTCCCTGTCCCCACTCTCTCTCTTGCTCCCTGACCCGAGGACCGGAACAGCAGAACGGCTCGTTACAATAAATAAATAAATAAATAAATAAATAAATAAATAAATAAAATCTTTTTTGACAATGAGGCAGGCCTGCTCCTGGCAGCACCCACATTGTACTTCAAAGATTATATGGCTCGCCAGGCAGTGGTGGCACACGCCTTTAATCCCAGCACTTGGGAGGCAGAGGCAGGTGGATTTCTGAGTTTGAGGCCAGCCTGGTCTACAGAGTGAGTTCCAGGACAGCCAGGACTACACAGAGAAACCCTATCTTGAAAAACAAAACAAAAAACAAAAACAAAAAAAGATTATATGGCTCAAATGCACACAAAATATTGTCCAAACTAGACAAACGATACAGGGAAGTTGACTACTGGGGTTTGCAAAGATAAGTTAGGCAAGTCCTTCATATTTCCTAGTTTACAAAGTCTGGGCCAGAAGGCTGAATGAAGATGATGCTCCTAGGACTCAGAGAAACTGTGGGGGACTGCCCAGTCACCCAACAACCTCTGTCATTTCAATAGTTCTAGAAGCTGCTTGTCTGCACTTCCTGCACACTCAGGTAATTTTATTTCCTTCCCAGATCTCTGATGGGGTTGAAGACTAGCTAGACTCACAATTAAGCTTAAATTGTTTAGGATTTCAGAAAATGTTTTAAGATCTAAGAAGATATTCTTAGGTTTATAAATGCAAGTTTCAATAGAAAATTATTTAAGTACAGAACTCTACCTCACCAAGATAGGATAGAAAGTAGAGTACTTTCTCCAAAGTTGTCAAATACAAATGGACTAGACATTGTACATATAATTCTTACTTGATGGTTTCATAATTGTTCTTATGGTATATAATTTATTGATGTAAAAGAAAGAGTTCAGCCTTAGCACACATCTTTAATCCAAGACTTTTCTGCTTGAATAGTGTAAACTGTGTCAGGGGCAGCCTTGCTTATACACTGAAGGCCTAAAATCAGCAATAGGTCTAAGTCAGCCTGTTAACACAAAGTCTTGGTCTCTGTGGAAAAACACAGAAACAGATAACTATAAAATACTGTAAACAGAGCCGGGCGGTGGTGGTGCACGCCTTTAATCCCAGCACTTGGGAGGCAGAGACAGGCGGATTTCTGAGTTCGAGGCCAGCCTGGTCTACAGAGTGAGTTCCAGGACAGCTAGGGCTATACAGAGAAACCCTGTCTCGAAAAACCAAAAAAAAAAAAAAAAAAAGATATTGTAAACAGGCAGCTTTGGAATTTACCAGCCTGAGTTAGTCATAGACCTTGTAAATAGGTAGCCTTGGTAGATAGTACCAATTTAGATAAGGACAAGTGATAAGGCAGAGTCACAGTGACCTGTCCCCTGAACCTTCACCCAGCCGATACCCTGTTCTGGAAGATATCTGTACTCCCCTTGAACACCTATGCGCCTGCATCATCCCCTTCCCCACATCCTGCCTTTTTGTGTATATAACCCCTGTTCGAAAAAGTAAAAATCACTGTTTGATCAGACTATAGACAAGCTGTCATTCTTTGCGTCTGCCTGTTTCCTCCATCTTCTCTTTCAGGTGACCTCCCCGGACCCTTGTTTAATGCCCTGCTGGACGGGGCAAAACTGGATTAAATGAAATCAACCACTGGTCAAGGAACACAGCAAGAGGGCTGGAGAGATGGCTCAGTGGTTAAGAGCACTGACTGCTCTTCCAAAGGTCCTAAGTTCAATTCCCAGCAACCACATGGTGGCTGAAAACCATCTGTAATGGGATCCAATGCTCTTTTCTGGTGTGTCTGAAGACAGCGACAGTGACAGTGGACTCACATAAATAAAATAAATAAATATTAAAAAAAAAAAAAGAAACACAGCAAGAAACCAATTGACAGGAAGTGAATATAGGATTAAGGAAAAAAAAACAAACAAACAGAGAATAAGAGGGAGCCAGGAGGACAGATAGAGTGATACACAGGAAGTAGAAGGGAGAGACATTCAGTTTGATTTGAGAAGTCAAGAGGGGGAGGAAGATTCCTTCTCGGATACTGGTTGAGGAGGAAGGTCAACTGAGTGCTTTTTCTGGCTCTATGAGCTAGCAGGCTTTCACCCCAGCAACTGGCTCCTGATTCTTCATTGGTAAAATCAAACTGAGATAATGGTTTAAAAACCAACAGGGAACTCTATCCTAATGTTAAAATCCCTGTGACCTCCTCCAACTCCATTCTTACTGCAATTCCCACTATTCTGGACTCCTTTTTTCTTTTTCCTAGCCTCACTGGGCCTGGCCTTGTTGCATTATTTTTATTTATGTGTATGTGTGTGTAGCTGTGTATTTATCAACACCACATTCATGCAGGTGGCTGTGGAGAGTATCAGAGCCCCTGAAACTGGAGCTACAAGCAAGTTGTGAGTCTCCTGACAGGGGTCATAGGAATCAAACTCAAGTCCTTTACAAAAATAGTAACTACTCTTAACTGCTAAGGAATCTCTCTAATCCCTTTTATATTAAAGAGGTTGGGCAAGACGTTGGAATCAAACCCAGGGCTTTGTCATGGTACTACTCAGCTACACCTCCAGTTGCCCTTTTAAACTGTTTATTTCAGCTGGGCGGTGGTGGCACATGCCTTTAATCCCAGCACTTGGGAGGCAGAGGCAGGTGGATTTCTGAGTTCAAGGCCAGCCTGGTCTACAGAGTGAGTTCCAGGACAGCCAGGACTACACAGAGAAACCCAGTCTCGAAAAACAAACAAACAAACTTCAAAAAATAAATAAACTGTTTATTTCTTTAGTGTGTGTGTGACCTGACATATCTGTAGAAGTCGGAAGACAATTTCAGAGAATCAGTTCTCTCCTCCTACCTTGTGAATTCTGGGGAATCAAACTCAGGTCTGACAGAGCCTTTACCCTCTGAGCCCCTTCACCAGCCCCCTACTTGCCTTTTTATGTGTCTATACCAAATTTCACTTTTTTTTCTTTACTCCTCCCAAATCAGACACTTCAAAATCCTCTTTGTAACCAGACTAAAATGCCACACTGCTGAATATCTCTTGACTTCTATTCTACTTTTTGTGCTTATTTATACAAACAGCGACCTTGTCTTATGAACTGCAAGTCTTCTGAAAATGGCTGTGAATGCCTCCCTTCTACTACCATTGCCAAGGAAGATTTATGTTTCCCTAATCAAATGCATAAAGAAGTAGGAAAATTACTATTCATTTACTCAACACCTTATGATTAGCCGCATAGCCATCTCTGTCCAGAGGGCTGAGAATTTGAACAGGTGACCTATAGTCACACATCCTAGAGGAAAAGGATGTTTAAGTGAAGAATGGTATAGCACACTCTTACTGTATACATCAGAGACTCAACTGCTTCTTACAGCCCACTTGCTTACAGATATTATCTCAGAAACCAAAACACTGAGGTTCAGACCTCTCAGTCATTTCTTAGGGTGGCAGTCAGGCCTCATGAACCTACTTATTTTGACACATACATACATACATACATACATACATACATACATACATACCCACTTTGTCGGAAAGGCATTATGCCAAATTACCTAGTTGTGGCGGTGAAAGTTAACCTTGTTTTTGAGAAAAGGTTTCTTTTTTTTTTTTTTCTTGGCTCTTCGAGACAGAGTTTCTCTGTATCGCCCTGGCTGTCCTGGAACTCACTCTGTAGACCAGGCTGGCCTCGAACTCAGAAATCCACCTGCCTCTGCCTCCCAAGTGCTGGGATTAAAGGTGTGCGCCACCACTGCCCGGGGAGACAAGGTTTCTTTAAGTAATTCTAGCTGTCCTGGAACTCGCTATGTAGCCCTGGCTGTTTTAGAATTCGCTATGTAGACGAGGCTGATCTCCAACTTAAAAACGAAGCCCCCCCCCCCCCGCGCCTCATACCATCCCACGCCCCACAATAATATTGGGATTAAAGAAGTGCGCCACAAGCCCCAGCCCCTTGGTTTTTGCTTTGTTTTGAAACGCGGTCTCTCTATGCAGTCCTAGTGGCTACTAGTCCAGAATCGTTTCCAAATAGGCCAAAAGCGAGCACTAGCCACCCTACCCGGGGCAAGCTCTCCCTACCGCCTTACCCCCGGCCCAGCCCGGGTACGTAGCCCAGCGGCGCAGGCATGCCCAGGAACGGCTTCTTCTTCTTGTTCATGGCGGTGTTATTGACCGAAACAGAGAAAAGCAGGGGAACAAGTATGCGGCAGAAGACTCGGAGCCCTCCCGGTGTCGCAGCTGGAAGAGAAGCAGTCACTACGTCATCGGCACACCGGAAGTAGAGAACGGGGTCGCGGAAAGCCCCGCCCACTTTGATGCTCGGGCGGAAGTCAAAGATGTGGGTTTGCAAAGTGTTTCCGGCCTAGACTGCGTGCAGTTTGGTGAGGGAAAACGCGCGTGCGCGCGAAGCTGTTAGGTATAGCGCCACAGGGCTATGGGTTCAATTGTCATGCCAGCCATGACGCGCAGCCAGAGCCCATTCGTCCTGTTCAGGAGCGTTCCGGTGCAGGCATAGTTGCGAAGCCGCTTAGTTCAGCCACCATAACCACTTCCGACTTGCCTTACCGTACTGAACCGTTACCGAAGGTCCAGACTGCAGGCTAAATGATCAGATCCAGGACCACCCCCCATTGCCCACGCACCTTCGAAGAATAAGTGTATAGTGCACTCAACAGCGTGTGGGCCAGCGTCATAGGCTTGGGAGTGATTGTGTGCCCAGTGGCTTGGGTGGACTCACACTATGCCACTTTGCACAGATACTTTTTGCCTGTGTGCTTCTCCTCCTGGAAACACAATACCACCCCCACCTGCTGTGTGATAATAGCCTCAGGTCATGAATTAGGCTGTACAGAGCATTAACCCCAAGCTATAAAAAGTTGATTAGCCTCAGGGATGGTCTGCTCTATCTGCAGAAACAGTATACCAAGGGAATGGAAAACAACTCTGCTACCAGTTAAACCTCAAAAATAGCTGTAACTTCCTGGTACCTATTCTGTGTGCATATGTCCCAGCCCTTTTACATTGGGTGCCTTCAGTGTTTCAATAAAGTGGTCTCAACCGGTTGAGACAGAGTCTGCCTCTCAGCCTCACTTTTCTTTCACCTCCTGGACCTGGGGAGAACACCAGGCTCTAGGTCAGGCAGTAAAAACTGAGTTGTGCAGCCTGGACTCTGTGCTCGACCAGACAATCAGACTTGTGCATCCAATGCCTTTCAGTGCAGTACTAAAGCAGTCCTGGCTCTCTAGACAGGTTTTTAGGGAGGAACGGGACTGAATCTGTGAACACTGAATGACAGGGAACTGAGCCTGACCAACGGGCTTCACAGAGATGAGTATTACTGCCCAAAGTTCAAAGCAAAGTGGCCTGCAAGTGAGGATCAGCAAATTCTCCAGTAAAGAATGAGCTACTAGTTGACTCAGACAGATACAAACACCAACAGCCAAACCATGGATGGAGTTTAGGGATTCTTATGGAAGAAGTGTGGGTCCTGAGGGGGATAGGAACTCCACAGGACTACCAACAGAGTCAACTAACCTTCACCCTTTGGGCGCTCAGAGTCTGAATCACCAACCAAGGAACCTACACCAGCTGTATCTAGGCCTCCCCACTCACATGTAGCAGATGTGCGACTTGACCTTCATGTTGGTCCTGAACAACTGGAGTGGGGACTATCTCTCTATGTGGGGTATGTTCTACTAGCTAGACTGCCTTGTCTGGCATCAGTGGGAGAGGAAGCACCTAGCCTCGCAGAGACTTGAAGTGGGAGGGGGTGTCCCAGGGGGGCCCCACCCGTCCAGAGGAGAAGGGGAAGGATTGGGGAAGGGGTGACCAGGAGGGGGAGAGTGAGCAGGATGTAAAATGAGTAAGTAAAAAAAAATTAAATTGAAAAATAATCATGTATGTATGTATGTATGTATGTATATAAAGAATGAGCTAGTGGGGCTGGAAATATAAGTCGGTGGTTAAGAGAATTTCCCGTTTTTGCAGAGGACACGGGTTCACCCATGTGGCAGCTCACAACTGTTCATAACCCCAGTGCCAGGAGATCCAATGTTCCCTTCTGGACACCAGGTGCGTGTGTAGTGCACAGATACACACTCGGGCAAGACATTCATAAAATTTTAAAAAGGAATGAGCAAATTAGGATACGCAGGTATTTGGGAGAGAATGATCGGCCCTTGGCCAGTCTGACCACAGGTGTGATTACCCCACCACCACCACCACCAGACCGAGGGGACATCGCTTGCCAACAGCAAAGGCCCTTCAGCGGGTTGCAAGAGAGCCTGGTCCACGGAGTCCTACCCAGGTGCGCAAGGACGCCTTTTGCTCTGGCGGACATCCTCGGCACACGCAGCCCCGCGCGCCGCCGATACACCTCGGAGCACCCGGAGCGCGCCTTGCGCCCAGGGCTGGGCGGCAGGTGCTTTGCCGCGCAGACTCCCCGGCCGCGGGGACCGGCTTGGGCGCTGCCGGCTCCGGCAGGTGGGGACGCAGTGCGCGTTGCCCACCAGCCACACTGGCTGCCTGGTGCTCCGCGAGGGGCGTGTGCCCGAGCCGCGCAAACGCGGGCTCCATGTTTACCGAGCTGCGGTCAAAGCTGAGCCCCCCGCGAGCTCGCGCCGGGGCTGTGCGTACAGGCTTCGGGGAGCGCCCGGATGTGGACGGTGAGCTGGGATGGACCCAGGCGCAGGAATATCGTGAGCAGCGGGCAGAGAGCGGGAAGGGTACCGGGGCCCAAGGAGAGCACTGGGGCTAGACTCAAAGGGTTTCCGGGGGCGGCCACTGCGGGGAGGAAGTATTTTTTACTAGAGTCCAAGGGCCTTTGTCCAGCATTATGAGACGGGAGGGCGGCGGTTAGTCTCAGGCCTGACTTGAAGTGGGGATGATTGACAGGAGCTTCTTCACCGAGATGACACCACACTCTGGTCATCCTTTACTTCACATAGTGAAAACCCTCCCCAAGCCCTTAACGTTGGGGTCGAAATGAGGCAAAGGCATGTAATTCTGGGGTTGAGGTTAAGAACAACAGACTCCGGCCCTGTGCAGGGAGGAAATAGGCGGGGCCTGGGCAACCTTGGCAGGTGCGGTTATAGCCAAGACGGTGGACTGGTTTCCCCTTATGAGGAGCTTTCTAGCCCTAACCCATGGAAGGCCCTGCAAAGCCCTCAGACTACAGTGCCTATTCCCCGGACCTCGCTCGCTTGGAATAAGTCTTATGGTACTACAGGCTACCTCAGAATAGTGGCCATACACTTCTTAAGCCCACCTTCTTTCTTCTGACTTGCAGGTACCACATAGAGCCACTTGTTCATATACAGTACTTATGGATGCTTTCAGTGCATCAAGATATTGATCATCCCCAGACTCATGTGATTCCCGTAAATGACCCTAACACTAACTTAGCAAGTGCAATGGATTTGTTGGAGAAGGACTGTGCTAACTAGTCCATACCTAGCTGGCACCCTATTCATACTAGTTGTCCTGGGATAGGCCCTGTAGAAGTCACACAAAAAGGAAATCCAGCATGTGTCTGGCAAGTTCTTCTTGTCAGCTTTCCCAGAGTTCAAACTTTTTGTCAGTGAGTCATAGTTAGAGACTATTAAAGACAAAGATCTGTGCACACCCTGGTCCTGCATGGCATGTAGGAGGCTTGCTTGTCAGCCCAAGGCAAGCGCAAAGCAAATCAGGGCAGTCCTGGAGATAGCTGCTCTCTTGACCCCGGCTATGGCGAGTGTAGTCATCCTCCAATCTAATCATCCAGAGTGTGGGCTATCAGCTGATAAAGGGAAAGACATGTCCAGTTTATCTTCTGAAAGAAGTTCTCAAGACAACTCTTGCAAAAAAAAAAAAAAGTTTTGATCTTGGGGGCTCAAGATTCCCCCTACAGGATAAATTATTACTAGTCCCCTCATTGGTAGAGGGAAGATTTAATTGTCAGGGAGCTGAGTCAGAGGGAGGAACTTGCCCCTGACCACTCTGTATGCACATCCCTGCATACAGCCTCTGCCCATTTCAGCTTCTGCCAGACCCTCCTAGAGCACACGGTATCAGCTGAGAACATACCCTGCCACCTCCCTCGGACACCAGGCACCAGCCTCACGTGGCATGATTCCCGCAGCCAGAGGGCATCCAGCAGCAGGCCAATCAAGCTCCTTCAACAGCCGGGCTCAGAGACCCCCCAGGTGCCTACCTATCCCACCTAAATCTTAGCCCTTGCCCTCAGTTTTGTCACTTCCATTCTACTGACCTTACCTCCCTACCTACAGGCCCGGCTCTACTCTGATCACTATGGCTTGTACCATACAAGCCCTTCGCTGGGTGGCCTGACAAGGCCAGTGGTCTTGTGGAGCCAGCAGGACGTTTGCAAGTGGCTCAAGAAGCATTGTCCTCACAACTACCTCGTCTACGTCGAGGCCTTCTCCCAGCATGCCATCACTGGTATAGTGGGTTACGGGTTAGGGAGGACCAGAATGCTCAAGACTTAGCCTTGTCTTCACTTGTATCCTGGTGACTGAGTTCAGCCTTCTGTGTGTGTGTGTGTGTGCGTGTGCGTGTGCGTGTGCGTGTGCGTGTGCGTGTGTGTGTCTGTCTGTATGTCTCTGTGTGTCTTTGTGTCTGTTTGTCTATGTTTGTGTGTGTGTCTGTGTCTATGTCTCTGTGTGTGTGTGTCTTTCCTAGTCTCTCTGCTCTGCCTTTTGATGCTTCTCTCCTTGGCCTCTATCTTTTAATCAATCTTGTCTTTCTCTCTACCTTTCTTCCTTTAAGAATCTCTGAATCTCTACTCCACTTTCTTGGTCTTTGGTGGGTTTACTTTTGTTTGTTTATTTTATTCTGATAGAGTCTTGTGCTTTGCCTCTGTTTGCCTCACTGACTTCTTCCTTCTCTCTCCATAGGCCGAGCTCTGCTTCGATTGAATGCAGATAAGCTGCAAAGAATGGGGTTGACCCAAGAGGCTCAGAGGCAGGAGGTGCTGCAGCAGGTGCTCCACCTGCAGGTTCGTGAGGAGGGGCGGAGCCTGCAGCTGCTCAGCCAAGGTTAGTATCAGGGATCTAGAGTACCAGGGTTAGGGGGAAGGACTAGGCTGTGTAGGATGACTATTCTTAACACAAAAGAGTGGCTGGGGGCATCCAGTAAGGACCATCCTTGAGTGTGCCAAAAATCAACTTTTCCTCCTATTTATCCTACAGCTTCCTTCGGGAACATGTCCTAGCTGCTGCCTATACTTGGACCCCAGACCCCAACACTGTGACCAGAGCCCACAGCCAAGAATGAGTCAGAACTGGCCCTACAGCCCCTTTGGATCTTGCAGGATACCCTAGTGGCTAAACCTAGCCCACTGATCAGGGAGGACCAAGACTTCCACCTCCAGAGAGGCACTACAGGTTCTGCCCTGTGGCTGGGTGGGTGGTTGCTGCCTGCTTATAGACCCTTCTTCTGAGATCCAAGCCCAGGTCCATCCCCTGGTGCTGCTGGCAGCAAACAGGGTAGCTGCCTGGAACTAGAGTGGGGTTTGAATGTCCCCAGACTCCCAGGGAGTCTGTTTATTTATGCTCCCTCCAACATGTGACCATCCCCCATCTGAGTCATGAGTCTTCCCCTTAAGTCTTAGTTCTGTGTCTTTCCTAGGCACCTCCAGATCAGCCACACAGTGAGACAAGCTGTCTTTGCTCTCTTTCAAGTGTATCTGTCCCCTAGCCCTCTTAGAGTACAGCAGGTCCAACCTGCTGTCTATATACTAATATGGTCATCAATTCAGCTTGGCATCATGCCATGTGCTTCACTCAGTGATTATGAAACTTCAGCATACCCTACCCACTTATTAGAAGTAAAGTTGAGAAGATTCCAAGATGCTCAAGCTTCAAAGCCGGTATGTGGCACATATTCCAGTGCTGTACAGGTGACTCTATGCATAGCCCACCAGTTCAGCAATGTTCTCAATCTTACCTTTGAAGAAGTCATGCTTTTAAACAGCTTCCTGATTCCCTGGTTCTTAAAGACTATATTGAAGAAATGTGTGTCTGTCTCTGTGTGTGTGTTCATGTGCACCTCTGTGGCTTTCCCAAGAAAACCTGTTTTCAGCTGAGAAAATCATGTAGGGCAGTTCTTTCATGTGTCACCAGATACCTGGAACAATTCCTCCTTGGGTATTTGGGGGCTGTTGCTCCCAAAGGAGGACAATGAGGATGACCCTGGCAGCTCACTCTCACTCTGCCCTCTAACCAACTTTCCCAGGGACTTTAAAATCTCAGGGACAGTTGAGGCTCTGCCTCCAGTCCCCTCTGTGTGCCAAGAGCTGACCTCGATTCAAGGTTGCTCATTACAGTTAATTTGGGCCATTGGCCTGGCATCTTCCATCCTGTATGCCCTCCATCTATGGAAGGGCTCCCTTATTGTGTTTGCCTGCCTCTAGAATCCCATAGTCCTGGTGCCTACAACCAGAGGGCCCTCTCTGCCCCCCTCCTTCTCTCTCTTCTTTTCTTCCCTATGCTCCTGTCCTGTCTTCCTTGGTTTTTGGTCACTTTTTTATACTCTGACACCCCCCCTACCCCATCCAAAAAAAAAAATCAGAAATAAATCTGGTTCTCAAATGCCATCAGTGTTTGAGTCTCTGGGGAGCAAAGGGGTGTCTAGGACAGTGCCTGCAGATAGAACCACCAGAGGGCAGTGGTGTTGCATCCTGGGGAAACTACCTGGTAACTCCAGGACACAGAACAAACAAGATGCCTCAAGTAGAGGTCCTATGGATATCATCCCAGTTTGGGACATAGCAGCCCTGACACACTCAAAACAACAGCTTGGACACATGGAATGAGGCTCTCTGGAGCTGATCTAACAGTGGGTTCCTTCAGGTTCACCGTCTGGGAGTGTATCAGTGATATTGGACATGGTTTGTGGCCCAGGCCCAGGTCTGATCCCCAGCACAGAAACAGAAACAGAAACAGGTAGAGAAGAATCCTTCTTTGTCTATTCAACTTTGTAGTGGCAGTCTGGTATTTCTGGGCTGGAGGCTATATCATAAATCTATTTCTGTGATCATTTGTCTGCCTCTCAAATATCTTCTTTAAATTTAGAGTTCACTTAGGTACTTCAGATAGATCTCATCTACAAAGACACCTTTTCCAAATAAACTATCACTACAGCTTACCATGGTTATTTGTTGAGGCTTACTCTTCAGCCATGCCCTTCATACATAGCACATGAAGCACACACCCTGAACACAGTAACCAGACATACAAATAGGAACAGAACATAGAGGTATAAGCCACAAACATAGTGACACAACACCCAGGCATGCTTGAATACATACAAACGCACTTGCATATTTGACCAGACAATGATATGTACAAAGATTTATAACATCCCTATATGCACAGATAAAGTTACTCAAGCACACAAATACTAATGCATAATCATCCGCTAACACTAGATATGACATGCCACATGGTGCATGTAAGTGCACTACATTGTAAAATGTCTTGACACTTAGATACACACATTAAAAAAAAATTACAGGGAGGTGGGGCTGGAGAGAGAACACAGTTGCTGCTTTTTGCAAAATTGAGTTTCCAGCACCTTCTTCAGACAATTCACAACTGCCTGTAACTCCAGCTTCAGGGATCTAACACCCTCTTCTACATCGTGATGCCCACACATGACTACCACCTGATAACACATAGTCACTTAGACACATAGCAACCTATAGGCATTGGTATATCACACTTATGAAAACTCAGATTTACACAGGGAAAGCTGACAATCTTGAACGTACCTCGGTATCCACACTGATCCCCACCAACATTCTGATGTTCCACATCCTGGGAGAATCACAAAAGGTGATACATGCCTTTAATCCCAGCATATGGGAGGCAGAGACAGGCAGATGTCAGAGTTTAATGCTGGCCTGCTCTACAAAGGGCTACATAGTGAAACATTGTTTCAAAAAACAGTGTGTGTGTGTGTGTGTGTGTGTGTGTGTGTGTGTGTGGAGGGGGTGGCCTGGGAGCAGATAACAGTATTATGACTACCACATGAAAGCTGAATTTTTCTCTTCCCTATTGAGTGCTCCCGTGGAGCCCCAGGCTTTGCAATCTACCTCCTTATCAGCCAGTTTGCCCGCCCTAGTCTGTCAAAGGGATGTTTATTTCTCTGCCTCATTTATTCCCAAATCTTATGGGCTGGATGTCACCCCTCCCCCTCCCCCGGATCTTACACTAGCACCTAGCAGCCCAGGCTCTAGGCTGGAGAAGCTAGGTACTGGCTGTTTTCACTGTTCACAAAGAAGGGAGAAGTTGATTCAATAGCCAGTAACCCCCAATAAAGCCTATTGGTCTAGATTGACTAAGGTGGCCTCAGGGACAGATAGAGTCTGAGGTATACCCTGAGAGCCTACGAATGCCCTATAACTCTTCCTTCATAGGATCTACTTCCCTTAGCGCAACCACACAGGTTGCTTAATCTGTGAGACAGGATTTGGGGTAGTGTCCAGAGTTCCTGGCATGCCTCAGTTTACTGGACTGTCCACAAAGCGACTCCTGCCCAAGGTACGCGTGACAGACCTCTTGGTCCTGGAAGTAAGTACCACCTACGCTACGGATCTCACAGCCTGGAGCGGCAGACGGGCCCCACTGCCCCTTCCCCGCAGCGGCGGCCGCGTGAATACCGCGAGAGTTCGCCCCCTCCCCCCCCGCAGTAAAACTGTCAAAGGTAGGAGGGGCGGGAGCGCGCATGTGCGCAGCACCGCGCGCAGTGTGCGCCGCCCGGACCCCGCGCCCCGCGCCCCGCGCCCCGGCCCGGCTCTGGCTCCGGCCTGGCCCGGCCGCACCCCTTGGGCGCTGCAGGTAAGCGCCGGCACTGCCCGCTCTACCGCGGCTCTGGCGCCACCCACGCACCGCACCAGCCCTGTGCCCAGCCTGCCGCCCGCCGCGCCCGGACCCGCGCCGCGCCCCGCTCCCCGCGTCGGCGCCGTCCTCCCGCCTCCTCCTCCAGAAAAAGTCGCCATTTTGGTTCACTGCCTTCGCCCCCCCCGCGGTCGGCGCTTCCGGGCCAGGCTGCAGCCCGTGTCCGGCCTCAGGTGACAGGTGGGTGGCCACGGGCCTCCAGGTGCGCCTCTTGGCTGCTCTCGCCAGGCCAGGCGGAGTGGCCCGAGTCGGCGGCAGCGACCTCTTCTCTGGAGGCTACACGGGAGATCTCAGGGACCCCAGGTGGAGGAGGGGTGTTCCTCCTACTCTGGCGGCCAGGCCTTACCCCTAACTCTGGTCTCTGTCTAGACTCTGAAAGACTGGAAGGGTGCAGCAGGCCGTATATACCCCGGGCCTCAAATCTAATCGGGGTTCTGGATAACTCGTTTCTTTCTGAAGCTGCAAAACGAGGACATCCAGAGAACTTTGGTTGACTTAAGACCCTCCTCCCCTCCCCTAGGCCCAGGATGGGGTGTTGTCCTTGACAATGGACAGTGATTGTCCTGACCTTTGACCTTAGCACTCCTGGATATAGCAGCTCCTACACATCCCCTCTGATTTGAGTTGCTCAAAAACTGTTAGCAGAGGGCTCACCTGCTTGAACCTTGCTCTTTGGTACCGCCCCCTTCTGTGGCTTTGGGTGCCTCTGAGAGGCCTCAACATGTTATGCTCAGCCTTCCTCAGTTTTCAGGGTATATGATGCTACAAGCAGAACCATCTCTGGAGGCCCAACCCCAGGTCAATAGCCTTTGCTTGCCAGTATTGGCTGTAAATTGTTTAGCTGATGTGGCTTCCTAGGCAGGGAACCTAGAAGCTATTGAAAATAGCAAGAAAGGATGGCTGCCTAGGCTGTGGTGGCTGAGGGTCTGACCTGGTGCCTTCATTTGGGTGGAGGGGCCCTGCCTACACAGAAGGCTGAGAAGGCAGGCAGGTAGGATGGCTCAGCAAACATGGGGACCAAAATGTATTTCTAGTGGATCTTCACTTTACCAACCAGAGAGATAGGTGCATGTGGTGGGGAAGTGGGCCTTCAGCACCCATGTTGGCTTCTGTGCCTGTAGAGAGGTCTTCAGGGGTGCCTATCTCGGTAGGTTAGTATCATGTGTCTGGATGACAGAGGCTAGGACCCTGAGGAGAAGCTATCTCTGAGGTGTGAAGATGTGGCTGCCTGTGAGCCAGCAACCATTACTAGTATTAATTGTCCCCTATGAGGAGTATTATCAGTCTTCTTCAATTGCTTGGGCCCCTTCTGAACACAGGCCCTACCTGGTCCTCAGCACCCTTTGTCTAAATGAGAGTGTAGGTGAGTGTGTCAAATGTAGTGGAGTCTCAGCTCTTTCTACACTGCTCATGCCTTCTGGGTTATTTAGAAAGACCTCATCAGTGCAAACACCCTTCTCTAAGTTAGAAGCTTCCATTACTTGCTTTTTAATGTGATAGTTACAGGAGGTCAGGGCTAGAGAGGCATATTGAGGGCCTCTAGGATAACCCCAGTGAAAGTCCTGGGTTGTACCTATTCATCTCATAGGTCTGTATACTTTGCAGAGATGACTGAATCCTTCTGTGTTGGAGGAGGCCGTCGGCTTCAAGGATCCAGCAAAAGTGGACCTGGAAAGGGAGGCAACCGGAAGGAGGTCCAGCTTCCTTTGTTGCAGGACCCACCAAAGCTGGGTGAGGAGCTAAGGCAGAAATCAGTTCTAGAGGATACAGATAGCCAGTGGTAGAGTTACCTCCTTGGGTATCCTGAGGACCTTTGTGGGGTGGAGAGTGTTAGACTGATTGTAGCCAGGCTCTTGTCCTGGGTTAACACTAGCCGCTGGGTCTTGGTATGGGTGAACCAAGACTCAGTCTGAGCTTGTTGCCCCTTGGGGGTCAGTGATATTGTACAGCCACTGAGCCTTGCTGTCTCCTGTACTATAGGGATGCCAGTGGTCCACAGTGGACATACAGTGCCTAGCCAGGCCCCACTCTGCTTTGACCCCGGAAACCCAGCCAGTGACAAGACAGAAGGGAAGAAAAAAGGGAGGCCGAAAGCCGAGAACCAAGCTCTCCGAGATATTCCTGTGAGCTCCCTGAGGGTTAGAGTGGGGTTCATTTTATTTAGTCTTTGAAGGCCACTTCCATGCCCTTACCAGTCCTCCATACATCCTGTGCCAGTTTGTTTCAGCATGTACCCTAGGGCCCATGTGTTGGTTACAAAGTCCCAGTGGGCTGTTAGTAGTCACCAGCATAGGTCTGCAGCATGGCTTGAATTCTTGATCTGCTCTTGAGGTTGAAGGGCTTATTTGGCTTGGGGGAGCTTTGAGTCTGGGTAGCTACAGGTGAGCAGCTTGGCCTTTTCCTCTGCCCAGCTCTCTCTGATGAACCAGTGGAAAGATGAATTCAAGGCACACTCAAGGGTGAAGTGTCCAAACTCAGGGTGCTGGCTAGAGTTCCCCAGCATCTATGGGCTCAAGTACCACTATCAGCGGTGCCAAGGGGTAAGGGGCTGTGGGTCAGGGAAGAGGAGGCCTGGGGGTGCATCTGGGCAGAGGCCCCCGGGGCCCCATCCCACACCTGCCCTCCCTGCCCAGGGTGCTATCTCAGATAGGCTGGCCTTCCCTTGCCCCTTCTGCGAGGCCGCATTCACCTCCAAGACCCAACTGGAGAAGCACCGGATTTGGAATCACATGGACCATCCCCTACCTGCCCCCAAGCCTGGCCCAGTCAGCCGGCCAGTCACCATCAATCGGCCTGTTGGGGTCAGCAAGCCCATCGGAGTGAGCAAACCTGTTACTGTTGGCAAACCAGTGGGAATCAGCAAGCCCATTGGCATCAGTAAGCCAGTCACAGTCAGTAGACCTATACCAGTCACCAAGCCTGTCACAGTCAGTAGGCCCATGCAAGTCTCTAGGCCTGTGCCAGTCACCAAGCCCATCCCAATCACCAAACCTGTGCCACTCACCAAACATATGCCAGTTACCAAGCTTGTGACAGTTTCAAAACCTGTGCCACTCACCAAGCCAGTACCAGTCAGCAGGCCCATTGTGGTCAGCAAGCCTGTGCCGGTCAGCAGGCCCATCGCCATCAGCAGACACACACCACCCTGCAAAATGGTGTTGCTGTCCAAATCTGAGAACAAAACACTTCGTGCTACAGGCAAGAACAGCAATAAGAAAAGGTACAGGAAGTCATTTGAGGTGGTGAGTTGTCAGGTGTGCCTGGAGGGGGTGAGAGGACCACTGAGTTTGCCTGGATCTCACCTTACATGCCACTTGCAGGGCTGCAGACAGTTTGGACACCTGCCCCATCCTGCCCAAGCAGGCAAGGCCAGAGAATGGAGAGTATGGCCCATCTACCATGGACCAGAGTGTGACCTTCCAACTGAATACAGATCCTAGCAACAGCTCCCTGCTGCCAGGCAGCAGGCCCCTGATGGGCAAAGAGGCACTGCGGCCTCTAGGCCCGGTATCCCAGCCAGAGGAGGACCCTGAGCGCACAAAGCACAGTAAGACAAGAGCCCTGGGGAGACTGGCCATGATGGGCTCTGGCCTTTCAATGACTATGTGACCAGGGTCTTGGCACTCATTTTCTCTCCCCTGAGTCAGGAAGGAAACAGAAAACACCGAAGAAATTCACAGGGGAGCAGCCATCTATCTCAGGGACCTTTGGGCTCAAAGGTAAGACCTCAGCTGGCTGAACACTTCTGGAACTGAGAATGTCAGTAGTTGGCCCATATATCTTATCCATCCTGTGTATGCGCACACAGGCCTGGCCAAAGCTGAAGACAAGGCTCGAGTTCATCGCTCCAAGAAGCAAGAGGGACCAGGCTCTGAGGAAGTGCGGAAGAAGGTGCTGGCCACCCCTGTCACTGTCAGCAAGGAGGCACCAACTCCTGTGGCCCACCCAGCCCCAGGTGGGGGCTGCCTGGCAGGACCCAGGACAGGTCTCCATGGTGGGCTGGATCCTGTAGCAAAGGCATGGGGGAGTCCAGGGCATTCAGGAGCCCCACAAGCCTGAGGCCTGGCCCTGCCTCACAGGTGGCCCTGAGGAGCAGTGGCAGCGAGCCATCCATGAACGGGGGGAGGCTGTCTGCCCCACCTGCAACGTGGTTACCCGGAAGACCCTCGTGGGACTCAAAAAGCACATGGAAGTATGTCACAAGGTAAGCCTCCTGTCCCCCTATCTCCCAGGACACTGTGGAGGGAGGATCCCTAGCCTAGATGAGTTTCTCATAGTTAGGCCATGTCTGCAGTTGCAGGAAGCACTCAAATGCCAGCACTGCCGAAAACAGTTCAAGTCCAAGGCTGGCCTCAACTACCACACCATGGCTGAGCACAGTGCCAAGGTATGCTGCCTGACCACCAGCTCCCTGTTCAGCCCTGACTGCTGACTTCTCACTCTACTGCTGCTCCTCTGTGCCTGATTTTGGATCTATGGCCCTAACTCCTGGCTGGCATCAGGTCTGAGGCTTGCTCTGTCTCCAGCCCACGGATGCTGAGGCCTCTGAAGGGGGAGAACAGGAGGAGCGGGAGAGGCTTCGAAAGGTGCTGAAGCAGATGGGACGGCTGCGCTGCCCCCAAGAGGTCAGTTTTGGGCCATGTGGGAGTGTTCAGGACTTGGGAACCTGGCTGATTTCTTACCTGGTCTCTGACCTGGATTCCCAGGGCTGCGGGGCCGCTTTCTCCAGCCTCATGGGTTATCAATACCACCAGCGGCGCTGTGGGAAGCCACCCTGTGAGGTAGACAGTCCCTCCTTCCCCTGTACCCACTGTGGCAAGACTTACCGATCCAAGGCTGGCCATGACTATCATGTGCGTTCAGAGCACACAGCCCCGGTGAGTGGCCTACAATCTACCTTGTCCTTGTTCTAAGAGACTATATTGTGTCATACGTGTGTTCTCAAGTTCATGTGTTCCCTGATAGGTGCAATCTGTGCCTTTAGTGATCTAAGTCTTAGGAGGAAGGATGGGAGCTGGTGCCCCTGTGTTCTGTTCTTGTGTTGCCTACAACCTCATTGAGTTCCCATACTTGCAAAGACCACACATGGCCTACAACTCATGCCACCTCTAGCTCCTGGTCTCTGGATATTATCATCCTTTGCTTCCACTGGCTTATACTGGCCTCTGTGTATCCTTGTCATCTAGCCCCCTGAGGAGCCCACAGACAAGATCCCCGAGGCTGAGGAGTTGCTTGGGGTAGAACGGACCCCAAGTGGTCGCATCCGTCGTACGTCGGCCCAGGTTGCCGTGTTCCATCTACAGGAGATTGCAGAGGATGAGCTGGCCCGTGACTGGACCAAACGGCGCATGAAGGATGACCTTGTGCCTGAGACTGCACGGGTGAGTGGCCCACCTAAGACATGGGCAGGATCTTGACCCTTGGTCATTCCCTAATTGCTCCCCCAATCTCTTGGTCTCTGACCAGGATAGGCCCGATTTGATTCCCTTGTGGCAGCCCTATTTTTGTGACCTTGGCCATCTACTAACCCTATCTGTAGAGGGGCAATGAGCCTGCTGCAGAAGCATATGCATTTTGTCAGAGCAGCATGTGCGTCAGCCCGAAGCTTACCTGGTGCTGTACCTGGCTTTGCAGCTCAACTACACTCGGCCAGGCCTCCCCACACTTAACCCTCAGCTGCTGGAGGCATGGAAGAATGAAGTCAAGGAGAAGGGCCATGTGAACTGTCCCAATGATGTAAGCTGGGACTAGCAGGTAGTAGGAGTGGGACATTGGGGCTCCAGGACAGAGGGCTTAGGTTTGGGCCTTCAGGCAACAGTAGAGGTTAAAACAGTGAATGTCCTGTTTGGAACCATCTTCAGCATGACTAGCCTGTCTTAGATCCTGGGGTTCTGTAGGGTCTTCACATAAACACCACATCAACAAAGGGGACTTCAACCTGGGGAGCCCATATTACCTACCCTGCCCAAAATCCAGGACTTCAGGGACCTGCCGTCAGAGAAGCCCTAGAGTACTCTGGGGTTGAGGTGGGATGCCCCTTGTATAGAGTCGTGGGAGGGCTTTCTCCACAGCTATCTCCCGCCTGCAGTGCTGTGAAGCCATCTACTCCAGTGTGTCCGGCCTCAAGGCTCATCTTGCCAGCTGCAGCAAGGTCAGTTCTAGAATTATTTCCATGCCTTATGGGGGTGGAGGGCACGGAGCACTCCCAGTTTTCTCTTGCCAAGGGCTAACCTGCATCAGTGTAAGATCATATACCCTGACCACTACATATCCCAGAGACTAGTAGGTGCTCAACAGGTAGCCCAGAATCCCTCTCTGTTCCCTGCATTAATTGTTTGGTTCCAAGTCCTGGCCTGGAATCTCCTTGACTTACGTGGTGTAAGTGTTCATCCTGACCTGAGCAGAGGGTACATTTGGCTTGGGATGAGGATATTCACCAGAGGACTATGACCTAACATTCAGTGCTTGCCTCATCCCACCCTCTTCTTATTTCCTACTCCTGTAGCAGGGGTGGCTTAATAATCCTATTGCAGGGTAGTTTCAGTTCCTAAACCTACCATTAACATACATCCTAGAAGACAGTGCAGCTGTCTTCTCTCTGGCTGACCCCAGTCCTAAACTTTTAGCAGCAGAATAAGGGCTTGGACCAGATGTGGGTGCTTTGAATCTTCTGAAAGTGGGTACTGGACCACTGTGCATTGCAGGGGGACCACCTGGTGGGGAAGTACCGCTGCCTGCTATGTCCCAAAGAGTTCAGCTCTGAGAGCGGTGTCAAGTACCACATCCTTAAGACCCACGGAGAGGTATGAAAGTTATCTTCTGGACCTGCAGGCCTGAAAGCTGGCCTTAGGGGTGGGTAATAGAGTACAAGTGGCTGAGACCTGTACACTGGTGTTTTCTTCTCTAAATAGGGTTCACTTCCCCTGAAGTGTCAAGAGCTTGGGGTGATAAATCTTAAAAAAAAAAAAAAATACTAGTCTGGGGTGCCCCAGTTTGATACCCAGCCATTGAGTGGAGCCTCTCTTGACAAGGAAAACCCTGTCTTCAGCCACTTCCTAGCTGTTGTATGCCCAACCAAAAAAAAAAAAAAAATAGTTTACATGGGTTGGAAAAATGGTTCACTGGTTAAGAGTACTTCTAGCTCTTCCAGAGGCCCAGAGGTTGTTTCCAGCACAGTTGTCAGGAGGCTCCCTGGCCTCCACAGCTACTTACATGCACATGCACATACCCACATGCAGTCACAAATGCCAAGAAAACAATAATAAAAGTTTTTGGTTGGTTGGTTGGGTTTTTGTTTTGTTTTTGTTGTTTTTTTAAAGAAAAGAGTTAGATCTGGACCAAGGTTCTCAGTCTTTACTGCAAGTTTTCTCACCCTAGAATTGGTTCCGGACCTCAACTGACCCGCCTTCCAAACACAAGAGCCAGGACTCCTTGATGCCTAGGAAAGAGAAGAAGAAAAGTCTGTCAGGAGGAAAGAAGCGAGGCCGCAAACCCAAGGAACGGTCCTCCGAGGAACCAGCATCTAAGCTACCCCCTAACAGGGATGACTGGCCCCCAGGAGGCAGAGACAGGGCGGCCCGGAGCTCCACTGGGAAGAAGGCTGGAGCTGGGAAGGCACCTGAAAAGTGAGCCTACGGGCAGGGCCTACCCATCATGCCCTGCGTTGTCCAGATTAGGAGAGCCAGTTCTAGACCGGTCCTCCACCTCCACACACACCCCCATCTGTCCAGAGGGTTGGCAAACCACTCTGCTTTCCCTGAAAGTGCTCCTTCCCCTGTTTAGGCTGCCTCAACATGGCTAGATGGGGCTCCCCGGGAGTGCCAGGGCAGCAGCAAAAGTGCAATAGGCTGGAGGACCCAGCCATTCCTACAGAGACATTCACGGACCTGGCAGGATCTAGAGCCTTGGCATCATGGGGCATGAAGTGTGCTTGAACAGTCAAATGGTCCCAGTTTCCACCTCCCTCTGGCCCAGTAGGGTCCCCAATCTGACTCTTTCAAGGCTCAGACATTCCTGGTGACCCATAGTTGTGGGCTGATGAGGCACCTGAGCAGTCTACCTGCCATAACTTGGGCTTCACCTCCACCCAACACTGGAACTCCAGTACTCCCAGCTACCTCCCAGGACAGACCCTGTCTACTGCCATGCTGCCCTGACAGCCACCCACTCATCTGTCCTTTTGCATCCACCTCTGACCCCCTTGCTTCTGTTTTCTACCTCTCTGGCCTGCTTCCCTCCTCTGTCATCCCTGCTGCGCTTCAGGCCTCACCCCACTTGACTGGTGTGGTCATGGTGGAGTATGTAGCCTTCCAGGCAAGGAAAGAACTGTGTGTTCTACCTTCAGGGAGGCCCAGACCCATAGCTACTGACCTGAGAGAATAGGACTAGGATGCTTCACCTCCAGCCTTTAGTTTATAATCTTGTGGTTAGCACCCTTAGGGGTGCCTCCCTGGGGCCACAGCCATGTGAAGCAGAAGCTGGCCAGAAGGAGCCTAACTCAGGAGTAGCACTTAGGAGAGACTGCATATGTCTGCTATGCTAGGTGGTCCTGTAAGCCAAGTTCTGTGGAAGGCCTCTTTTTCCTTTTATTTTATCTGCCCATGGAATCTAGTGGCAGTCAGTCATTTGATACAGAAACTGAAGGATAGTGAAAGATGAGGTCTCAGCCAGTATAGAAATTCTAGGCTGGGCCTTACCCCTTTCTTTAGGGGCCCTGAGGATAACAGGGTCTGCAGGTTGGACAAGGCCAGGAAGACAGATCTAGCCTCCTTCCTGGTTCTACCTTCTAACCCTACCCCCATCTCCCAACCCTGCTGTGAGCCACACCATGAGGAGAAAGCTGGAGAGGGTTGGAATGGGCTTTTTATAGTGTGGGTAGAGGTGGACTGAGGCCTCTGCTTCTGATCCTGGATGATGTGAATTTTGATATTTGCCTCTGTGTGTCTCCTGATGTTGTTGATGCCAGTCTTGTTGCTGTGACAAGTAGCAACCTTTTTTAAATTTTTTGATTTTTTTTTTTATACAAAACTCAACAATCTTAATGTCATGGTGCTAAGGGTTTCCTGGTGCCGAAGGTATTGCTGTAATACTGACTGGTACCTGCCCCCTAGCCTCAGTAGGGAGGGTTTCCAAGAAGGCCAGCTCCAGGGAGATTTGGGGTAAAGTCCTTGTACCCTCAAATTTAGAAAGGCTCTCTGGCTCTGGGCAAGGTAACTGTGACCTGGTGTGCTGTAGGTGTTAAATGGACTCTCTGATTCCTACATACTTTGATGTGGTCAGAGGGTGGCTACAGAGGTGGGTATGATCCAATGTCAAAGGATAGGCTGGGGCTTTGGGGTCATGGTGTGCAACTGTGGAAGGGAAGGGGGCCAAAGTGCACTTTCATAACACCTCTGTGGGGTGTGACCATCCACCCCAGCCTCTCAGGTACTTGGCACTTGTAAGGAGAAGTAGGACCTGGGTTTGCTGGGGGTTGAGTTTCCAGGACGTACCATAAAGTCCATATACCTTGGTATGGGACTTGGCTGTTCTGGTAACTTGATGTTAGCACTTTAACTCGGTCTTTGAGGTCAGTTTGGGAGCAGCTGTCAAAAGCTGCAGTTGGATAGGTACCAGCCAGTGGTGACTGGTAAGAAGTAGTGGCAAGCTAGACTGCAAAGCTCTTCCAAGGTGGCAGGGCTCGTTAGTCTGCCCACCTCCCTACTCTGGCCCAAAGGTAACCACCAGCTTACACAGATCCTCAGTAAGAGGGACCATCATGGCAGAGCTCCAAAAGGTGGTGGGCATAGACTTAGGAGGGCCAAACCAACCCTGGGTCCTTGGCAAAATGCAAAAGTCAGGGTCTCTACAGATCTACCTCTGGCTCAGCGCTTGCCCTGCCCTAAAAAAACAGAAGTGCCAAGGGCAGACATTTCATGCAGAACCAGGGTGCACTTTATGTTCCTGCACAGGGAGATAATGGTGCCTCCTGGAGGCTTTGGGACCTTCCTGTCCCTATGGTGGTTCTGAAGGGAGAGCTGTTCCCCTGTTGGGTTAAACCCAGGTCCCTTGCCCTGGAGGCCTGGTTTCCCAGGTTACTCCTCATACCTGACTGCAGCGCCTCCTAAACTTTGGGTTCCTTGGTTTGGTTTTAATGCAGTTCTCACTACACAAGTGCATTTCTGGCTATCACTTGTAACCATAGATATACATGCATATATATTCTATCTACAAAGTGTTTTATTTGCAAGATGTTTTGAGGTGAGCTTTGGTCCTGCCCGCCTTGTGATCATCTGTCCCCATCCTCATCCCCTGGCCCGGAGTGGTGCGGTGGTGGGCCATCAACTATGTATTAAAGTCACTGTATCAAATAAATGTTTATTGATTTTTTTTCCCAGGGATTTTGTGCGGCTGAGTTTGTGTTGATCAAGGGCCATTCTCGGGGCTTGCCGCACGGCCTTGTGGGGATTGTAGTCCGCAGCGTGCCTGCCTCCCGGCGCGCCTCCCCGGCCTCTGCCAGGTTCGGGACGCCATGGCCGCACCGCCGGCCTCTGCGGGCGCTGCCCTTTCGCCCCTGCAATCCACTGTGGCCCCAGACGTGCCTGGCCGCCCGGCCGAGCAGAGTGAAACAGCGTGCGAGGACCGGTAGGCGCGGGCCTGAATAAGGCAGGGGCCGCGCTTGTCTCTTGGGAGGGGTCGGAGCACGGCTTGTATGCATTCCTAAAGCTCGGGTGGCTCCCGGCATCCTCGTAGTTGGGCAGATTGATCTCCACAGCCTCGTGGATTCTGGACAGGTTTCGGCGGTTCTCCAGCGCCTTTGGGCCTCCTGAGCCATGTGTTGGCAACCCCCTGCCAGGGAGAGGGTGGTAGCAGGCGACCTGGAGGGCCCCAGCGGACGGAAGGCGGAACTGGCCCAAGCCTCAGCTTTTGGCGGCGCGGGGAGTGGAAACCTTTTTGACCTCTTTGGCCTGGGTTTCTGTCCTTAGTGGGTGCGCACTTGGCTCGGGGCTCCCAGCTAGGTGGTAGGCGTGTTCGACCTTTTGAGTTCGTCGAAATTGAGCTCAAATTTGCACCTGGAGGCCAATTTGTCCTTGTGAATGTAAGATGGGGTGGTAATATCCACCTGTCCAAGAGTTTGGGGGCCTTTGAGACTTTCGAGGCTTTCAGGAGAATGGAAAGAGTACTGTAGGAGTTAAGGGTCCTTGCCTTCGCTCGGCCTGATCATCACTAGTAGCAGCTCTAGGTCACGGCCGCCAGGGGGCGGTGAGCATCCTTGGAAACTGCATGTGGCACCTCTTCCGGTCTGACTGCGCTAGTTGAAGGCCAAATGTCTTCCGGCTTTGCGGGCCGCCTGAGTGCACTGCCTGAGAAGCAGTAAGCCCGGACGCCTTTGTGGCAGGTGCTGGCAGTGGATGAGGTGAATCCCAGCTAGTTCACACACTCCAGGCATTCTGACTAGGAGCCTGACTTTGTGATGCTTTCTAGTTCAGAATGTCTCCATTTAACCAGAAGCGAAGAGACCATGGCCAAATACCTCCGAGTGTTCCTGAGGAAACACCTTGAGAAGATATAAACTGCTTTGGTGGCTCAGGCACTGGCAGCAAAAGGGGAGGGAGTCACTGGTAGACTTAATGTACATCATGAAGTTTCTCCTGTTTTTCCCAGCACCTGTCTCCATATCTGCCTGCCCTTGAGGCTTTTTCCTTGGAATCTGCTGACCTTAGCTGACACAGCCATTGGCTTTCATGTAGATATGCAAAATGGAGATTGGTTTGGGATTATAGAGAGTGGAGAGAAGCTAATGGTGCTCGTCTTGTAGTGCTGGCTGACAAATGAGCCCATGAAAGCCACTAATCCTCAAGTCCTATGTCTGCCTTGTGAAAGTGGCCTTGATGACTGTCTCTGAACTGCCTCTTGCAGGAATTCTGTAGAAGCACTGGGATTGACTATAGATTTAAACCATAGCAGTAAGACCTTGAGACCTTTCTTAGTGCTTTGGTGATCCAAGTGATGAATCTTCCTCTCTTCAGTCTTTGCAGTAGACATTTGATTCTGGTTTCTGAGATATGGTGTGCGTGTGTGTGTGTGTGTGTGTGTGTGTGTGTGTGTGCAAATTACAGGGCAGCTCTAACTTCCGAGATATTACTTATGTAGTTTCCTTATCAATGATGCACCTGCTTAGGTCCTCAGTAACCTCTATTTCTTTGGTAAGGATACATACAGGACTGCAGCAACTCCCTAGTGAGTGGTACTTGAGCTGCAGATGACAGAGCTGTTACCTAGTGGATAGCCAGGGGGAAATGAAAACTGAGCGTCAGCTTCCAGCACCACCTCCCTCGGATAGCCCTGAGGCCTAAAATGGAGCTCTGAAAGAAGAAAACTTCAAAGATGAAAGTTAAGGAGTGTAGTAGCCAGGTAGCCTGATGTATCCTAGGTAAAGATGAAGTTCAGAGGTCAGGCTGTGGTATTTTGGGGCCAAGTCTAGTGAATCCATAGGTGGGACAGGTCTATTCTATTAGCAGTAACAAATCTGGAATTAAGCCTTCTCTTTCTGAGACCAGCATAGTGTTAGCTTCCCACAGACCTGTGGCCCTTTTTGCTACCCACTGATCCTGACCTGCTGGGGTACTCAAGGAACATGACAGGATCCTCTGTTGTGCTCAGCCAGCCAAACTTAGCGAACTGACACCCCAAAACTCCTTAACTTTGTACCCCTGCCCAGAACAATATTAGCCTCCCAGAGCAATCCTAGGGCATATCTAGCCAACCACCTAAAAGTAGAGTCAGAGGGACAGACAAACTCTATAAACACATACATGCACATGCAAACATAGATTGGCTCTTCCTGCTCCTGGTATCTGGGGATGTAGACATACCCACAAGTTACCTAGGTAGTGAGAAGAGCTGTCTCCAAGGCAGCTCCCAGAGTGGCTTCTTTTCAGATGCATGAAGTCCACTTGGAAGCTTCCTTCTCTGAGCCCTGCCAGACTTAGTGCTGTAGGACAGCCAGGTAGGATGAGGTTGCAATAAGGCCAACCCACCCCTTGAAGAGAACCCCAAAGCCACCAAAACCTCTCTGATTAGATCTTAAGTCCGTAAAGGGATTTCAGCTGAGGCTGGGACCAAATCTTCCTTTTCCATGCCGTGGGCATGGAGATGGCTATGTCCCCTGCTAACTGATGAGGCCTGGGTGGCCATCGGACTCGCTGGAGTCTGTTTGAGGTGGGGTGGAACAGTTATTCTTGGATGTGCTAGGGTAGAATTTCAGATTTGTTTATCCTTGTAGGAGGCATCTTGGGGCACTCAGCTCAGCACTGACATTCAGATCACCTGTCCTGGAGGGGCCTCAAATTTCCTTGTCTTGTTGTGTATGCATTGGGAGGCAGAACTATGTTTCTTCCAGAAAATTTGGGGAGAAGTACTAGTGGTTCCCAGCAAGTCCAGGCCAATGTGCACAGCAGCTAACACTGAAGTACATTTCACAGCAACTGGCCTGGGGATTGTGCAGGCCAGAGTCAGTACTATTAATATCTGGGCATGAGCCCTGACTAGGTGATCCTCTTATGTGTGTGTGGCCTTAACCTCTGAGACAGACTAGCATTGAGTGTGTTCCCTTAGTGCAGTAGGGTCCCTGGGGCCTCCTAGCTGCTGTGCCCCACTCCCTGTATATAGCAACCTACTTCTTCAAGCTAGGGGTCCAACCCCACCTAGCTCTTCGGCTGTGCTGCCTATAGGAGTGATTCCACCCATGGAAGACCAGTTCAGGTGGCTAGAACTCCCAAGCTGTCCTTGGGGACAACTGTAGTTCTAAGAGGTAGTGATACTAGATACTGCTAGAAGCTATACCACACACACCTGGGTCGTCCCACTGTCCAGGGACATCCACCTCTGAAACCTCTGTGCTTACCTGCATCCTTGGCTATGAGCAGCCCCCCATCTTACCCTGGCATCCGGATCTCAGGGTGCTGGGCTCTTGGAGCAGAAAGCAGGTAAGTTGCCGCAGAGTCCCTGCTGATGAGAATCCCACTTCCCAATGACACTGATCATGTCTGACTTGTGTGTGATGTGTGTCCATGGATATCTGAAAACAAACAAGCTGGCAGGTACACCTGGGAGCTGAATAGTGCTTCGGCTGCAGATGTGGCTGGGCTTGGGGCTGTGGGTTATAATCGAATCTTGCATTCACTGTGGCTCTTAATACTGTTTGTACAGATGAACTTTTGTCATTGTGGCCAGAAGCCCCTTTGTCTGTGGATAAGAAATGAAGTATTTTGTGCAACTTTCCCATCAAGGGGCACCTTTTGTGAGAAATGGGTGCTGCCTTATCTCTGGCTGTAGGAGACAGCTGTTAACTTTGGGGAGGGCAGGGGAGCTGGGCTGGATACAGACACAGCCTGATATCCCAGTTAGGGTGAGGCAGATTGCTGGCAAAGTCCTCCCTGATCTACTTGCAACTGGGCATTCTTCCCATCAGCAGCACAGGCTTTGGAGGGAGTCTTCACCGAGGTGGAAAAGAGTCACTGATAGGGAGCTAGAATTCTCCCAGGGAAGCTGCCTCTGTGAGAATTGAGAGGGTCAGGAAAACAGCCCCAGCCTGATGGGTCCTTTGTCCAATTTCTGTCTGAGTGTGTTGTATCTTGGCTTTCTGTGTACTTGTTTTTACCACTGGTGGCTAGGAGCTTTATCAGGTTGTTCTCTGCCCTCTTCCAAGTCATATGTTCTGCATTGGAGTGGTCTCCTCCCAAAAGCATTCCCTGGGGAAGGAAGAAAAAGCTCAGTGGGGAGACAGATGTCCTGAATTTATTTTTGTTGTTGTTTGCTTTTGTTTGTTTGTTTGTTTGTTTGTTTGTTTACCGTGGCCTCCTAGAGCTACTCTGTTTATTATGGTCATGCTGCCTCTAGAAACCAAGGCAAGACCCAGTCTGAAACCCTAGGGAGTCTCTGGTTCTCCCTCTAAGGGAGTGGGGGTGGGGCTCTAGCTTTTGCCTGATGGAAGGGGCAGCCCAGTGGATAAGCTTCACAGATCCATTTGTTTACTGTAGATGGATTAGTATACCCAGGTGAGCAACCACCTACCCTCTGCCCAGGGATCTGGGGACCTCACTGTTTGTGTTTACAGTTGTCCTCTCCCTTTTTGACTGAGCCATTCAGGCAGGCTTGTGTTGAACTGCAGGTAACATCCCTCAGGCAGCCTATCATTTCTTGACCTGCGTCCCTCACATGCTGTCTATCCCTAAGACCCCTGACTGGCAGACTCAGGTTATGCCCAGCTCCATGCTCTCAGCTCCTGCACTTTTCTCCAGAGCAGGGGCAGTGAGGCTGAACTTAATAGACTGGCTAATTATTCCCTATGCTCAGGCTCTGAGCTCTGGTAACGATGGATGGTATAGAAACAAGCAGGCTTATTGTCTTTGTCCCCAAGGGTGAACTCAGTGTGTTTTCTTGGTTGGCTACAGATGAATTCTTTTCACGATACTCACTTGTTGTCGTATATTACATCCTTCAGAACTGCTAGTATGACCAGTATGTATGTAGTCAGTCTTTCCACTGCTTGCCCCCACTCACATGCACACACCCACACTCTTTCTGCTTCTAGGAAGGATTATCCAGATGAGACCATCATTGTTCCCAAACTGGGCCATCCCAGAGGCAGAAAGTTTGTCTTGAGCTACATCCTGATACATCAGCCCTGGAAACTACCATGCTGAGAGAGCCGTGAGGCAGCAGCAAGAATATGGCAAGAAATAGAGCTTCCCAGATAAGCCCAGCTTCCGTTTTGATAAGATCGACTATACTTATAAAATATCCAAATGTGACAGAAGTTCCTGGCCCAAGTTGTAGTCTCCAGGGAAATCCTGGTTATTATACTGGCATGTTTGTTTTCAGGTTTTTCTGAATACACTCCTTTCTCTCAGACACTGGCATGAGCGTGCTTTTGGGTAAACATCTTTTGGGGTTAGATTATCATTTTGGGGGTCAGGCCTACCTAGATTTGTTTTCTAAGCTATATCCTCAGTCCCTAACTGAGCATCCTTCATCTACTGGCTTTTATGTAAACTGAACCGTATTTCATTATAGTGTACTTCTCTCACCCAAGAGTGCCAAGGGGATACGTATTCCCATCTGGACCTACCAGTCTACCCCATTCACCTCAGGCTTACCTGTTACTCCATACAGTGTTCTTTTTCTTGTGGTTCTGTAGACTACACCAGCCACTGTAGGAGGCATCCCACACAGAGCTAGCCTGGCATGTCCATCTGCCATTTCTATAGGCAACCATCCTACCCACTAAACACTGTCCTGTATAGTCAGTGGCTACAGTTCAATTTAGTCCTACACAGGTGACCCATAGCTTGCTAGGGCACTGACCTGAGAGCTTCTCAAGTAGTTTGAAAGCTGAGTTTAGCCGGGCGGTGGTGGCACACGCCTTTAATCCCAGCACTTGGGAGGCAGAGGCCAGCCTGGTCTACAGAGTGAGTTCTAGGACAGCCAGGGCTACACAGAGAAACCCTGTCTCGAAAAACCAAAACCAAAAAAAAAAAAAAAAAAAAAAAAGCTGAGTTTAGGATGATGTGACCTGTCCAGGCTTCTTTTCAGGCAGTGGCCAGAAATTGCCTCTGTTAAGCAAATGTCTCATTCTCTTAGCACTTTTGCATCAAGCTGTACTTCAGATAACAGGCAACAGGAAGGTGATGCAGAACATTGAACTTGTATAGAAGTTGCTCATTCTCAGATTCAAAGGCCATGGCCAAAAATGGCACCCCTTAGGGATGCAGACCCACTGAAATGTCAGCAGGTTCGGAGTGCCCACCTAGCATGAGTGATAGGTTATAAGGGTGCACAGGTACAGATCTGGTCTGACCTTCTTCAGTTAAATTTCCCTCTTGCACCCTCTGTTGGTCTCATGTCGTGATCTTAAACCACCACCACATGCACATGTATGTGTGTGTTTATACACACATTGCTAAGACAGGTGCTATTTACAGTCTGCTGGAGGGTTTATACTGAGAAGAAGTGAGTTCTTCATGGGCCTTCCAGCCTCCCTTCTTGCTTTCTGTCTTACATTTCTTGACAGGGTGTCAGGCCAGGGAGTCCCCCAGAACATACATCTTTCTACTGGCATGTGGCCAGTATACTGCTCTTTCACCTCCTGAGGCAACCATCCTGTAGGGCATCAGTGGCTGGACTACCTAAAGAATGTGCTATGTTGGGGAGAGGGGCACAGTCCTTAGTTAGATCCTCCTTTTTCGTGGGTAATGAGGCCCTACCCACCACAGTCCACACGGGTAGGATTGTGGCTCTGAGATTGTGCATATCCTCCTGTGTCTTCTTGCCATCTTGCCATTAATTTCTGTCCCTTGTTCTTGCTGTGTGAACAGTCTGAGATCTTGTGCACCAATTAACCCTATGGAACAGCTAAAGGCAGGTTTCTTGGGCACACTCTCCCCAGTTGAGCCCATACTGTGCCTGTCCCACTTTGGCATGACCAGGGTGATTGAAAACTGTTGACTGAGGCTGAACACATTCCTCTTCGCAGCAGCAATGCAGGGTCCTTGGACAGACTTCTCCCACCAGTGGGTACTGGGCGCTCACCTCGGAAGCGCACCACCAGCCAGTGCAAGTCAGAGCCACCCCTGCTTCGCACAAGCAAACGTACCATCTACACAGCTGGACGTCCACCATGGTACAATGAACATGGTACACAGTCCAAGGAGGCCTTTGCCATTGGTGAGAGCGGTGTGGGAAGGCACTTTGGGGATCAGTCTGCATGGCCAGTCCAACTGGAACAAATTGCAAGTACCCTTCCACTCCACAGGCTTAGGAGGTGGCAGTGCATCTGGGAAGACCACTGTGGCCAGGATGATCATTGAGGCACTAGATGTGCCCTGGGTGGTCCTGCTGTCCATGGACTCCTTCTATAAGGTGAGGCCCTGCTCGTCCACCCCAGAGCATCTCCTGCCTGTGAGTGCTTTGCCTCTACAAATGTAGGCCCTGTGGTCAGCAGCCTTCATCATGCCCCTCCACCCCCAGGTTCTGACACAGCAGCAGCAGGAACAGGCTGCCTGCAACAATTTCAACTTTGACCACCCCGATGCCTTTGACTTCGATCTCATCATTTCCACCCTCAAGAAACTAAAGCAGGGCAGGAGTGTCCAAGTACCCATCTATGATTTCACCACCCATAGCCGGAAAAAAGACTGGGTAGGCCCATGGTGTTGGGGCCCTACCTATGGAAGAGGCTGCAGGGGCCTGAGCTGGTCTTTAAAGCTCCCTGGGTTCCTTTTCAGAAAACACTGTATGGTGCAAATGTCATCATCTTTGAGGGTATCATGGCCTTTGCTGATAAAACGCTGCTGGAGGTGAGCGCCCCACCTGGTGTATCCTAGACATTTACAGCTGTTCTTTATCATTAGCTAGCTGACTACTACAATGGGGTATGACTTCTGGGGACATTGGTTCCCTCTCCTACCTGCTGAGAGCCATACTTCTATTTCCCATACTCTTGATATTTTTCCTTGCTAAAGAACAAACAAAGGTCATAAAGGCAGTGAGTTTAAGGGACTTTGCTGCAAGGCCTCCAGGATATACCTGAATGTGACTCTGATCCAGGCCAAGAGGACTCTTACCATCTCCATGTTGCAACTCCAGTATCCAGATGACTCCTCAGGGACCACCTGTCACATGCTGACTGGAGGAGGCCATACCCAGAGCTCACAAAGCCCAACTCCCCCAGTGTTGATGGGAGGTATAATGATTGAAGTCATATATATATCACACTGCCAAGTACCATTCCTCCCTGACTTGTCAGTTGTCCCCATTTTATGCCCCTGACAAGTAGTATGCCATACCTACACATGCATCCCAATGCACACTTCCTATGAATGCATCCTACATGCACTGATGATTAAGCCAATGGGTGTTCTGGGGTGGGGGAACTGTCCCCAGTGATCATATAGCCCATAGACTGTGAGCTGATCATGTTACCACTCTGGCTATATAGATCCTGGCTTCTGTTTGACAGTGCCACTAGTGCCTCCCTCAGCCCTGTGCACTGGCTTCTTGTGCCTTATCCAGCTCCTGGACATGAAGATCTTTGTGGACACAGACTCTGATATTCGACTGGTACGGCGGCTGCGCAGGGACATCAGTGAGCGAGGTCGGGACATTGAGGGTGTCATTAAGCAGTACAACAAATTTGTCAAACCTGCTTTTGATCAGTATATCCAGCCCACCATGCGCCTGGCAGATATTGTGGTGCCCAGAGGTGAGCCTGCCAGCCTTTGTTTTCCTGCCAGCGGGGCAGAAGGGCCTCCAATCTTCTTCTGGGTTATCTTTTTCCCTCTCCAGGGAGCGGGAACACAGTAGCCATTGACCTGATTGTGCAGCATGTTCACAGCCAGCTGGAAGAGGTTAGTTAGCCAGATAGCACTCAAAGTCCCTGTCCATTGTCTCCCAACAGAAGCTTGCTTACCCTACCCCCACACATTCTTTGTCTGCTGCAGGTACTGGCACTCAAGTGTCCTGAGCCTGCTCCCTAAGCTTGTTATCTGGCCCAACCCTCTGCAATAGGCAAGGGGACTTGGCTATGCTTGGAAGGCTACACTCCTGTCCCTCCCAACTGTGTGGGAGTAAGAAGGGTGACCCACTCCGCTGGTCTGGGATTGTGGATTTCAGCACTGAGTCCTATGTCTTCTCTTTCTGAGTCACTATACGAGTGATGTTTTCACACTATAAGCCCCACATTACATAGTTTATGACTGGGTTCTGGGGTCACTACTACTACAGGCCCAGACTCACAGGTCCCAGGCCAGCTGACCCCCATGTTAGAGATCCTTAGAAGCTTGCTTCCTCTTGCAGTTTGCAGACCCTGAGCCATCTCCACATGGGGCTATGGAGTGTCCGTCACTGGGGGTGGGGGTAGCCTGGCTGCTTGGCCTGGTCACTGATGCATCACCCATTCCCTTATGTCTCCCTGTGTTGCTGCCACAGCGTGAACTCAGCGTCAGGTAAGACTCCACAACAGTCTGCACAGATGGAGGCATTTCCAACATCTACATAGAGCTCCAGGTCAGCTGTCACCTAGCCAAGCAGGCAGGCAATCCTTACCAACACCAGGGTTAGAGTGGCAGGGGCCTGCTGCTGCTCCCCATGGTAACAGATTATAGCACTAAGGTACAAAGAAATTAAAGAATTTTCCCAGGGTTATGTATTACCCATGCTGCCCAGATATTCATGGAGGCTCCTTCCCCATACAGCCTATCTTGGGCTACAGCCACAGAGAGTACAAGAGTCCTCCTGGGCCAGCACAACCATGCATGATCCAAGATGGGGACCACATTCCTGAGATCATAAGGCCTATGTCTGCATCTAGGCTGCTGTGTCTTGTAAGCTGAACCATCCCATGGAGCATAGGTTCAGCTCACTCTCTCTGAGAAGTGGGGAATGAGGGCTTGGCTCTGCTTTCTCCACCCTGCCTACCCAGGCCCTGTCCTGTCCTAGCTTAGTCTTGAATCTGCAGCACACCTCAGGCAGAAGTAATGCCGGCACTGCAGCAGGAAGAAGGGAGAGACTGAGCTGTACCATGATCATCCTGCTGACGTCGGCTGAGGCAGGAGCCATAGGCAGTACCAGGGGCCTACCCTTCTCCTAGGTTTTCCTCAGAGTTGGGAAGATCTAGTTGAGCCACTGTGGGAGCTCTCATGAGCCTACTGGATAATCCAGGAGTTCTTAGCCAGTGTTGAAAATGCCTCCAGGGCCATGCCCTAGCCCTGCTTCTTGTCCTTGCATGAGTCTCCACTTGGCCTCACCAATATCAGGGTGCCACAGACCTGTGCCAGGGCTCTTTTAAAGCCTCAATTCTGAGAAAAGTTTCTAGACATGGTCAGCTCCATTTTCTGGCCAGCCAAGGAAGTGGTGGCTGGTGGCCTCCTCAATCTCCTTCAACTCTAGGAAGTTACTGGTGAGCAGGAGGGAAAAGCGGCTGGGTGTGGGTGGTGCTCCACCCTCAGGCGCCAAGGCTGTCAGTGCCAAAACTGCTGCCAGCCTCCTGCCAGTTGGTAGCCACAGGGCACCTTCTGTAGGGACTTGGCTGCTCTCCCCACTAAGTGTTTTTCTCTCTGTTCTTTTCCACTTTGTAAACCTGTTTCCTGCCTTGTTCCCTCCCTGAACACGCTCTTCACCTGGCGAGCAGAGGAAGCTGCGTTGGGATATGTGAGCAGAGCAAGCTCTGGTTGTGCTGCACTGTGTGCTGCCCTGTACCCTGCACTGCTCCTGCACCTGGTGCCTCCGTGACCCCTCCCCTTCCACGATCACTGTTCCTTCCTTAACCCCCTAATCAGCGCTCCCTCCTTCTGCCTTGCCCCTTCCCTCTGCTGGCTTAGGTCTTTGGTGGGGCAGCCTTTGGCACTGAGGCCTCCCCGCTATGCCCTTCCTCCTGAGAGGGACTGCACACTAGCTGGGGGATGGACATGAGTGGAGCTTGACCCTACAGCTTACTTGTTGCTCCCAGGAGTTGGGGACAAGATGTCCATTTGGAGGGTGAGACCTGTGCCCACAGTAAGCTCCCTTCCCTGTGTCTGGCCTCTCTTTATCTGAGCCTAAAAGGAGACACCTCATGCTTCACTCCCCACCCCCAGCATCTATGTTCAGTGTTGAGAATTGAATATTCTTACCTTTCAGTCACATTTCAGGTGCCAAGGGATTTTTCATGGGTTAGCCATAGCCTGCAGACAGCTCCCACCCTGCACATGCCCCAGCCCCCAATGATGATCAGATGTTCTCTGGGGTATAAAGGAACTTTTGGGTAAGATATGCCAATACATTTATATCCCTAGGGCCGCGTTGGCCTCTGCTCACCAGTGCCATCCCCTTCCCCAGACACTGAGTGTCCTCAAGAGTACACCACAGGTACGAGGCATGCACACTATCATCAGGTAAGGGCCCACCTGTAGAGTGCTATTCCCAACCCTGTTCTACTCCATTCCCAGATTCTGTCTCATCCTTTTCTAAGCCTGCTTGTTCTACTCTCAGGGACAAGGAGACTAGCCGGGATGAATTCATTTTCTACTCCAAAAGACTGATGCGGCTGCTTATTGAACATGCATTGTCCTTCCTACCCTTTCAGGTGTGGGTTTGTGAGGAAAGGGGTAGAGGGTGTCCCACTCTTCCAGGTGTGGGCTAATGGTGGGAGAAGGGGGCTAGGCTCTGCCTGTTCACGGATGCCCCAACTCACTATACAGGACTGTACTGTACAGACTCCACAAGGCCAGGACTACGTGGGGAAGTGCTACGCTGGAAAACAGGTGCGCATGGCTAGGGGTGAGATAGCAGTAGCTGCTGGAATAAGAGGCTGTAGGTTAGAGGCATCCAGTTTGCAGCTTACTCAGCCTCCCTTCCCCCACTAGATCACTGGCGTGTCGATTCTGCGTGCAGGAGAAACCATGGAGCCTGCCTTGCGTGCTGTGTGCAAGGATGTGCGCATCGGCACTATCCTCATCCAGACCAACCAGCTCACAGGAGAGCCTGAGGTATCTAGCCAGGGAGGGCTGGGGGTTCACAGTAATGACCAACACAGAGAGAGGGAGGGTGGGGGAGACCAGAAAACTGATGTGGGACCCCTCTTCTGACCTTACTATCAACTATAGCTCCATTACCTGAGACTTCCCAAGGATATTAGTGATGACCATGTGATCCTGATGGACTGTACAGTGTCTACAGGTGCTGCAGCCATGATGGCTGTTCGTGTACTCCTGGTAAGTAGACCTGGATGGGCTACCCGCAGATTCCCTTGGTATTGGGACTTATCCTGTCCTCATGTTGCACAGGACCATGATGTGCCTGAGGACAAGATCTTTTTGCTATCCCTGCTCATGGCAGAGATGGGTGTGCATTCTGTGGCCTATGCATTTCCACGTGTGAGAATCATCACCACAGCTGTGGACAAGCGTGTCAATGACCTTTTCCGTATCATCCCAGGCATTGGTGAGTCTGTTGTAGCCCAGGGAACATGGCTGATGACCCAGGGGGACCCAGTCACCCAATGCCATTTCTTTTCTCGCAGGGAACTTTGGTGATCGCTACTTTGGGACAGATGCAGTCCCTGATGGCAGTGATGAGGAGGAGGCAGCCTCTCTGGGTTAGTTCCCTGTCCGAGCTACTCTTATTTCTACCCAGCCTTCTGTCTCCTGGTCTGGAATCGCAGAGACAACACATTAACTTATTTGAATTTAAAGATGCTACCAATAATATTCAGTTTACACATTTTATAAAATAAATAAAGCTTTAGAAAATGATGGTGTGGCCGAATGTACGCTGAGCAGGCTCTGTTGAGACAGTCTCCTTAAAGGAATGAGGAGAAGGGTCCAGCAGGACAAGGCATTCTCAGCCTTGCACTGTACTTTCCTTACAGTCGAAGCTTATTCACTTATTGCCTGATGGAGATAAGGGAATGAATGGGTTCCAGATGAAACACACGGCCCAAGAACCACACGGCTCACCTGACCTGGACCCAAGGATGAGGACACTTAGGGCTTTGAGTGTTCCAGGAGGCAGCCTCTGTGACCACTTCCAACCACATTTGTACTACCAAGGGGTTCAGCAGAAGCTGGTGTGTGGGCAGCTATGGCAAGGATTGAGTAGTGGAAGAAGACTAGCTCCATGATGGCCAGAGCCCCATCCCTGCCTTGCTGGTACTAAATTCTAGAGGTTAAGACAGATTTCTCTGGCAGCTGCTGGACAGCTGCTCACTGCCATGAAGATTCTATCCCAGTGAGATGACAGACATGCACATGGACAGCTACTGGATATGAGCTATGGGTCTCTGGGCTGTGTCAGGTAGCCCAGGAACCTAAAACAGGATTCCCTAAACCCCATCCAAACATACTGTGGGCCTTTTTCCTGCTTGTCATGGAACAAATTGTCAGTGTGATTGGGGCCAAGGAGTTTGTTGGGTGGAAGTCAGCCCACAATGGTGGGAGTTGAGTTGTTTGTCCAAGGAGCAGCCAGGCACTAGAGGGAGACAGAGGACCAAAGCAGAGGTCAAGAGGACCTTCTCTATAACCTAGTAAGTAGACCCTCTCCCGTGTCTCGAGTCTCTACCCAGTGGCTCACTCATCCCTGCACTTTATGCTGGGAAACTCAAGACTATTCCTTCCAGCCAGATTTTCCCAGATGGGGAATTTAAGAATACTATGAAAAGCTAGGTAGGAACCAGTTCCTTCCCAGGAAGGTTCCACCCAAGTCCAACCAGGATGATTGGTTCTTTGAGAACAAATCAAACCCATACACACACGTACATACCAACACTACCTACACATGTAGTACATGCATCTACACAGCAGACAGTACATACCAGAGACATGCATATATTAAGTGATAAAGCTCTAAGGACCATATTGCTCCACCACAATAGGTAACAAGTTCCTAGGGAAAGGTAGTTTCTTCTGTCTTCCTGAAGGTCAGTGGGACGCAGAGAGTAGCCTAGAGCAGGAGTCCTAAATTTCAAGGTCCTGACTGGATAGTCTCATCTACATGAAACGTGCTATTGGGAAATCTCAGACTTGGGTGTCCATTTTGGAGATAGATTGGGACCTGTTAAGACAAGGCTACAGGTTAAGTTCTTAGGCTTATTTTCTAACTAGGGTCTTATGGATGTAAGAAGTGGATACCTTTCTAAACAGTTAGGGGAAAAACGCCGCCCCTGAGACCAGGGTACACAAGCTCTACATCCTCATGGGAACAAGCTCAGCACAACTACATATACTTGGGGCTTCAGTCTGGAGCAAGGCAAGAGCAAAGCTGAGCCTCGGTGAAAATGCCCAAGGAGTACACTCAGGGTTATGACCCGACACTCAGAGATAGATAGCCTTTGTACCTCTAAATGTTTGGGTCCATCTCGGACCATTGCAGGCTAGGGTGATGTGTGCCATGGAGCCAGGTAAGCTATGAACAGTAAACACAGAGGCAGGCAGATGGACTCAGAGCCTGGCTGCCAGTGGATACTGCATATGGACCTGAAGTGTACCACTCACACTCACCCTGAAGTCACTGTGATACTCAGATGGGCTAAAAAGCTCAGTTTCCTTAAATGTTTCTAGGACTGTTCAATCAGAAAATAATGTCTACAAGGTCAGTCTCTGGTTTGTCAGCCTGTGAGGTGCCACCCTTTCCTGATCTTAGCAGTTTCAGGGTGACATGTCCTTGCCTGGATAGACAGGAAGCCTAGAGCTTGGAACAGTCCAGGTCTACTAAGTTAGTAGAGGACCCTGACACAGGTACAAAGTGTCTATGCTCTGTCACCTGGAGTCAGGAAGACAAAGATGGCTGAACCTGGACCTGGGCCCTGAGGTATGTCATATGTTGGGTCCTCCAGAAGTCCTGCAACAAGAGCATTGCAGGTAGGACATTTGCAGAACAGCATAGTTTTGCACAGCAGATGAGGAGAAGCAGTCAGAAAAAATTCTGGAGACTGAGGGTTGGTTAGGTTTTGTTTTTTGTTTTGTTTTGTTTTGTTTTTTTGAAGGGGGTGGGAGAGAGAAGAGTCTCGATTTGTAGCATTGGATGGCCTGGAACCCACCATATAGACTAGGCTGCCTCAAACTTACAGAGGCAAATCTGATTTCCTCTGCCTCTCAAATACTAGGATTAGAAGTAAGTACCATCATGCCCTGAAGCTGTGAAGTGTTGAGGCTCTCCACAGGCAAGTTCAGGGCTGGAGGTCAGGGTTTTTTGTTTTGTTTTTGTTTGCTTGGGTTTTTTGTTTTTTGTGGGTTTTTTTGTTTGCTTGTTTTTTTGGTTTTTTGGGTTTTTTTTTTGTTTTTTGTTTGTTTGTTTTTTGTTTTAGATGGGGTTTCTCTGTGTAGCCCTGGCTATCCTGGAATTGGCCCAGCTGGAGTTTAGGCTTAAGGGAGGAGGCCATGCTGATGGACAGTTTTTAGTTTGAGTATGCTCTGATTCAGAAAGGAAGAGGCATCTAGTATATGGTGAATGATCTTTGACTGGGCCCAGGGAAACACAGGACTAGAAGAAATGGCTACTTTAGCAGTGAAATCTGGGGCATTCAGGTGGAACAACCTTGTGGCAAGATTCTTTAGGCCATCACACTAGCCAAGTTCCAGTTGGAGGCAAAGACTTGCTTTGAGTCTGGACCATTTACATAGTCCGTTTACATAGACTTGCATGCTGTGGCTAGGGCCAGAGAAATATTTGTTCTTCAACCTATTGATCTGGGGTACTCCCAGGAAGCTTGGGTCCTGGGATTTATGCTTACCAGTACAGGTCACAGCTATTAAGCTGTGAAGCTACCTAAGCTTGGGCCTACAGAGCCACAGCATGGATGCAAATAGTAGCAGGAAAACTGTTGCCTACCCAAAAGGCCGCATACATTCACAGGCCCAGCTATCTGTATCCTCCCAGGACTTGCAGTAGCTCTTCTTTGCATTCATTCCTCTTGTGGATTCTCTGGAGGTGCTTGCCATGATCTCCTGATCAAGTGTAAGTAGCTAGGGGAATTGAGACCTATAGTAATAATTCTGGAATCGTGGTTTCTTTTAAAAACACAGAAATATAAGAATATGTTTTTGGGAGGCTGGAGAGATGACCCAGCAGGTAAGAGCATTGACCTTTCAAAATGTCCTGAGTTCATTTCCCAGCAACCACATGGTGGTTCACATCTGTAACAGGATCTGATACCCTCTTCTGGTGTGTCTGAAGATAGCGACAGTGTGCGCGTATACATAAAATAAATAAATAAATCTTTAAAAAAATGTTTTTGTAAGCCAGGCGGTGGTGGCACACGCCTTTAATCCCAGCACTTGGGAGGCAAAGGCAGGCGGATTTCTGAGTTCGAGGCCAGCCTGGTCTACAGAGTCAGTTCCAGGACAGCCAGGGCTATACAGAGAAACCCTGTCTTGAAAAAACAAAAAACAAAAAACAAAAAAAAAAAAAAAAGTTTTTGTTTTAACCCCAGGTGTGGGGAGTGTGGATATGGGCTGCTTCAGATTGTCCACAGCAGCTGACTATGATTTGCCTTGTGCTCTAGCAGAGGTGTGGTTCTGTCAGCTGCAGATAGTTTCTGCAATTGTGTGATGTTTGGAATTCTGAGGATTTTTTTCAGAGAGTATATAAATGCTAGGGCTGGAGGGGTGGAGGTTTTTCGGTTGGTTGTTGCTGGTCACAGTTTGTTAAGTAGTCATACATGGGAGAAGAGGAGGAAGAGGAGGAGGAGGAGAAGGAGGAGGAGGAGGAAGAGGAGGAGGAGGAGGAGGAGGAGGAGGAGGAGGAGCAATAGATATCCTGACCAAAAAGATCAAACTTGCCCCAAGGAACCCTATGCTCTTAATCAGTAGGAAATAGTCTAACAATCATGTTGCCCCTTTCCAACCCCTGAATTTATTTAGGAATCTCTTTCCTTTCCTCTCTATCCTTTTTTTCCCCCCTCTTATCCAGTGTTAGGGTATTGAAAGGGTGGAAGAAAATGGGTAGAAAAGGGTGGAAGAAAGAAGAACCCACAAAGTAGCAAAAGACAAATTACAAGTGGTACCAAATTGGGATAGGCAGAATGGGGGAAATTTTATTTCAAACGCTGTAGAGAAAATGGCAGTACACAAAGAAATGGATTTTTTTTTTTAGACTCAAGAAAAAAAATTATTTCAGCTGCTACCACTCAGATATCTTCTACCTTCTCCCAGAGGGGATTTTTTCTTTTTCTTCTTATATTCTGCTTTAAAAAGGGATGAAAGACAGGCTGAGCAATTGGGAATATTGCAGGTGAAAACGGAGAGGCCTGAGAAACAAAAAAGGCTGAAATGGGAAAAGGGGTCACTCTGCTCTCTCATTTCTGAAAGGGTTGCAGTGTTGGCTGTGCAACTGAAAACATTGCAGGTGGAGGTGGAAGCTCTTTAAGTAGAAAGGAGCACCAGAAAAGAGAAAACAAAAAGGCTTAGTCCCATTGACTAAGCAAGAGAGTGGGAGTTTCCTGTGGGAGGAAAAGGGGAAATAACCTGCCAACAGAGGGTGGTTGGGTCAGAGAAAAGCTGAAAATGAGGGGAGGGACAATCTGATGAAGCAGCCTGTTTTGAGAAAAGGGGTTGATCTTGAACCAATCCAACCACATAACCAGAGTGGAAGGAGCAGTAGCCTGGGGTTATGAGGTCATCAGCTTTCCCAGTAGTCATACAGCATATGCCTGCTAATGGTGTGGAACAAGGCTATGAGGACAGTGAATGATATCCTATAGAAATGACAGGTGTAAGGCATTTTAAAGAGGTCATGATGTCTTATGGAATGCACTTGCTTTATGTGAAACAAATTCTAAATAACTGAGTTTCTAAAATAGAATTATTCACCCAAACTGGAAGGAATTGGTGATAGCTGTGCTAGAAGCTGGTCCTCAGTTGCAATAGTTAACATGGTAGAGGGAAGAAGCCACAAATATTGAATGGTGAAATAAGGTAAGGGGAATTAATATAGTAAGAAATCACTTGCTAAGTGAAGGGTGGTCCTCTAATTAAACAGATTCAATTAGATGATGCTACTATAGAACAGTGTCATTTAATGGTTTTAAGAACTTGAGGCAAAGTTGGAGTCCAGGAAAAAGTCCACCTCATTTAAAAGATTATACAAGGCTCTGGAGAAGCCTTCATTGATTTTTTTTTTTTTACAAAAATTAGTCTCAACAGTGAACAAAGCTGTATTAGACCCTGACACAAGACAGGTGTTGATAGAGATCTTGGTGTATAAAAATGCAAATATCAAATGTAAAAAGGTTATTAGACCATTAAAGGTGTGGGCAATGCCTATGGATGACCAATATGGGTTCTAACATGTACCATGCTAATATGAGAGGTCAAGCTATAGCTAGAAGTCTCTGATATCAAAGTTCCTGGTGCTTCAGATTATGGGAAATATGCTCATTTGCATGGACTGGGACCAAACCACTAAAGGTCTCCAATCTCAAAATGTCTGGTGCTTTAATTGTGGGAAATACTTGCAAAAACTGGGAACAAACTTGTGAACAAGGCATATCTAAGGCCAATGGTTTTTCTAAATATAAACCAGAAAGAAGACCTAGGCTTCTAGGGTTGTGTAGGTGGTGATGTGGCAAGGGCTGCCATTGGACCAGTGAGTGTAGATCCAAGAGAGATAGTCAAGGTAATTTCTTACCATCAGAAATGGAATTTGGGGGCCTGGTTTAAGGCTCTGCAGTAAAAAGTATAAGCTGTTCATCTCTTGTCAGCCAGGAAAGAACATTCAGACCAAAAAAACCTCCACTAAGTATGGTAGATCATTAGAATGTTACTACAGGCAATGATGCTGAATGTGGGGGACTGGTCTGGTGCAGCTTGTATTCAAATGCTAAATTCTGTACTCCAAGATCTGGTTGTTCCTAGATGAGCAAATATTTGTGCATATACCAGCCTTTCCTATGTAAACCTTGCTCTACAATTTAAAACAATTGCTTAAATAAAACTGGTGACAGACAGTTATTAGGGGGAATAGAGACAGGTGGAATTTGAGTTACTGGGCTGGGGGTGGAAGGTAGACCATGAAGAGGAAGAGGAGGAGAAAGGAGGAGGAGGAGGAGGAGGAGGAGGAGGAGAAAGGAGCTCAGAAGATGGAGAGAACAGGAGGCTTCTATGAGTTATAATGCACCACCAGCAGGTGCCAGAGTGAAATGCCTCCTCAGGAGGCCAAAGAGCTGGAGCAGAAATAACCCAGAGAATTTCAAACAGCAAGTATTTGGGAAGGAGTTAAATTGGTAGCTTGACTAGTACTAGAGATTTAGATTAGGGGTAATCCTCCAGTAATTGCTGGTTCATCAAACTCATGGAGGTCTCTTATTTTCTCCATCTTCTCTGAGATACTCTCCTCCTCCCTCCCTCCTCCTTCTCTTCATGGTCTAATTGTCACCCCCAGGCCAGTAACTAAAACTGCACCTCTCTCTATCCTCTAGCCTCCTCCTGCCCCCAGCAACTGGCTGTCACTAGTTTTATTTAAGCAATAGTTTTAAATTGTGGAGCAAAGTTTACACAGCAAAGGTTGGTATACATGAGGATTTGCTAGTCTTGGAGCAACCATATCTTGGGGTACAGAATCTAGCATCTGAATACAATCAGCACCAAACAAACACCCTACATCTCTAGACTTGGCTATAGGTAAATATCTTACTCTATCCTCAAAAGCTCTATGTTATAAAATAACTACTGGAGTTTATGGTTCTTTGTCCTCGGGGACAGTAGAGATGATCTTGGGAAGACTTTCCGAGGATTCATTGTGCATCCATGAATTACAGATGAAGATTTCAAAGGGGAAATTAAATTAATGGCCTATGTAAAAAAGAGACATGCAGTTTAATCAGGTGATAGGATTGCTCAGCAGCTACTGTTTTCCTACATCAAAGGCAAGGTTGCTCCAGTAGAAAGAACATGAGAGGGGCTGGAGAGATGGCTCAGCGGTTAAGAGCACTAACTGATCTTCCAGAGGTCCTAAGTTCAATTCCCACCAACCACATGGTGGCTCACAACCATCTGTAATATGGTCCAATGCCCTCTTCTGGTGTGTCTGAAGACAGCTACAGTGTACTCATATGTATACAATAAGTAAATAAATCTTAAAAATAAAAAAAAGAAAGAAAAGAAAGCATGAGAGTTTGGAAGTACTGGAAAATGTGTTTTGGCAAAGTTGTTAATGATCAGAGGCCAAGATTCAAATTGCAATTAAACGGTATTGAAATAAAAGGTTTGGTGGATACAGGAGTCAATATAACTATCATTTCACAAAAATCTTGGAATTCAGAATGGCCACTTCAAAAGGTTTGTGCCCAGTTTCTAGGAATTGAAAAGTTATCTCATATAAAACAAAGTGTGCAGTGGGTTAAATGTGTGGGGCCAGAAGGTCAAAAAGGAAAGTTAAAGCCTTATGTGGCTGACATACCCATAAATGTATGGGGAAGGAATCGCTTTACAACAGTGGGTACTCGGATTAATATTCCTGTAATCTCAGAGACAGCTCATGATAAGGGGTGACTAGCAGATGCTCCTGGGGAAGGTGTTGAGATATTTCATCAAAAACACCTCCAGACTGCGACAACTGTTCAAACACAGGACATAGCAGAGATTGAGTTTCCAAACCTATAAGTGGGATCATTGCTGAAATACCTACCATAGGTTTTTAAGTTCTTGCTAAATGGTTGACTGTGTGGATAGAGCAATGGTTCTTAACTAAGGAAAAAGTACAGTCATTTGATCAACTGCTATAAGAGCAGCTGGAGACTCAACATATAGAAGAGTCTATCAGCCCATGGAATTCCCCTGTATTAAAAAAGAATTTGTAGGGGCTGGAGACATGGCTCGGTGGTTAAGAGCACTGACTGCTCTTCCAGAAGTCCAGAGTTCAATTCCCAGCAACTACATGATGGCTCGCAACCATCTGTAATATGGTCCAATGCCCTCTTCTGGTGTGTCTGAAGACAGCTACAGTGTACTCATATACCTAAAACAAACAAACAATTCTTTAAAAAAATAATTTGTAATTTTCTTTATAAAAAAGAAATCAGGAAAATAGAGAATGTTGACAGATTTAAGAGCAGTGAATAGAGTAATTTAACTAATAGGTCTGTTACAGCCTGGAATTCCTTTACATTCTTTATTACCTAAGGCACTGCTTATGATAGTAATTGATTTAAAAGATTGCTTCTTTACTATCCCTTTGCATGAGCAGGATAGGAAAAGGTTTGCTTTCACCATACTTATTTATAATAATGATCAACCTATAAAAAGGTATCAGTGGAAAGTTCTTCCATAGGGAATGTCAAAACAGTCCAACTCCATGTCAATATTTTGTGCAACAACTGGAAGAAATAATTTATAGGCAATATCCTCAATCTGTTATTTTTATCATTACATGGATGACATTTTGTTGGCTGATTCTGACGAAGATATTTTAGAGAAAATGTTTAAAGAAATTCCAAGAATTCTGTCATGCTGGGGATTAAAGATTGCTCCTGAAAAACTACAGAGAGGAGATTCTATTATCTATTTGGGTTATAAAATATGTCACCAAAAATTCAACCACAAAAGGTACAGATCAGAAGAAATCAGTCACAAATCCTTAATGATTTTCAAAAATTAATGGAAGACATTAATTGGCTATGGCCTACTCAAGAGTTAAGTAATTTGTTTCAAGTGTTACAAGAAGATTCAGACTCAAACAGTTCAAGGTGACTAACAACTAAAGCAGAGAGAGTTAACTGTGGTAGAAAAGAGATTGCAAGATACATATGTTGATTACATCTAGATTCCAAACTTGATTATATTTTGGTTATTTTGCCTTTAACTCATTTTCCTACTGCACACATTATGCTAAGGGAAGATAGTACTGTGGAATGGATTTCTTTTTAGCACACAAAACTAAAAAAATTAAAGACTTAGATAGAAAAAATTCTGATTTAATCATAAAAAGGTAGAGTAAGACTATGTCAACTGTCAGGAACAGACCCAGCAGAAATCGTGGTATCCTTTTACTAATGCTGAGAATATGTTATTATGGGTGATCAGTGGCAAAGATCTCATAACAACTATTTGGGAAAAATTAACAACAAATATCCTAAAGAGTAAGTGTCCTCATTTCATAAAAAGAGCTCATTGGATTATTCCACGTATAAGAGGAACACCAATTCCTGAAGTAATTCACAGCCCATATACTTCAGTTCAAAAATCAGAACTATACCCAATTCTTAATGTACTTTTTTTTTTTTTTTTTTTTTTTGGTTTTTCGAGACAAGGTTTCTCTGTATAACCCTGGCTATCCTGGAACTCACTCTGTAGACCAGGCTGGCCTCAAACTCAGAAATCCACCTGCCTCTGCCTCCCAAGTGCTGGGATTAAAGCCATGTGCCACCACTACCCGGCTGTATACCCAATTCTTATGGTATTAGATTTTCCTGAATCTCTTACTATAATTACTGACTCTCAGTATGCAAAAAGAGACCTTCTGCATATAGAAACTGTTGAATTAATTCCTGATAATTCAGAATTAACCCTGTTATTTTTGCAACTCCAACAGGTAATCAGAAATAGAAACTATCCATTATACATCACCCAAATTTTGTCTCATACAGGCTTGCCAGGTCTACTGGCACTAAGAAATGAAGAAATTGACTAGTTATTAATAGGAAATGTGTTAGAAGCTTCAAAATTTCATGAAAAATACCATGTTAACAGTAAACATGGTTTACTATTTAAAGAAAAAAAATTCACCTGACAAGCCAAGGAAATTATAAGAAAATATCCTACTTGCTCTTTTTTATAACCAAATTCCACTGCCCACCAGAAGTAACCTTAGGGGTACTCCCCTCAAAACACAAATGGATGTGTTTATGTTTGCAAATTTTGGAAAACTAAAGTTTGTACACCATGCCATTGGTACATATTCAGGGTTTCAATGGGCAACTGCTTTGAGTTCTGAGAAGGCTGATTCTGTAATTACACATTTACTGGAATTAATAGCTATTATGGGGACACCTGTACAAATTGAGACTGATAATGCCCAGCATATGTCTTCAGTAAGGTGAAGCAATTCCTTGTGTATTATAATATAAAGCATATTACAAGTAGGCCATACAATCCTACAGGATAAGTAGTAGTAGAAAGATCTAATCACACCTTTAAAAATGCTAATTAAAAAAGGAAGAAAAGCCGGGTGGTGGTGGCACACACCTTTAATCCCAGCACTTGGGAGGCAGAGGCAGGCGGATTTCTGAGTTCGAGAGTTCGAGGCCAACCTGGTCTACAGAGTGAGTTTTAGGACAGCCAGGGCTACACAGAGAAACGCTGTCTCGAAAAACCAAAAAAAAAAAAAAAAAAAAAAAGGAATAAAGACCCACATGGATAGACTAAATAGTGCTCTGTTAACTTTAACTTTTCTGAATGTTAATGAGAAAGGAACAACAGCAGCAACAAGGACACTGGATTATAGAAAAAATGTGGAATTTTAAATCAGCCTACATACTTAAAGGGTTTCAGACTGGGAGCCTATAGAAATTTTGCAATGAGGACACATATTTGTTTATATTTCCACAGGAAATGAAAAGTTGTAGATACCATCAAAAAGGATAAAGATTAGAATTGAGCAAAAGTATCCTGAAAACTTTAGCCACTGACCAGAATGCTTACTTCATTGTAAACGTCTGTTTATAATTTCCTGCTATACCAGGCATAATTAATGGCTTAAAACAGAAGGAGGGAAATGCAGTTACAATTCTGGAATGTTGGTTTCTTTCTTTCTTTCTTTCTTTCTTTCTTTCTTTTTTTTTTGGTTTTTCGAGACAGGGTTTCTCTGTGTAGCTCTGGCTGTCCTGGAACTCACTCTGTAGACCAGGCTGGCCTCTGCCTTCCAAGTGCTGGGATTAAAGGCGTGCGCCACCACTGCCCGGCTGAATGTTGGTTTCTTTAAGAAACACAGAGATATCACAAGAATGTTTTCATTTTAATCTCAGGTTTGGGATATGGGGCTGCTTCAGACTGTCCACAGCAGCTGACTATGATTTGCCTTGTGCTCTAGCAGAATCATGTTTTTGCCTGCTGCAGATATAGCTCCTGCAATTGTGTGACATTTAGAATTCTGGGGACTTTTCAGAGGGTATATAAATGCTAGAGCCTGGAGAGGTGGAAGGTTTTGGTGCTTGTTGGTTGAGGCTTGTTAAGTAGTCATTCGCAAAGAAGCAGCAAGAAGAAATTAGTTATCTTGGTGACAAAGATCAAATTTGCCCAAAGGAACTCAACATCCTTAATCAGCAGGAAGTAGTCTAAGTAACATTGTGCTCTTTCTGAGCAGATTTTATTCAGGGATCTCTTTCCTTATCCTTTTTTCTCTTTTATCTAGTGTTAGGGGGTTGAAATGGAAGAAAAAAAGAGTCAAGAGTGGAAGAAAGAAGAACACATAAGGTAACAAGACAAGCTACAGAAATCAGCCTCAAGTCCCTGGATCAAATACCTGAGTTGTGCATCTGTCAGGGACTCTCCTGAGTCTGTTCTGGGAATAGTATCAACAAGCCCTTTCTAGTTGTGTAGACTTTCCTTCCCAGTACTGGGGGTGAGCACAGTGCCTAGAAATGATCTTCCCACTCACCATCCTAAAAGTTCCTCATTCATGTTTAGCATTACATATTTTAAACTCTTAAAATGCAGAAAACAATAAACATGGATTCTACCTAAGAAAATATATAAGACTAAATCATGAAAAACATCTGGCAGCAGAGATGTTAAGGACCAAAACAGGGAGAAGGCAAGGGAGGTAACTACTTGACAGAGCACTTGGGTGCCAATAGTCAAAGGATGGTCTTCAGAACTCACCCCTTGTAATCCCATCCCAAGGGCAACTTTGCATCAGAAACTTGTAAAATTCTGGGTGGCTAATTTCCTTTGTTTTTATTTTTTCGAGACAGGTCTTTGTATATTCTTGGCTGTCCTGGAATTTGTCCTCTATACCTATTTGTGCTGAACAACGGGGTACAACATCACCACTGCCCAGAATGTTTGTTCATTTTGATACAGGGTCTCACTGCATAGACCAGCCTGGCTCAAATTCACAGTGACCTGATTGCCTCCACTTCCTAACTGCTAGGATTAAAGGTATGCACAAATATACCTCTGGCTTAAGGGCCAGCTGTTATTAAATCATATTCTGTTACCTGGGCAGAAGAGGAAATGAATGAGCCTGGCCTAGGTAAATCCATCCAGGCAGATTTGTGAACCAGCGAAGATGAATGAAAAAGACTGCAAGTGATTTAGTACAGCATAGCAATATCTATGTAGTAACAAAAAACACTTGTAACCTATGAAAAAACTCTGCCATCAAGATATCTAATTTCTTCTTGCTGCTTCTTTGAGCATGACTACTTAACAAACCTCAACCAACAACAACCAAAAATCCTCCACCTCTCCAGGCACTAATATTTATATGCCCTCTGAAAAGCTCCCAGAATTCCAAATGTCACACAATTGCAGAAGCTATATTTGCAGCAGGCAAAACCATGCTTCTGCCAGAGCATGAGGCAAATCACAGTCAGCTGCTGTGGACAATCTGAAGCAGCCCCATATACCACACCTGGGATTAAAATGAACACATTTGGGCTGGAGAGATGGCTCAACAGCAAAGAGCACTGACTGTTCTTTCAGAGGTCCTGAGTTCAATTCCAAGCAACCACATGGTGGCTCACAACCATCTGAAATGGGGATCTGATGCCCTCTTCTGGTATGTCTGAAGACAGCGAGTGTCTTTTATGTATGTCACATACATAAAATAAATTTTAAAAAATGAACACATTCGGGGCTGGTGAGATGGCTCAGCGGTTAAGAGCACTGACTGCTCTTCTAGAGGTCATGAGTTCAAATCCCAGCAACCACATGGTGGCTCACAACCATCTGCAATGAGACCTGATGCCCTCATATGGGTGTCTGAAGACAGCGACAGTGTACTTACAAATAATAAATAAATAAATCTTTAAAAAAAAAATGAACACATTCTTGTAATTTATATTTCTGTGTTTCTATGGAGCCAACATTAGCAAACAAGGCACCAAGAAGAGAACAACTGTATAGACATACCAGGGGTCACTTCAGGGAGAACACAAATAGGGTTTCAGTGTCTCATTTTATTCCTTTATGGGAAATCTGAACCAAATTGCTTAGTTTTCAGTCTGAAGGAGAGTTCTAAGGTGTTTATTCTCTTAGAGTGTTTTTTTTTTTTTTACCCCAAAACATTTGTTTATTGAAGTCTCTAATCTTAAGTTCATGTATATGCTTTTGAAACAGGGTTGTTATATAACATTGGCTGGCCTGGAACATGCTATGTAAACCAGACTGGGTGCTCAAACTGGCAGCAATCTTCCTGCCTCTTTCCTTTGAGTGCTAGAATTATAGGTATGCACCACCATGTACAGCTTTTTCAAAACAAAGATTAAGTTTCACAGGACTATATAGCAAGGCCTTGTCTCTCAAAAAAACAAGCACATACTGGCTTCAACTAAATAGCCTTTCAAGACTTTTCTCAGGCTAGAAATGTAGCTCAATGGCTAAATGCCTGCCTAGTATATGTGAGACCCTAAATTCAATCTAGTACTACACACAGAAGTCAGGGGAGGGAGGAAAATCAATCTGTCTAGCCCCATGTTAAGGTGAAGGGTAAGAGGCTGAAGAAATGGCTCATCAGTCAAGGCACTGGCTGCTTCCAGAGATCAGGGTTTGATTCCCAGCATCTATTCAGTAGTTCACATTTTATAATTTCAGTCTCAGGAGAACCATCTCCTTCAGCCTCCACAGGCACCATAGGTACGTGGTATACATATGCATACAAGCAAAACACACATACACATACAAATTAAAAGACAAGACAGGTAGTGGTTGTGCACACCTTTAATCCCAGCATTCAAGAGGTAGAGGCAGGCAGATCTCTGCGTTGGAGGTCAGCATGGTGTACAAAGCAAGTTCCAGAACAGCCAGGGCTACACAGAGAAACTCTTTCTCAAAAACTTAATGGTTAGCCGGGCAGTGGTGACGCACGCCTTTAATCCCAGCACTTGGAAGGCAGAGGTAGGCGGATTTCTGAGTTCGAGGCCAGCCTGGTCTACAGAGTGAGTTCCAGGACAGCCAGAGCTACACAGAGAAACCCTGTCTCAAAAAAACAAAATACCAAACCAAACCAAACCAACAACAAAACCCTTAATGGTTAAGTTATTTATACAGTGAGTTCCAGGCCAGCCAGGGGTACAGAGTGAGGCAGAAAGGAAGGAAAAGAAAAAGAGTGATCAAGGACACAAAAGGTTCCATCTATCAGACAAGGTGCAGATCAGACAAGGAGGGACCTGGTCAGACCTGAGGGACTTCATGGTCAAGGTGTCTTCTTTCATTCTAATACAAGTGTCTGAGGCTCAACCTCAGGCTGGTACTGCTATAACTAGGCACCGTGTTCCAGCCCTAAGATCTTCAAAATGACACCCCAAGAACACATGGATTTTGTAGTAGCCCAGGACTGAATCCTCATTACAGTAGTGAGGGAAACACAGACACCAAACAGGACTTGAGAACTTGAACTGATCATCCTAGGTCACACCCGCTCTTACCCTGCCATCAGGAGTGCTTGCATGAGTGTGTAGAGAGCAACTCATGAATTCCCCCAGAAACCACATCTGGAGGGCCAGATAGTTAAGACACAGCAGGATGGATCCTACCAAGAAATGCTGGATCACAGATAAACTGGGCCAATAACAGCTAGGAGCTGTTCTTATACCAGCCATAATCACACACTCAGGAAGATTATATAGATCATATCTCTCAGAAATATAAATGGCCAGGACAAAAGGTAGACAGAGATAGAGCTACCTAGTCGAGACCAGTAGGGCTTATCCCTGTGTAAGAGCTGAGCTATCTAGATGCCCTCCACACTACGCATTTCTTTTAAGCTAATTCAGGACAGAGGCATGTTGTTAAGGTCTCACACTCAATCAACAGGTGCCACATATGCCAGAACCAGTTTCATATAGCCCCCAATATGTGGTGCCCCAGGTCTTGTTAACACTGAACTGGAAATGGGGCCTGCCCAAATACTCACTATGAAAAGGATGAGCAAGCAAGTATGAAGAACAGCAGGGAAGCTTCTAGAATCTACAAGTAGAAGTTAGAGATGTGTCAAGCCAGAAAGATGAAATAGCAGAACTAGTATTCATAATCCAGTGGCTTGGTTTGGCTGGTAAGACCAGAGGGCATAGGTATACCTGCTCTGGAGTAAAAACTGGAGCTGTGAGACAAGAATTCAACCACTAGGAGGCCAGACACACTGTGAGGGAGCCAGAGACTCCTAACTGCCCTTGGCTTAGACTAACAGGTCTGTCCATGTCCCACCTCCCTGAAGGTCTATATACCCTCGGCTGTCCTGGAACTTGCTATGAGACCAGCAGACCAGGCTGGCCTACAAGTCACAGAAATCCACTTGCCTTAGCAGGGATTAAAGGTGTAAGGGACTAACAGGTGCTTTCCATCATTCTGGTCATGAGACTCAGAAATGAGGTATTAGAACTGAGGGAGGGGTACTCACAGCTGGACCAGGAAATGAGGGTCAGCCCAAAAGGGACCCAGCAGGGGCCAACATCAGGTGCCATTTCAGTGCCAAATTCACAAATGGTATTTGGCAGGAAATCACTAATAAGACACTTATCTGGTCTGCAGTGAAAACATTTATTATACAACAGCTATCTTTATTTTAGGTCAACATTTAGACAGGTCACCATGCGGAACCACCATAGCTTTCAGCTTGGCCCCTGAAGGGACACCAGTCAGCCAGAACTGACAGAAGCTTGTACCCTGCTGTAAACAAGACTTTAGCAGTGGGTAAAAGTAGTACAGGCTTTACATGCACTTGCATTTAGCTCTTAGAAACTCTTACGTGAAAATTTCTTTCCCCAACTTAGTATTGAGACACTTTCCTAGAGAACATGTCAAAAGCACACCCTATGGGGCACTTGACCCAGGCCCTTCCTTCCTTAGCAACATAGAGATCCTAACCAGGCTATCCTTTACATGAACCTAGATTACTGATTTTTAACCGGTACTCATAAAACTGGTCTTAGTTTTCAAGAGAGAAAAGTTTCTAGTCATGTCCTAGACCCTCATATCCTTGAAGGTCAGGTGACCTTCACATGGTTCCCAGGGATATATTTGGTATGGTCATCCTTCTAGCCACATAAATAACTGAAGCCAATGCTGGCCAGGGCTTATGCGTTCAGGTCCATGTATGTATACAATAAACTTAGGGTTTCCTTTTGTGTTTTGCCAGGAGACCCTACCCCTGCCCAACGCTTCAAGAAATCACAGGCTGTTTTGGAGCTGACTTTTATTGTACTTGTTGCTTTGCCACCAAACAGAGGCATGACAGGCCTGCTGTGTGATATATACATATACACATATGTACACACACCGACACACACCACAACCCACACTCACAGCATGTGACAACACACACTATGCTTGTGAGGACAGTAAAGATGTAGATTTTGCCACTTCCATAGGAGGATAATTCAACCAAAATAAAAAGGAACAGGCCAGTGCTGGGACACATGGGTTCACAGCTCAAAATACTGGAAAAAAAGAGTACGATCAGTCACGGTTTACACTGTTCACAGCTGTAGCTCAATAAAAGGTGCACTGAAGGCCAAAGGAAGATGCTCATGGCCCACCAGTTCTCTGTACCACAGCACCTACACTCTCCAGGGACAGCTTGAACGATTAAGTCACTATCTCTGGAGACTGCAACACTGGCAGCTCCTTTGCACAAGGTTCACCTGTAATAGAAGCCATGGGTCAGCAGGACAATGGGTACTGACAGAGATACATCTGAGAAGAGACTGGCTTTATGATTCAGGAACAAATCCAGCAACTAACTTGGGAAAAAAAGCTTTCTAACCACAGTAAGCACTGGTTTCTTTTGTTTTTTTCTTAAGACAGGATTTCTTTGTGTGTAGTCCTGGCTGTCCTGGAACTAGTTCTGTAGACCAGGCTCACAGAGAGCCACCTGCCTCTGCCTCGCAAGTGCTGGGATTAAAGGTATTTGCCACCACCACCCAGCCTGGTTTTTCCCCATTGGGTGCTGGCTGTGTTAACCGAACATTAGAAGGGTAGGAAAGGCCATAAACATTGCACAAATCATCTAAAGTAATTTTAAAATACAGTCAAAAGGAAGACAAGGAAAGACATCACTGGGCACAAACAGAAATCTACACTCCAGCAGCCTTGATAGATGGGCCCCAAAGGGTCTCTCCCAACTACGTTCTGTAGGTCAGAAGTGGTCAGTGTCTGGTCCTGAAGGGGTATCCATTGCACAGGATGAACTTCCATGCACAGATTCCAGCACTCCCTTGACAACACACCACAGTACTATCTACATTGCTTCCCAGTATAGGAGTTAGGGGAGTGTTTATTATTTAATATTCATATTTGGACAGGAATAGTCAAGGCTGATCCTGAGACTCACCAGTTCTTAGCTTAGGGCAAATGAAATCAAGGAGACCTTAGATCAACATAGTAAAACCCTGCAAGGGAGTCTGTACAGGGACAGGTCAGGTAATTTACTGGCTGTGGCAATCACTATTATCACCTTGAACTGTTCTACATATGGAGGGTTTCAAGTTCAACATGATTTATTTAGCTTTACAAATTCCAAAAGACACTAGGCTCAAAACTTCTGTGCTCTCACCCTAACAGCACCACAAGTCCCAGTTCAGGACCTGGCTTACTAGGATGTGAAGGAAAGGGCCACAGAGCTAACATGCAGGAGGGATGTGCTACCCGATTGCAACTTATCATCTACAACTCTGGACCTGGTTCCTGGTCATTGTGAGAGAAGGACACCAAGACTAGTGTGCAGGGACCAATACCCCAGATTGCCCAGTAACTTCTCTTCTTCCTTTGTTCCAAATATGGGCCAAGCAATGGATTTCTCATTCTTCTTTTAGGTTGTTTTATTTGAGTCAGGGTCTTATTGTATAAGCCCAGACTGGTCTATAACTCAAGGTCCTTCTACCTCAGCCTCCCTAGTGCTGGGGCTATAGCCATGTCCTACTACATCTAGACATAGGTCTGATGTTTACAAATTACTTTTAACTGAGTATGTTAGTGAATATCCCTAAAATCCTTTAAAGAACGAAACTAACAAATCCATGGAAGGACCTTGAAACCAGCTTTTGGCTCATGTAGTTCTGTAGGGTCAACTGGGAACCCTGGAATCAGTGTCTCCCAGGACCTGGATGGGTTCGCTCATTCACTGCCAAGTTTGTCCTCACAATGCTGCCTCTTCTTGTAACTTCCTGACAACCTGATCTGGTCCCTGAAAGCCCTGGTGAGCTGGGGCCAGGAGGTAGACGGGGTGGACTTCAGAAACACATGATGGTTTGTCTGGGCCACTGAGCCACCACATGAGCCTTCTCCTTCTTCATCTGGACTGGAAATGCAGATGGGCAGCAGCAGTCAACGGGACGGTTCTGGAGGAACCTGCCTCATTGTAGTCTGGTACAACTATCTAGCTAACTGTAAAAGGGTAGGGTGGCTCCAAATCCCTGGTAACCACATTTTTCAACTCCACCCACCATAGTACCCTAGAACCAAGACTGGAATACTGACTGCAGAGAGGTTCGTTCACAAAGGAATTCTGTGGCCTGGAGCTGGCCTCCCAGGTTGAGTGACTACTACCAAAGCTTCCCTAGAAGCCAACCCTTCTGAGCCAGGAGCAATAGGGTCCAGCCACCTGCTCCAGGAACCCAACACTCCAGCTCTGCCAGAGGCATTGATGATGACAGGTGGAAGCGAAGGCAAGCGGGGTGGATGGAGCACTGGCAAGCACAGGGAGGAGGTTCTGGATCCTGGGCACTCAAACGCTTTATAAGCAGCTACATGCCACCCACAACTAGACTCAAGAGACTTTCTGACTATGACTAAGTGGCAGATGCTGCCATTTGTGGTTCTTAAAAGTCCAAAAAAGATTAAAAGGTTGGCTTGAAGGAATGTGGAAGATGACCCAGGAATGAGGGAAGGAGGCTGTGGCCCCGTCAATCCAGCTTTTGACCTGGAAAGGTGCAGAACAGAGACAAATGATTTCCCACACACCAGCAAGAGACATGCCTCCAATGATAGGATTTCAGTCCATAAGGCCAGGAGACCCAAGATAGTGACATTACAGAGTGTGCTCCCACTTTGAGAAGGGGCATACCTGCACTCTCCATAGCAGATCTAACAGGAAAACTGTCACGAGGCCGAGTGAGATGATGCAGAGACCCTATGAAAGCTTCCCAACACGAACACCGTGCAAACGACTGATGCTGGTGGTGCCTGGAAGACGGGGCCCAGTTCCCTCCTTTGCAGGTGAAATCAGAGCCCTGTCTGCAGCCTTGAGGATGAGATCAGAGCCATGGACTAGACCATATCACAGGACACAGAGGCCAACAAGGAGATGTAGCTCCAGGTGCTTACCTGACTCCTGTAAGCACAAGGAGACAGCTGAACTTTCACTGGACCCACTTGGGTGAAAATCCAAAAAAGCACTACCATCCAGTTAATTCAGCCCAGCTGTAGCACGTCCACAACACAGACACTGAACATAACCCATACATGCTATTAAAAAAAAGGATAAAACAGAAGAAGACCGTAGCTACACTGCTTTAAATACTGCATGCTACGCACTTCATGTATCAAGGATTGACAGATGGGTGGACTTAGAGGAGGTGGGAGTGGCCCTGACCAGTCACAACAGGTCAGGTTGACGGCTGCCTTCCCATCTCAGTGACTACAGTTCATGATTCTAAGGTTGCAGTGGCCAGATGCTGATTTATCCTCTAATCACAGCCTCTCCTGAATTTAGTTGAACCCGTCGGTGTGATAGCTGGGGTGGGAGTCAGCTGTCAGCTGGGTGGTCTCTGTGGCAGATGCTGGCTGTATGACGATCGGTGTGTCTGTAGCCTCTGAAAAGTAAGCAGACAACCTCATCGCACAAGGGCAGCAGCGGTACTGTGTGCCAGTTGACATGGTCCTTGCATCACATCATTCAGCCACCTGGACAGACACGCAGGGGAGAGGCTACTTGTTGACCTCCCCCAACACACTTTCCTCAGTGGTCTCAGGTAACACCAGCCCCCGGCCCTCCCCACCTGCCTGCCTCCCACCCCACCTTTGGTCCCTCAGATCTACGGCTACCAGTTCATGGGCAGGAACAGCTCCCTGCACCTGCTTTACCTCAAGTGTCCACGTTCACACCTCAACAGTCCCAGATGCCACCACAAACACTCTCGGCACAGTGTCAGTGCCCTCCTGTTTGACAAGACAGTTGACACCGTTCAGGGCCAGTGCTGGCTCCACCCCACACACTCACAAGGCCCTGGGCTGGGCACTCACCCCTTTCATCAGACTGCAGCTGTGCCTCCAAGTCTTCAGGGGATACGTAGAATTCTGTCTCTTCACCCTCAGGTGCCTTGGGCTTGCATTTCCCACAGCAGCAGTTAAAGCAACAGCACAAACAGCAGCAGCAGTAGCAGCAGGTGAGGAGGCCACAGACAACGAACAGCGCCTGGGAGAGAGAATACTGGCTGGCACTATGTGGCCTCAAGGAGAAGATAGGTCAAGAGCTGCAGTGTATACAACTAATGCTAAGGGTATCTTTCAGGAAAAGGCTGTAGCTAAGAGAGAATTTGCAGGGTGAAAAGGAAGCAGAAGCAATAAAAAGTAACTTGTAAAGATGGGACTGAGCACAAGTCATGAGCTTCTCCTGGTCTGACTACCTCTCTGAAACCAGGAAGTGTGACTTTCCCTTTTCTCTTCTATTTCTTTTTCATTCAAATGTTGGCTAAAGCCTAAGTATGTTTCCTCCTTTGAAGTCCAAAGTATGGTCCTCTGGACTTCCTTACTCTTTCTCTGAAGCCTCGCTCTCAGTGCAGCTTACCCTCCACACTGAACTCAAACGGCATGGTTCTCTCCTTTAGGTTCCACTTATAAATATCTCTAATGGACTTCCTTCTAAAATGATAAAGATTGAAGACTAACCAGTAAATGTCCCAAATCACAAAATATGGCTACCTATACCTAAGAACTACAGGATAGTTTACTCTGGCTTTGTATAAGGCTGACAGATGAGGGAAGAAAAAAAGGCTATTAAATAAATGATGTTAAGTCAAGAGTTTCTAAAGTAAGATTTTAAGTCTCCCATGCTAAAAAAAAGCACATCCACCCAAATCTCAATCTTTTAAAAAAGTTGGTACATGCATCAGAGACAATCATGTTAATGCAAAGGGTTCTGCTCCATGTATGCTGGGTGCTGTGCTTGTCATGAATAGGCCAGCGTAACAGCTGCAGAACACACAGAAGACAGCCCCAGGCCAGAAACCATGTCAAGGGATTGAAGGAACAGGACTTTCAATGTCTGATGCCCTACTATGAACTAGAATTTTCAATGCCTTCAGTGTGGCAGCTCACCTTGGCCCACCAGCTGGAGAGTACGAAGTAGGTGTTGACGTTCTCCTCCCCAAACTGCTCAGCCACATAGAGCCCCAGCGAACCATACTTGTCATAAATATTTCTTTTCGTGGCGTCTGTCAGGATGGCGTGGGCGTTGTTAATCTCCTTAAATTTGTCTGCAGCCTCTGGGTTATCAGGGTTCTTGTCAGGGTGATATTTCAGGGCCAGTTTCCTGTAACCAAAACCATTTCCTGGCTCTACCTTGGTCTTACACTTCTCATTTGTCCACCAGAATCCAGGGAAAGAGATACTTACCCATTACCATCTCATTTGTCAACTTTCCAGAGATCTGGTTCATCAGAGTCAAAAGAAGTCTCTAATTGCTTTAGGACAATCCTTTCTATTAGAAAACACCCACAAGGATGAGTCCTGAGGTACTAAGTATGGGTAGGGCACAGCTTATAGCACTCACTCCTGCCAACCCTTAGTGTCCTGGTATGTTAATTGCACATTTGAAAAATAAGGTGATTGCAGAGAAAAGTGTAATATTGATAATTTAGAACAACACAAGTAGAGGACCCCAGGAATATCTGAAGTGAAAATGCCCCACCTCCTTTCTGGGTTACTGTATGGTATTACACCTAAGAGATACATTCAAGTTCAGTCAAACAGCAATGAAAAAAAAAAAAAAAACCACCACTGTCTTAAAATACAGCAATTATCACTTTAAAGGCTCTGTCTATGCCCAGGGTTCAGATCTTGACCCTGTGGTCTGGGGAGAGCTGGCGATATCTTTAAGTGTGTTTCCTTTCTGCTGCTAGAGAACATCAGTGTACAGCTTTGCTGTTGTTTGAGAAAGGGTTGTTCTACATAATCCTGGCTGTTCTAGAATTCACTACTTAGACCAGGCTGGCCTCACTCACAGATATCCTTCTGTCTCTGCATCCCAAGGGCTAGGATAAAAGGTATTCGCCACCATGCATGGCCAGTGTAACAGTTTTAAGTCTGAGGATTAAACTATGAACGCAAGGATAAAATGCAACTGTTAAAGAGTCTGCCAAGAAAAATGTATGCCATGGTTCTTGTAAAATTATACAAGAAGTCATATGAGGATTTGTGTTCTTCCAGGCCAACACAGCTGCTTACCGATAGGACTTTTTAATGTCATCCGAGGTTGCATTCTTGTCCAGTCCAAGAACATGGTATAACGATTCCCCGGAAGTAGAGAGTGAGCGCTGCCTCTGGTCAGCCATGTTAGATTAGTCTACAAAAGAAGATAAAGGAAAATATGGAGAAAATGACAAAACCTAGGCCTGAGAGACGTGATAAGGGCACTGCTGTCATACTTGCCAAGTTAAACTTGACCCCCAAAACTCATATGGTAGGAGAGAAGAAGTAACTCCTAAAAGTTGACCCTGAGCTCCTCAAGTGTGCTGTGGTATGTGTCCCTTTTCCACCCCACAAGTAAATATGTGGGGGCTGGCGTCTATACTACATATAAAATGTTACAACTATTTAAATGGGGTTCAGAAAATAAAGTTTAAAGGAAAAAAAAGCAAAAAAGTATGCCTATAATCCCAGCTATGTGGGAGGCTGAGGCAAAAGGATCTCCAGTCAGAGATCAACCCTACACTCGCCCTCACCCACATTTAAAAAAAAAAAAAAAATCCTGTCTTAGAAAACCCACAAAAAACATAGAAATGGAAGGAAATAATAAAAAACATGAACAAAATGAATCAATCATGATGAAAATATTTCATGAACTTTTCAGAAGACCTTCAAGCAGCTGCAAAGCAAACTCTGAAAACCAGAATATATGTTTCAAAGTTACTTGGGCATTTTTATTTTCACTAAACACTTATTTAGCTGGAGTTATACATGGTTGTTAGCTACCCAACATGGATGCTGGGAATGCAACTCGGGTCCTCTCTGCAAGGGCAGTACAAACAACTACTGAGCCTTTTCTCCAGCCCCAACCTTATCCATCTTTTAATATAATCCCTTATTTGTAACCTTCAAAATATCTTTTCTGAGGCATCAAACTGAGACTACCTGTAATCCCTGAAACCAAGCTAATAGCTATAATCTGGTGCAAACCCATGCAGGCCCTGCGTTTGCTATTTCAGTTTGTGAGCATATGTCAGCTCTGCTTAGCTGATTCAGTCCATCATGGTCTCTTGGTGTCCTCCAGCCCCTCTAACTTTATAGTATTTCCTCCCTTCCTTCCTCAGGGTTGCCTTATCTCCGAGGAAGGGACCCACTGGAGACCTCCAATCTAGACTCTCTCACCACATAATGTGGGTCTCTGCATTTGCTCTGTCTGATAATGACTGGACAAGGCACCAATCTATGAGTATAGCAGAATATCCTTATGAACCATTTGCACACCTCCAAAAACAAGCAAACAAAAAGCAAACATGTATGCATTCATTCACTCACTCACTCACTCACTCATTTTTTTTGAAACAGGGTTTCTCTGTGCAGTCCTTGCAGCCTTGGACTGCCTTTGTAGACCAGGTTGGCCTCAAACTCAAAAGATCCACCTGCCTATCTCTGCCTCCTAAGTGTTGGGATTAAAGACAAGTACCACCACCATCTAGCTTAAATGAATAAAGCTTAAAGGAAGATAGCCCAGTGGTTAAAGAATGTTTACTACTTTTCCAGAGGACCCACGTACAATTCCTACCATCCATACTGGGCAGCTCATAGCTGCCTAGCTCCAGGTGGCCTCTCAGGACGACACCTGTACACACACACAGCATATTTACAGAGAGATATGTACATAAATGAAAATTTAAAAGAATTGTGGATTTAGCTTAATGGTAGACTATTATTAGCCTAGCATGTGTTCAATCTCTAGTGCTGCAAAACCAACCAAGCAACTAAAACTAAACAACCACCACATATGATTCCTTCTTACTCAACACTGCTATCCAGAGCAACTAGACAGGTAAAAGAAATAAAGTTCAAAAAAAGAAAAGGAAAAATGAAAGTTGTCCCTGTTTGCAGATATGATTTAAATCAAGAATTGATCCTTTCCCCTTCCATGTGGATCCTGAAAATCAAAATCAAGATGGTCATCAAGCCTGGTGGCAAATGTCTTTGCTCACTGAGCCATCTAGATGGCTTCAACATAATTTTATTTTTAAATTATTATTATTGGTTTTTTTTTTTTTTCCAAGACAGGGTTTCTCTGTGTATCCCTGGCTATCCTGGAATTCACTCTGTAGACCAAACTGGCCTGAGTGCCGGGACTAAAGGCATGTGCCACTACTAGTCAGTTCATAATTTTATATATAGCAAAATATTAAAATTAGACACAAAATCTATATTAATAAAAAAATCAGTAGCACTTTTATACATTAATAACAAACTTGATAAGGTAGTTTAAAAAAAAAAAAAACTAGTACAAAGCTTTGGGTCCAATCTCCAGCACCAAGGTGGGGGGTGGGGGTAGGGAACAGGACCAAAAAACAAAAAAAAAAACAAAAAACAAAAATCCAACCCAGGAACAAACTGAACCAGGAATGTAAATGATCTCTATAATGAAAATGATAAAACACAGATCACAGATGAAAGAAACTAAAGAGAATACATACATAAACATGGAAAAACGTCTGAAGTCCATGGATTGGAAAGATTGCAATCTCAAAAGCAAGTCATCATACAAATAGAAAAAAAAAAGCAATTCTAAATTCACACAGAATCACAGAAGACCCTGAGTAGCCAAAGCAACCTGAACAGAAAGACCAAACCTATCACATTATCCAACCAAAACACTACAAGTCAGGTGATGGTGATATACAACATCCAGGAGGATCTCTCAGTTTGAGACCAGCCTGGTCTATAAAGAGAAACACTGTCTCAAAAAACCAAAAACCAAACCACACAAACTCATAAAGCTAGGGTAACCAAAACAGCAACATAGGGGTTTATATAAAAATCAATACAGAGAACCACGAACAAATAGGGGACAGAAATACATCACACTGACTTTGGCAAAAGCAAAGTTTATTTTGGTTTAGTTTCAGAGGATACACTATTATGACCAGGAAGGCATGACAGTGGAGCATGAGGTAGCTAGTTACACACACTGTAGTGAGGAAGCAGTAGGCAAATGCTGACGCCCAGCTTTCTCCTTTTCAGTCTGAGACCCTAGCCTATGGGATGGTGCTAACTACATTTAGGAATACCTTCCCGTCTATAAATTAAACCTTTCAGCAACCCCAAAGATATATCCAGAAGTATGTTTCCATTGTGATTCTAAATCCAGAAAGCTGTCAATGAAGTTTAACCACTGAAGTTGTTAAAAAAAAAAACAACAAAAAAAACAAAAACAAAACAAAAAAACTAAAAAAAAAAAAAAAAAAAAAAAAAACGAAACAAAAACAGAAAAACAAACAAACAAATCTGTGCTAGGTAAACTGGATGTCAATTATATAGAAGAAAACCTATTTTCAAAATCCTAAAATCCACATTTTCTCACCATATAAAATAATAAGCCGGGCAGTGGTGGCACATGCCTTTAATCCCAGCACTTGGGAGGCAGAAGCAGGTGGATTTCTGAGTTTGAGGCCAGCCTGGTCTACAGAGTGAGTTCCAGGACAGCCAGGGCTACACAGAGAAACCCTGTCTCAAAAAATCAAAAAAACAAAAAAACCAAAAAAAAAAAAAATCACCTCAAAATAAATCAGACCTAAATATAAGGCCTATAATTAATAAACTACTAGAAGGCATAGAGAGATGGCTCAACGAGTAAAGTGCTTGTTGTGCAACATGAGGACCTGTGTTGAGATCTTCAGCAAAACAATTATCTCGGCACTGGGAGGTGAAAAGAGACGGACCCAGCACCTCAGCCAGCATCCAGTCTAGCCAAACAGCATCTCCAATAAGAGACTAATTCTCAAAAAATGAAGTGGACAACTGAAGAAGACATCCCAACATCAACCTTTGGTCTTTATATGTTTCTGCAAAGAGTGTGTGCATATACAACTACTAAGAAAACTCGCCAGGCAGTGGTGGTGCACACCTTTAATCCCAGCACTGGGAAGGCAGATCTCTGAGTTCACTGTCAACCCAGTTTACAGAGCAAGTACCGGAACAGCCAGGGCTACAGAGAAACCCTGTCTCAGAAAAGGAAAAAGAAGAAGAAAACACACGTGGAAACCCCTTCAGGCAACAGTAATATGTATAGACAATGGTTTTTTGATCAGACACCAAACACTGAAAGAAAAAAAAAAAAAAAGCCAAAGCCAAGTGTGCTGGCACATGCCTCTGATCCCCCCACTCATGAACTTGAGGCTGAGGCAGATCAATGAGACAGTGCAATGGGTTCCAGGGCAGCCAGGACCACACACACACACATACACACACACACACACATACACACACACACACACACACACACACACACACACACACACACACACACACACACACACAGTGAGATCCTATCTCAAAAGCAAGCAAACAAAACCCAAAAAGATTTTTACCAAATTAAGCAGTACACAACAAAGGAAACAATTGAATGAAGAGAATTCTTAATGAAGAGAATAGAACGTAGAAAATATCTGCAAATTATTCAGACAAAGTATATAGCTAGTGTGATGGAAACCTTTAATTCTAGCACTTGTGAGGCAGAGGCAGGCTTTGCTGAGTTCCAGGCCAGCCTGTTCCAGGAAAAAAAAAAAATCCAGAACAAAAAAGGAACTCAAGTAACTCAACAGCAAAAATTAACCTTTAAATTAAACAAATGATCTGAATAGATTTTTTTTTTTTTTGGTTTTTCAAGACAGGGTTTCTCTGTGTAGTCCTGGCTGTCCTGAACTCACTCTGTAGACCAGGCTGGCCTCGAACTCAGAAATCCGCCTGCCTCTGCCTCCCAAGTGCTGGGATTAAAGGCGTGCGCCACCACTGCCTGGTCTAGATTTTTTACTTATATATTTTGAAACTACATAACCTGGATGGCCTGAAACTTGCTTGGTAGACCCACCGTTTCCCACTTCTCCAAGTACTGGGTTAAAAGTATTCACCTCTACATCTAGTTTGAATAGATTTAGCACCTTTTATTTGTGTGTGTGCATTTGTGCACACTTCTGAGTTCATGAGTAGTAATTATAAACATTTATCAGCTTATTTTTATGTAACAGCCTATAAGGATACATAGATTCTTAGACTGGACTTGAGCCTATATACACTCCCCTCAATTTCCAGATGATGGAGCTTCAGTTATTAGCAGCTCCTGGGCCTTGGCACATCACTGCTCTTTGAGTAGGCCCTAAATTCTGAGGGGGAAAAAAACTGAACCTAGAATTCTATTACTAACCAAGTGTCAGGCAAAGGCAGGAGTTGGAGACAAGTACTGCCTTTGTACCATATAAAACCATCATTTGAGGAAGTACTTCAAGAAAATGAGGAAAGAAATCAAGACCAAAAGACACAACAGACTAAGAGTAAAGCATCTGAACCTGCTACAGGAAACAGGAGGCTGACAAAAGCCATGCCAACTCACCTGTAGCAGCACGAACCTCACAGGGTTAAATCTTTAGTACCACAAACAAATAACTACAAAAACGGGAGTGATACAAAGATACCATACTCAGGATGAATGAAAATTCTCAACAACAAAAACTACAATGTAAAAAAATTAGTAACTACATGGAAATGCTACAAATACAAGTTGGACATGAAACTCAAACTTCACTTCACAGAAGGATGCAGGCCACAGAGCAACCAAAGAAACAAACACCCCCTCTACATTCTGAGGATAACAATTAGTGTGAAGAACAGAAAGGAAAAAAGATTTTTAATGCTGAAGCAGGCCATAGTACTTCATGCCTATAAAACTGGTACCTGAAACCAATGCAAAAGGAGGAATACTGGCCTGTGAGAGGCATAGACTTTGTCACAAAACAAAACATAAAAAAGTAAAATAAATGAGGACAAAGCCTTGGTACCCAGTGAGACAAACCAGAAAACCCAACATTAACATAACTGGAGTCCAAGAGAAAATAAGGCCAACAAGACTTGGTTGAAAATAATGGCCCAGTAGGGGGAAATAGGCAGATGCATCTCTGTGAATTCAAGGGCAGCCTGGTCTATATCGTGACACCAAGCCAGACAGGGATACACAGATGAGAAACTGCAGCTTTATTTTTATGGATGAAGGTTTATTAGGGCTGATAGTTCACAGCTACAGTCCATCATTTCGGCAAAGTCACATGGGTAGGAGACTGAGGCAGCTATTCATATTACAAATGCAGACAGAGTCTATGCTAGGCTTTCTCCTTTTTAAGGTACAAGATAGGATCCCAGTCCTGAAAATGACACCTCCCTCAAGAAAACTAATCAGTATAATCTCTCACAGGCATGCCCAGAAGCTAAATAATCCCTCACAGGTGTGGCTCAAAGCTCAAAATTTAAAATTCAAGACATATAATGGCAGACTTACCATCTTTATCATTTCAATGATACAATACAGCAATGCTAATCACAGACACATTGCTATACAACAGCTATATTATAAATTCTTTTTTTTGGGAGGGAGGGGGGCAGGACATTGTGTCCCAAACCTTTATAATCCCAGCACTGGAGAGGCAGAAGGAGATATCTTTTTATGAGTTCCAGGCTAGTCAGGGATATACAGTGATACGTGATACCCTGTGGAAGGAAGGGAGGGAGGGAGGAAGCACAACCATTCAAAAAAAAAAAAAAAGAAAAGAAAAAAAAGAAATTCTTAAACCTTAAATTTATCAATGATGTCTTTTCCCCTAGTTTTCTTCAAGAAATCCTTCTAAAACAGCAGTTCTCAACCTGTGGGTCTCAACTTTTTGGGAGTCAACACTTTGGGTTCACCCAAGACTATCAGAAATCAGATACATTACAATTTGTAACAGTAGCAAACTGTTATGTTATGAAGCAACAACAAAAATAATTTTATGGTTTATGAGGAACTGGTTGCAGCAATAGGAAAGTTGAGAACCACTGTTTTAGAAGGAAAAAGAAAGAAACCACCTAGAGTGAGGATAAATTTTCAGTAATTTTTTTGGGGGGAGGACTACTTAATTACGGACGCATCCTTTGATCATTTTACTTAAATACTGTCTTTAAAAAATGGATAGTGGTGCATTCTTTTAATTCCAGTACTAAGGAGGCAAAGGCAGCTGGGTCTCTGTGAGTAAAAGGCCAACCAGGTCTACACAGAGTGAGTTCCAGGATAGCCACAGCTTAAGGTCAAAACTATTACTGTCCCATGGCAGGAGACAGAGGCCAACCCTATTTCCGAATGACATCTCAAGACCTGGAAGTGCACACAGATGATTCAACTTTCCCTAGAACCTTAAAGCCACTATGCCTTCCCCCTGACAAGTGAAGTCTTTCTGAATGAGGCTCCCTATTTTGCTCTACTTTCCGCCTCATCCTTTACTCAAAATATTCTGAAAATACAAAAAAATTATTTATGAGTAATAAATAAATAAATAATAAATAAAATTTTCTGTCTCCAAAAACTTGTTACAAACCCCACAAATTCTCATATTTTTATATGCATATTAAAACAATCCTTAAAGTTGTACATATTCATTATTTATTTGAGTATGCATTGTTAAGGTCAGAGGACAACTTGTGAGAGTTGGTTCTCTCTTTAGTTTTGGGGACCAAACTCTGGTCAACAGACTTGGTGGCATGTGCCTTTGCTTGCTGAAGTAAACTGCTGGATCCTGAACAATTGTGACTTTAAGTTTTTTCAAGACAAGGTTTCTGTGTGTACCCCTGGCTGCCCTGGAACTCACTCTGTAGACCAGGCTGACCTTAAGAGATCTGCTTGCCTCTGCCTCCTGAGTGTTGGACTAAAAAGGTATGTGTCATCACCTCTCAGCAAGCAATCATATTTTACTAAAAAAATTCTATCATGGATAACAAAGAGAGTGTGTAGAGAGAATCTCTTGTGTACTATGTGAAAGTACTTCCTGTCAATAAAGAGCTGATGGCCAATGAGCTGAGATACGATTTGAAGGTGGGACATTTGTCAGAGAGAGAGAAATTCTGGGAAAGAGGCAGGGCGGGAGATTTTGCCCTGGACTCAGAGGAGACAAATGAATGAAACTGAATGAGAGGTAATTAGTTGTGTGGCAAATATAGACTACAATAAACTGGTTCTATAAAGTTACAAGCTAGTCGGGGAAAGAGCCAAGTGCTTATGGTCTAGGTATTTATTCATAAATAATTTAAGTCTCAGAGTTGTTATTCTGGGAAGAGGATGGGTAGAAAAGCTTGTGGATACATTTGATGTACCATATGTGAGGCATAGAATCTAAGCTTAGAAAAGTCCCAGGAGAGGCGTATCCCCTGGAAGAAAGCAGGTTACTAGCTCTGTTCCTTTAGGAGATAGTCAGCCAGCTACTGGGTAGCAAAAGCAGTTCATAGGCGCAGCTTCTTGACCAGAGCAACTACAGGGCCCAGGAAGCCTTACCCTACCAAGGCCACAAAAGAGACACTGGGAGCCGGGGCTGCATAGACCAGCTCCCAGCTGCTCAGGCTCAGCTCTCAGAAGTAGCAACATGCTGTGGTCTAGAGTAGGCAGAAATCAGAAAGCAGGCCCAGCCCCCGTAGGACCATGAAAGCTTACCCAATGAAGAGTGGAGCCAGGAACTAGCAGTCTGCTGGAAAGAGCTGAGGGGGCAGAAGCCAACTACAGAAGCCTACAACCTTGTAGGTCCAACAACTTCCCAGAGCAGGGGAGGAGTTGGGCATTTGGTGAGATGCAGCTCCCAGTTAAACCCCACAAACATGAGACTAGGTTGAGGCCAGCTACAGTGGAAACATTTCTTCCTGGTGAGAGAAAGGGCAGGAGTGGGGCTAGTCACAGCAAGGGAAGTGGGAGCCAGACACAGATTGAGAGAATACAAGAAATCCAAGCACAGATAAACCTCGGATCAGGTAAAAAAAAAAAAAAAAAGAAAAAAAGAAATGTTTAAAATTATGCTTTAAAGGTAAGAGGCTGAGTATAAAAATTCATAGGCAGATATAATTTAAAATTGACAAATTTAGAGAAATAAGACACATAAAGATGAAAAGCACAATAACAGAGATTCTGGATATACTGCCATTTTAAATGACTTAAAGATAGAAACAAAAGAGAGATAAATTATCTAAGGAAAAAAATTACAAATTATGATTATTATCATGCTGGCAATCTTCATCTTGGTAATCATAGTGACTTTCTGAGCCTTCTCAAAGAAAAGGGCTTTAGAAACACAAGGAAAAGAAAATAATTAAAAGTGGAGACAGGGGGGGCTGGAGAGATGGCTCAGTGGTTAAGAGCACTGACTGTACTTCCAGAGGTCCTGAGTTCAAATCCCAGCAACCACATGGTGGCTCACAACCATCTGTAATGAGATCTGATGCCCTCTTCTGATGTGTCTGAAGACAGCTACAGTGTATTCATAAATAATAATAAATAAATAAATCTTAAAAAAAAAAAGTGGAGACAGGACTTAGAATGAAAATTTTAAAAACTTATAAATAAAAATCAGCAAAATACTAAGATAGTAGAGATACAAGGAAAAGAGAAATATGAAAAATGGGGACAGGTCTAAGAGAAATTAGAAAAAAATTGTAAATAAAAATGGGGAATAAACTAAGATAAGAGACAGAATAAGGCCAGAGTCTACTGCACTATCATATAATGAAAATCAGAAAAGTCACCCAAATGTTGTTAGAAAACCAACCTTAGCTTATCCAGTTAGGTGTATAAGTGCCAATAGACAGTGGCCATGCTCAAGAATATGAGTGGCACCTCATAGATGTTCTGGATTTGAAAAAGATTAAAAGAAAGTGCCACCAATTACAGAATGCATTCATTGCTTCTGAAACAGGCATTAAATTCTCGGGCGACTCAAAATAGAATTATCCCCAAAGACTGTAAAGGTATAATAAGAGCAATGCTAGAACCTGGTCCACAATTACAATGGCATTCATGGTGGAGAGAAGAGGCTAATTTAGCGCTAGAACAGAGAAACAGGGCCAGAGGTATCAATATTTCTCAAGATCAGCTACTTGGTGAAGGGACATATGCTGAGGTACACATAAGTTATGTATGGGGGAGCAGCCTTGCCACTATGTCACATGGCAGTTTTAAGTGCTTGAGACAAGGATGAAGAAACAAGAAAAGGACTTGAACTGTTTACTCAGATTATGCAAGGTCCAAAAGAAACATTCAATGACTTTTTACAAAGATTGACTTCAGCTATAGATAGAAGGGTATCTTATCCACAAGCAAGAAAAATACTGATTGAATGTTTAACTTTCAAAAATGCTAATGCTGAATGCAAAAAGGTGACCAGGCCATTAAAGGAAAGATCAGCATCAAGAAATTAATGGATTAGAAATACAGTTGAGCTTTTTCGGTGGCAGCTCCGCGCAGTGAGCACCTCGTGTTCGTCCTTGTTAGCAATGCTGTCCAAGGGTCCACTGCAGTCCGTGCAGGTCTTCGGACACAAAAGACAGCCACAGCTGTGGCCCACTGCAAACGAGGAAATGGGCTCATCAAGGTGAATGGATGTCCCCTGGAGATGATCAAGTCGCGCACCCCGCAGTACAAGTTGCTGGAGCCTGTTCTGCTTCTGGGCAAGGAGAGGTTTGCTGGTGTGGATATCTGGGTCCGCGTGAAGGGTGGTGGTCATGTGGCCCAGATTTATGCTATCCGACAGTCCATCTCAAAAGCCCTGGTGGCTTATTACCAGAAATATGTGGATGAAGACTCTAAGAAGGAGATCAAAGACATCCTCATCCAGTATGATCGGACCCTGCTAGTAGCTGACCCCAGTTGCTTCGAATCCAAAAAGTTTGGAGGTCCTGGTGCCCGTGCCTGATACCAGAAATCCTACCGATAAGCCCGTCTCAAGGATCAGGGTTTAACTTTGTAATAAACATCCTAGGATTTAAAAAAAAAAAAAAAGAAAAAAAAAAAAAAGAAAAAAAGAAATACAGTTGAGCCGGGCAGTGGTGGCACACGCCTTTAATCCCAGCACTTGGGAGGCAGAGCCATACAGATTTCTGAGTTCGAGGCCAGCCTGGTCTACAGAATGAGTTCCAGGACAGCCAGGACTACAGAGAAACCCTGTCTCGAAAAACAAAACAAAACAAAACAAACAAAACAAAACAAACAAGAAAAAAGAAAAACAAAAAAAAAAAAAAAAAAAGAAAATGAACTGAGGCCGGGCGGTGGTGGTGCACGCCTGCAATCCCAGCACTTGGGAGGCAGAGGCAGGCGGATTTCTGAGTTCGAGGCCAGTCTGGCCTACAGAGTGAGTTCCAGGATAGCCAGGGCTCCAGAGAAACCCTGTCTCGAAAAACCGGAAAAAAAAAATACAGTTGATATTGGATCTCATTCATAGGATATGACTTCATTAGACATGATCAAAAAAGGTTTTGAAAGAAATCCAAAACACCAGATGTTTTAACTGTGGTAAGAAGGGTCATTTCAAAGGGATTGTAGGCAAGGTGTTCCTAGAAACAATATTTTTTTTCCCCTAGAGATTATTCAAAGGGAAGGCCTTAGCCTTCTGGTGTATGAGGAAAGTGTGGTGAAGGCCAACACTGGACTAATGAATGCAGATCAACAAGAGACAGACATTAGTTTGGTTATACAGTACAAACTAACTTATAAAAGACTTACCTGCTCAAACAGAAAGCAGAAAATTATCTTTAACTGATTCTGCATACCACATATCCCATGCATATGTTAATGCAGAAATGTTTATAACCTGTTAAAGCCTGTGACACCAATGAAGTTAAAATGGCTCTGACAAGAATAACCCTAAAGAATGCTGAGATATATTTATTCCAACATCCTGCTTCATCCAACCTCAGACTACCTCAGTAGCTGTTTCATCAGAACTTGCTTTCAGCACAGCTATTAAGATGCTTAGTCTAGGAGGTCTAGTCTTACAAACTGTTCCAATAAATACTTCATTTATTTTCCCACCACACAGAAACTAGACAACACATGTTACAGCTAGTTTTCTTAAGACTGACCAATATCTGAATTTTCCTTGGGCTCCCAAAAGAAAACAAGAGCAGGAAGCAATTTTAGGAGAATGAAGCCCCTATTCCCAAAAGGTGGGATGGGTGGCTTTTGGTTGTTCTTTGGATGTGGATGTTTGGGTTTGTAGTCATTTAAAGGATATTGGTTAAACTGTTAATGGTCTTGAGGAGAAAACTAAGTTAAGAGCACTGACTGCTTTTACAGAGGTTCTGAGTTCAATTTTCAGCAACCACATGGTGGCTCACAACCATCTGTAATGGGGATCCAATGCCCTCTTCTGAAGCCCTCTCGTGTATCTGAAGTCAATGACAGCATACTCATATACATAAAATAAATAAATCTTAAAAAGCTATTACAAACTTTTTAAGATAATTAAGAAATAAAAGTTAATTAGTCAGTCAATCAAACTCATGGTCATATTAGATACTAGTTTAGTTAATTATAGAAACAAGCTTCATTTAGCTTCCTATAGATGTTTTCAAAGTTACACAGATAGTAGATAGCTACTATTTACCAATTACAAATGGACTGGACATTGTCACTATAATTCTTACTTGATAGCTTTTGTAACTGTTCTTATTGAATATAGTTTATTATGTTAGAGAAAGAGCCTTTTATTGACCAAAAGGGAGAGATACAGAAAGAATCTCTTGTGTATTCTGTGGAAGAAAATACCTGTCAATAAAAAGCTGATGGCCAATTAGCTTAGCAGGATTAGAAGGTGGAACATCCAGCAGAGAGAGAGATATGATTCTTGAAAACAATCAAGGGCAGGAGATTTTGCCCTCTACTTGGAAGAGACGGACACACGAAACTGAAGAGAGGTAACTAGCTATGTGGAGGACAGAATACAATAAATGGGCTATATATGTTACATGCTAGTCAGGGAACAAGCCAAAACTTATGGTCTAGGCATTTATTCATAAATATTTAAGTCTCAGAGTTGGTACTCTGGGAACAAAGAGGAGGGGTAGAAAAGCTCGTGGCTATAAGGGGGTGCAAAACAACTATGAGGCAAACCCTATGAATCATATCCCAAAGTTTTAGGTTACCAGCCTTTAAGGACTAAAATCTAAAGAGCAATAATCAACAGTGAAGTCTTTGGCAAGTATGGAGAAAGCCTTTAATGGTTGGGAGAATTCAGTTACAAGTTTGGTGGTGTTTACCTGAAATCCCAATACTTGAAAGGCTTGACTATTGAGAGCTGGAGCCCAGCCTGGACTACACAATAAAATCTTGTATCAAAAGAACACAAATGCCGGGCAGTGGTGACGCACGCCTTTAATCCCAGCACTTGGGAGGCAGAGGCATGCAGATTTCTGAGTTCGAGGCCAGCCTGGTCTACAGAATGAGTTCCAGGACAGCCAGGACTACACAAAGAAACCCTGTCTCGAAAAACCAAACAAAAACAAAAACAAAAAAAACCACACAAAACAAAACAACTCTCATTGCTTCACTGATACACTTCTAGCTTCCCCTTGCTTACTTCAAGCTATTCCAGGATCAGGGTTAGACATGTGTAGCCCTGAAAGCCACTGACCAGCCATGTTTAAAAGGGTAAGTGCACAGAGAAAAGATACAGATCACAATGTTAAAGCATCCTGTTGTGGACAGTCTGGAGAGAGAGAAATTCAGAATCCCCTGACTTTAAAAGGGTTTTTGTGTATACATGGACAAAACAGGTTCTTATACTATTCTGTGAGCAGGCACAGGAGCTTGTAACTTGAAAGATGCTAGCTGAATCTAGCAAGAGAGATGGCTCAACACCTAACTGCTCTGGCTGAGGACTCAGTTTGGTTCCTTTGCACAGAATCATAACTGTGATAAAAGGCTTTTAGTGACCTAGGAAGGAAGGATTATCATAAAAAGGATAGCGAGCAGAGTCAAGGATGAAAATGCTACTTTTTTTTTTTTGTTGTGACAAAAATGCCTAACAAGAGCCATTTATGGAAGGAGATTTTGATTCACAGTTTAAAAGTACAGTCCATCATTCTTTTGGAAATCATGGTAGCAGGAGCAAGAACAGCTAGTCACTTTGCATTCACAGTCAGAAAGTAGAGAACAAAAAAGGCTAGTACCTGGTGTTCTGTTCAGCTTGCCTTCTTTCTTTTACTAAGTCTGGGACCCTAGCTCATTAAATGGTGCTGGCTTACTCTTAGGGTGGTCTTCCCACCTTAATTAACCCAACCTAAAAACTACTCCTTTACATGTATGCCCAGAGATCCGTCTCCTAAATGACTCTTGAACCTATCCAGCTGATAATCAATATTAACTCTCACATAGAGGAAGAGCGCACATACGTGTTGATAGGCTATGACAAGGTGATTTCACATACAAATGCAAAGGAAAGGAGCAACCAACTAGAGGAAGTGTGATGGTAATGCAGGCATAGAGGATAAGCTGCAAACTCTACTGTGAGAATGTTACAGTGGGGAGACAGGCAGGTTAGTATTCTCTGCCTTATGCATATTTGGCCCACAGTAGAAGAAAAGCTCTGCTGAAAATTAATTACTAAAAATGAAATACAGTGATGTTTGTTATTCCTAATTTTCTGGGGTATCTTTAACTAAAATCTATGCTCTAGTATCTGAAAGTCAGCTGCTAATTAGAGTGTGAGGCAGCCAGTAACTTAGAATATAGTAAAACCAGCACCTTTCTGCTTGGTCACAAAACAACCTATCTGACTACATGACTACATTCCCTAAGGGAATGGGATCTGGACTATATAAAAGAAGTGAATGGAGCACAAGTATGCGTTAATTCATGTTCTCTACTCCTGACTGTGCACATGACTAACTGCTTCAAGTTCCTTTCACCATGATTTCTGAAAAATGTGGACTACAACCTTGAATTGTGAGCTAAATAAGCCCCTTCTCCCTTAAGTTGCTCTTGTTAGGGTATTTTACCACAGCAACAGGAAACAAAACTAAGATATACAACATTCAAATCTTTAACTACAAATAACATACACTTATAAACATACTCATGACTGTTAGTGTGGTAGTATACACTGTAATCTCAGCACCTGAAGGGATGCTAAGGCTGAGTAGAATCCCAAGATCAACGCCAACCTCAGCTAGTTAGCAAAACTCTGTCTCAAAATACAAGACAACTGTCTTAGTTAGGGTTTTACGGCTGTGAACAGACACCAGGAACAAGGCAACTCTTATAAGGACAGCTGGGCCAAGAATATTCAAACCATGACAACAACGTAACAAACCAAAAATTCTATTAGAACGTGTAGACTACTACACCTATTTAAAAATTCTGGGACAAATGTTCAGAGCAGTGCAAATGCTGCCTTTCTTTATCTTACTCATTTTGGGATGTTGGAAACTCCACATTAAAATACAAAAGGAAAGTTAAGACACACTTTTGGTAATGAAAAGCAAAAGGGTACAAAAATTCATAAAATACCATAGATGGAATACATTCTGAGATCAAACTTGGCATAATTTCTGCCCTTATACCGTAACCTGGGGCTGCTTTTAAGAGAAATTCATGTTGGATATATAGCTACCCATTATAGTCCACCTGAGGATTATCTTCAAAGAAGCAAATGAACATGCCTGACTCCCTGCAACTATTGTCAGAAACCAAGTGATCACATCAGATCCAGCACATAACCTAGAATCAGGTATAACAACAAAAACCATGATAAACTGAAAAGATGTGCCAAATTTCAAAGGGGAATTACAACATGCCATATTCCAAACAGACATGCTGTAATTGAGATTTAACCAATTGAGCTGTTTCTGTGTAACCTCTTGACAGAGTTGCCAGGTGGGGAGTTCTCTGAACCTTTACTGATTCAGAGTACTGCCCATTCATAATCATTTCTTTGATCAAAATCTAATTCAATCTAAGTTTGTCTATGGTTTTATTTCAATAGTTTAGTGTTAGGAGTGGGGTCTAAAGTAGGTGTCCCAAGAGGACAGTCCTCAAATCCCTAGTCCCAGAGCCAAGTGAAGGTACTGACCAAAAGTACTATGCCCATGGCTCTAAAAGCATATAAGATCATGGGTGAGTTTCCTCTCTAAATGGAGCAACACAAGTTTGTCTTTTAAGCTTGTTTACTTAAGCAATTTTTTTTTTTATTGAACTGCATCCAAGATTAAATAGTACATAGTTAGAGGCCTCAAATATATGCCTTTTCAAAAGGGATTTCTGCATTGGTGAGTTTGAGAATCAATACATATAATCTTAATACTTAGGAGGCTGAGGCAGGATGATCAAGAGTTCTAGGCCAACCTTGGTTATGTAGTCAGATTCCTATTGAACCTTCCCCTTCCTCCCAATACAAAGACTGAGTCTCTAGGTTTTCTAGCAATGGAAATCTAAAGTTGAGGGAGGCTAAGGGAAACCTGCACAAACAAGTTCTCAGGCATTGGAAAACAAGATTTTTGCCTCCAGTTTTACTGCTCAGAGACTAAACATATCTAGAACAACTGACAAACTACTACAGGAAAACAAGTGCTTCCAGCGGTTGGGAGTCAAAGATTTGTCAAATGATAGACTGATGATACATCCGTCATTCATAACGGCTGACTTCCTTGTGTTCACTGGACACTATGTTCCTTAAAAGGTCAAAGGGTAAGATTTCAACTAGATCATTAAAGAAATGGTGAGATAAGTTCCACATTCAGATAAAAAAGGAAAAGGAAGGTTAAGGCACACCTTTCACTGCCTTTGGTAATGAAAAGCAAGAGGGTACAAGAATATATTGTTTAAAGAAAAAGCAACTTTTGAGCTAGAGAGATGATGGCTCAGCAGTTAAGAACATTTATTGTCCTTCCAAAAGACCTAGGTTTGATTCCCAGCACCACAGAGCAACTAGCTCATAAGCTCTGATGTCTACAGCTCTACGGGACCTGATGCCCTCTTCTGGCCTCTGAAGGCACCAAACACACACCCTTCCTTACACATAAAATAAAATTTACTTAAAGAAAAAGTAATTTTGTCTCCAAATACAATGACTAGTTGTTTTAATTTGAAAAGGGAAAATGATTATAAAATAACAACAATAACAATAGCCTATGAATGACAAAGTTGCAGGAGATTTACAGGAGATAAATTTTTAAAGAGCTGATGTACACTATGCTAAGATTAGAAGAAAACAGTTTGAGTTTTCTATAAAATTCAGTGAGCTGAGAAGCATGCATTGCTCTTGCAGAGAACCATGGTTCAGTTTCTTGCATCCATATGGTGGGTTACAACCACTAGTAACTCAAGTTCAAGGGGATCAAACACATACACGCATTCAGGCAAAAACACTGATACACACAAAATTCAATCTAAAATGATTTTACAATGAGGCAATTTTTAAAATTTACTTCTGGAGTCTTTAATGATTTCAATTGGTTGTTAAATGAGTAAGGACTATTATTCACAGTGACTTGTGATTTGCTTTAAATGTTCTTAACTCTAGGTTTTTGTTTTTTGGGTGTTTTGATGAACTTCTCAAAAATGTTTCTATCTAGGCCTTGCTATATAGTCCAAGCTGGTCTCAAACACTCAAATCTTCCACCTTAGCCTCTTGAATGGTGGAGTTGGAGGCATGTGTCACATATCCAGCTTCAAAAGTCAAAATTTTAAATTAAGCCTTTTTATTGCGCTCTAACTTTGAAATTCCCCAGGTAGATCCTTAGAACATTTCAAAAAGATACTTAAATGTATTCTGCCATGCTTCCTGCCATGCTGATAATGGACTAACTCTGAAACTGTAAGCTAGCCCCAATTAAATGTTTTCCTTTTAAGAGTTGTCTTAGTCATGGTGTCTTTTTACAGCAACAGAAACCTAACTAAGACACACTGGTAAGTAATCCCAGCCATGGAAGTAACAAGCAATACTGAGAAACCAAGGCCAGTGTGGAGTATAACAGACCCTGTCTCAAAAAGTGATATTAAACTTCTCTTTACAACAAAGACCATTAGAGAAAATCAATTGGAAACAAAACAAAATAAAAAAAAACCAAAAACCCAACAAACTCACAACTGGTCAAAATGCAAAGAAGAATTAACTAATGATGGGGTTTCTAACCCAGCTGATACACCTACATCCCACTCATGCGCCTCAGACACAAGCATCATCCTAGGAAAGGGAGTGGAAAGATCGTAAGAACCACAAGATGAGAAATCTGTTGTGTGAGTTTATCTCCTAGAAATGACAAGGAACCACCTTCTTCACCCATGATACCTCAACAATGAGGCTGCCTTAACAACACTAAGAGGAAGGAGGAGATCTCATGGGGGCCCCATTCCCAGATCAAAACAAAAACAAACTATAAGACAACCAAGGAATGCTGAGACAGGGAGAAATAATCTTCCCCAAGGATGAGCCTCGTAACTGGTTATCTAATTTAATACTAAGTGGTCAGCCCTGGAATCTTATATGTGCAAGTAACACTAAACAGACTATGCAGGTTGTATTTATGTTTTGTATGTGTGTGTTACAATAACAAAGAGAAAGAAGCCATAAATTCAAGAGGGAGTAAGACACAGGTGTGGGAAAGACTGGAGGAAATAAAAGAGAAAAAATATGTAGTTACATTTTAATTAAAGTAATAAAATTACAGCCCAGTCTATATCTACATAATGAGATTCAGGACAACTCAGACTACATATATACATCTCAAACAAAACAAAACAAATTAAACTGAGTGTCTTCTCTGTGTTAAATCATATGAGAAGCACTGTCAAAGTAACACTGAAATTCGGGGGGTGGTAGTACAGACCTTTAATCCCAGCACTCAAGAGGCAGAGACTGTTCTCTGTAAGCTCTGGGCCTTCCTGGTCTACACAGCAAGTTGTACAAAGAGAATCTCTATCTCAAAACCAAAAACAACAACAACAACAAAAAAAAAAAAAAAAAAAAAGAAAGAAAGAAAAACATATTAAAACTTACGTGAGACTTATATTATTGTGCAATGTTTCAGATATATAAGGAATTAACAAAAATATAGCAGTGCTGGTATAGCATTATCATTTCATAATTCCAGCTATCTGAAAATGTTATTTACTATAGAAATAATCAATTTTCCTGTCTACTGTATCACTAGTGTAATGTGCCCTCAGATGTTTAATTGTGTAATTTTAATTAAGCCTTGATATCTACAGGTGGTTGTTTATCATAGTACTTTCTTGAACTATAACAGGTATTTCATTTATAATGTCATTTATGGAAAAGATAGCATATTTTTTACTTTGAAAACTCATGGGGAGTTGACTGCAAGTTGTGCAGGGAGTTCCATGGGTGTAGCTTTCATGAGTTATCACTCATAGTAGGGTAGGCTTTCCAGTGACATAGCTGCCTTTGAGTATCCATGATCCTTATGTTTTTTGAGGAAGAGGATCAGTTTGAAGAGTCTGAGAATGAGAGTGGCTCTTTTCACCAGAGAGGTTGCTGTCATGATGGGATGCTGAAAATGTGATTACTATCTTGCTACCAGTTTGAAAGCAAAGTCAACACATCAAGCAAGAAGATCAAGAGAAAGAGAAACAGACCCTAATATAGCACATTTAGAGGCAGCTTTACCTTTGCACTTGTGATTTACATAATAAACGTCCTCTACTGTGTAACTAATATTTTTCAGTCAGGTTCACTATCCAGTGCTTCAGTCTCCTAAATTCTTAGGTTATAGGAGTGTGTTGCTGCTCAGACTGGCTGTATAACTGAATAATCTAATTTAGAGGTTTGAGAAAGGAGAAAAGGGTTTTCCTATTTGTAGACAAAAAATACTCATTTAGGGTGAATTAAAAAAAAAAAAAAGCAGCCGGGCGGTGGTGGCGCACGCCTTTAATCCCAGCACTTGGGAGGCAGAGGCAGGTGGATTTCTGAGTTCGAGGCCAGCCTGGTCTACAGAGTGAGTTCCAGGACAGCCAGGGCTACACAGAGAAACCCTGTCTCGAAAAACCAAAAAAAAAAAAAAAGCACTTGGGAGGCAGAGGCAGGTGGATTTCTGAGTTCGAAGCTAGCCTGGTCTACAGAGTGAGTTCCAGGACAGCCAGGGCTGCACAGAGAAACCCTGTCTCGAAAAACCAAAACCAAAACCAAAACCAAACCAAACCAAACCAAAAAACCCCAAAAAACAAAAAACAAAAAAAAAACCACGAAAGCATACCAATGGACAGGACAAGTTTCTAGAACTTATCCAGATATCCCTACTGGAAGTGGAGGCAGGAGGAAGAGTTCAAAGTCTTCCTCAGGCTACAAGTTTAAAATCAGACTGGGAAACACAAGGGCCTGTCTTAAAAAAAACAAAGAAAAAAAGCACAGAAAAGGAAGAAAAGTTACTGATGAGTAAGTGCTTTATTTTTATTTTATGTGCACTGGTGCTTTGCTTGTGTATATGTAGCAGAAGATATTAGAAAAAGGGTTAGGCTAGCTCTCAGCCTGACCACTGTTCTCACTCTACTGGCGACACCAGCTGGCCAGTGGCTCTGGCCCAGGACCCACAAAACATTGGCATGGCTGCTGCCTCCCCTGGTCAGCTCTGTGGAGTCCATGGCTCTAGGCATGGCCCCTGGGCCAACTCCACCACCCTCACAGTGCCATCCAGGCAATACCAGGTAGAAAGAAGACTCTTAATGCTTAAGGTTAACCAAATAGATTTATATATCAGCAAATACTTAATACACAAAATGCCCACACAATTGGAGTTATCCCAAATATCTAACCTTGATAATAACTACCTTTGATAGCTAGAGACTTGAGGGTAACATCTGTCTCCATCTCGCCTCTCCTCCTGTTCCTTCTCTTTTCTCCCTGCGTTTTTTTCTTCCTCCCAAGTCCTAGCTCCCCCTCCCTCTTCCCTATCCAATGACAGGGTTCCGATACAAATACATTGGCAGGAAATTCCTGCCACATATTCATGTCAGTGTAAAGATGTCATATACTGACTGGAGTTAAAGACAGTTGTGAGCGGCCATGTGGGTGCTGGGAATTCCAGGTCCTCTGGAAGAGCATTCAGTGCTCTTAACTGTTGAGCCATCTCTCCAGCCTCAGATAATTGCTTTAAAAAATGGGGTTTGGGGTGCCTGGAAAGATGGCTTAGCAGTCTAGAGAAGAGCACTGGCTGCTCTTCCAGAGGACAGTGATTTGATTCCCAGGACCTACATGTTGACTAACAGCTGTATGGAACTCCAGTTCCTGTCAATCCAACATCTCTTTGCTGGCCTCCACTGGTACCAGGCACAAAGCAGTGCATAGATACAACATCCAAAACCAGAAAATAATAGACTAAAATTACTAAAATGCTCTGGCTTCTGAAACTCTTAGCTCTAATAATATAATGAACTATAAGTGATACATTTCCAACACCTGCTAGATAAATTAGACACTTAAAGAGGGATTTTACCCAAATGCAACTTTCAGGACATGTCTTTTGGGTCTACAGAAGCTTTCTCATGCTTGAAGGAAGAGTAAAGCTGTGACAGGAGCTAAAAGGCTTTAAGAAAATCTGTCCCCTTATGAGGTGCACCCAAGCCAAGTCTCAGGGTGCTGCTGGGCTGAATAAAAGACAAAAGAGTTACTTCATTGTAGACAAAACAGCACTGAGCAAATCTAAAGAGGTTACCCTCACATTTGCCCAAATATCAAAAGGAAATAAAATTTGATAATGTATGCTTAAAAAAAATTTACATTCTAACAGACTTTGTCAAAGAAAAATTACAATAAAATGCACTCCTGTTTAACAGAGAAGCTCAATAGGCCTGCTAATACCTTTCTGTATTAAGAGAAAATAAAGACAGGCAACAACACCTTCTTCCTTCACAGAATTCAGGTCACTCCTCCTGTTCCCACCCTCCACCTCACCTTCACTTAGGAGTGTCAGATGAGAAGTCTGCAGTCTCAGACCTTTAGGCCCTTGACTCATAACCTGCCCCTTAAGGTTAACTCAGATCAATAATACCATGAGATATCTGATTGTGTTCTTCACTGGAACATATTCCACTCAATGAAAATGAACAGTCATTAAGGCAGATTTCTCTTAAGATGCCCACACTTCTTTCCCAAGATAGCCTGAATGGGACACACCTGATACCATCACCCAGCAAATCCTCATTCCAATCCTCTGACTCACCAGGATTGTAACCTTATAGCCAATAGGCAAGCATTCCTTAGAACACAAGAAGAACTCTGCATATTTTATCTTGTAAAGCACTACGGGCGTATGTGTGCAAGTTTAATATTTAGCAATTAAACTGACAATAAAATCACCAACAACTCATGATAATGAGTAAGCTTCACTTACACAAATTCAAGGAATACTGACTGAGTATTCATAATACCTCACAAAATCTGAAAATACTAGTTAAGTTCAAAATATCTAGAAATACAGTTCTCTGTCACAAATTAAATGTCACTTGTGAAAAACATACAGTGATTATGGAATGAAATACAAGAACATATACAGATTAGTGAAGAGAAAACTTAACATGGAAGAATTTTCAGTGATCTCTCTCTTACTCTTTTTTGGTTTTGGTTTTGTTCCATTTTGTTGAGACAAAGTTTCTCTGCAAAATAGCTGTGTACTCTCTGGCTGTCCTGGAACCTGCTTTGTCAACCAGACTGGCCTCAAACTCATAAAGATCCATTGCCTCTGCTGGGATTAAAGGCAGCCATAAGATACTTTGTTTCTGTAATTTTGATATAAAATATCAATGTTTGTGAAGCTCAAAATTTAAAGCAATTTTTACTTGTTAAAACAAAAAAAACAAAAAAAACCCAGCCAGGCAGTGGTGGCGCACGCCTTTGATCCCAGCACTTGGGAGGCAGAGACAGGCAGATTTGAGTTCGAGGCCAGCCTGGTCTACAGAGTGAGTTCCAGGACAGCCGGGGCTACACAGAGAAACCCTGTCTCGGGGAAAAAAACAAACAAACAAAAAACAAAAAAACAAAAGGCCTATACTGAGGGCTAGGATAGCTCAGTGAATAAGAATATTTATTCGGCAAGCATGAAGTCATACTTGAATTCCCAGGACCCAGCCCACTTTAAAAAGTCTGACATAGTTTTGTGTACCTGTAACCCCAGCACTGGGAGCAAAGTCAAGTAGATCCTATAAACTTACTAGCCAGACAGCCTGAGGGAGGCTCAATGTAGTAAGATCCACAGAAGACACCCATATTCTCTTGTGGCCTTTGTATACACACAGGAGGGTACATTTATTTATACATGCTAGTCCATGTACCATACCCCCTTGCCTCCACAACACACATCAAATTAAACAAAAACAAAAACCATACCTATAATGGTGGTTTGAATAGTATGGCCCCCATAGACTCATGTGTTTGAATGCTTGGCCCATAGGGAGTGGCACTATAAGGAAGTATGGCCTTGTTGGAGGAAGTGTGTCACTCAGGCTATGAGGTCTCTTCCTATGCTAAGGCTATGCCTAGTGTGACACACAGTCTCTCTTTGCTGCCTGGCCATCAAGATGTAGAACTATCAGCTCCATCTCCAGCACCATGTCTGCATGTATACTACCATGACAATAATAGACTGAACTTCTGAAAGTATAAGCCAGCCCCAACTAAATGCTGTTCTTTATAAGAGTTGCCGTGGTCATGGTGTCTCTTCACAGCAGCAAAACCCTAACTAATACACCTATTAACTATCATGTATTAAGAATAAAGAACACAGCCAGGCAGTGGTGGTGCATGCCTTTAATCCCAGCACTTGGGAGGCAGAGGCAGGTGGATTTCTGAATTCGAGGCCAGCCTGGTCTACAGAGTGTGAGCTTCAGGACAGCCAGGGCTACACAGAGAAACCCTGTCTCAAAAACAAACAAACAAGCAAACAAACAAACAAAAAGAATGAAGAACACAAACTTTTCATTAATAAACAAACTCAAGTTAATGCAAAGTGTCAGGACGAGCAAAATCCACACTAAAGGTTGTTGGGTAATCCAATCCTTAAATCTTCCTGTTTAGTTGCCAGTTATCAGATTAGCTGTTAATCCTTGCCAGGGTTGCTATCAGAGACAACTCTGGCACGGCAGCCCAAGACTAAAAATGTTTTAGGGGTAGTTTTTTACAAAATAAGGCCATCACCATCTTTAGCATCTTTGTCATTTCTACTTAGGAAACTATCAGTAAAATACCTTCTATTTATCATTTCTTTACTTCTGTAACAGGCAGGTATGATGAGAAAATTTCCCCTCACTTTATAGAGTACAGAGAGAGAGACCCAGAGACAGAAGGAGCTGTGATGGTGTGAGCTCCCCTTTCAGGAGGGAGAGCCTAGCAGACTCTGCAGATGTACAGATGAGGGAAGTACAGTAAAACTGTAGGTTTACCTGACAAAAGGCTTTAAATCCGTCAATAGTACACAATAATAAACCTCATTTTAGGAATGCAACTTTTTCCTTTTTCTTTGAGGTGTAGAGCTTATTAAATCCAGGTCTTGGCACATGCTAGACAAAACCGCTCTCCTGTTATCTGCACCTTCAGTCCTGATTATTACATTTTTAAATGCTTAATATACCATACCCGAAAACTTCCAGCAGGCACCACAGGAACACTAGAGGTCCTCATAATGCAGAACTGATCTTAAAATCCTTCATTTCCATACGAATGGCTGCTAACTAGTTCCCTAAGATTTCAGGAGTTTATTTCTTTACTGGAGAAGAATAACTGCATTTGATGATTTGCTCACAGTATCACATACTTCAAATCCCACACCTCATGTTCTGCTCTCAGAAGCAAACTTCTAAAAATCTACCGTATCATAAGCCTCAGCTTCACCACATCTTAGTTACTTATTCCACAAGCACCTGTGAGCACCATGCACCTGGGCCTTAAAGACACAACTCTGACAGATTATGGGATACTGTAAGATATAGGTGGTTAACAAACAGAAGAAATCAGGCTCAGAAGCCTTGGATTCAATTGAAGCTCTAACTCTGATTCATTAAGTTAGATCTTCAGCAAAGGAGGTTGTCAGGGTGAGTCTACAACTATACCCAGAAGCATCGCTCTTTCCAAAGTGCTCTTGGGTAAAAGTGGGTAGAACTGTGCAGCATGCACCCAACACTGAACCACAGATTAACAGAATTGTTCTCGATAATACAGAGAAATCAGACTGGTGAGATGGCTCAGCAGTTAAGAACATTAGCTGATCTTATAGAGGTTCTGGGTTCAATTCCCAGCAATCACCAGGTGGCTAACTGTCATCTATAAAGAGATCAGATGCCCTCTTATGGCATGTAGGTGTACATGCAGTCAGCACACACCTACATTAAAAAACGCATAAATAAATTTAAAAAAAAAAAACACCACAGAGCACTCTAGATATTCTTCTAAACTTAGATGGGAAAGAGGCAATGGCCTTAGACAGAACTATAGAATTGTTCAGTCACAAAGCAGTCTCTCCATATAACTAAAGAATCAGAAGACTTCATATCACCAAAGACAAATTTCTAAGAGCCTTTTTATTGAACCAGTAGCGTATCTTTTTAAAACTTTTAACTCTGAAAAATCACAAAAGTTACAAAGAGCTGACTGATGATAGCACACACCTTTAGACTCAGCACTTGGAAGACAGAAGCAGGTGGATCTCTGAGTTCAAGACCAGCATAGTCTATAGATCCGAGTCCCAGGGCAAGCCAGGGGGAAACCTTGTTTTGAAAAACCAACGCCACTCCCACCCCCACCCCCCACCCCCAAATGTTGTAAAGTGATTTTACAGGGAAGTCTAAAACCTTTCTAATACCCTCTTAACTGACTGCCTTTTCTTTTCAAAATGGGAAGGGGAAAGTTGGTGGCTGTCCTTGAGGATACAGAAGCCTGGTGATTCTTAAGGGCTCAGTACTCACTAATTGGCTTCCTGGTGAAAGGGCAATCGCTCAGCTGCTACTAAACTCGTTTCCATTCATCAGATAATTATTTACTGGGCAAATACTATCTGACTATCCTAAAAAACAAAACCAAGCCTTACTAAAAAACAATGTTAAGTACGTTAACACATTAAATGAGAGTCAAGCCCTGTATGAAAATTAAGCAAGGAGGGGAAACGCTAAGCCGAGAGCTGTAACAGTTGACAGCAGACTAGTTACAGTACATAGTGGAGTAGTAGAAATGAAGGATATCTCACAGAACAGGAGAGAACGAGTGGCCAAGAAAAAAAAAATCAAAGATTGATCACTTAAATTGGTTAAGAGACTAGCAAGGAGGCTGCTGGGGCAAAGAGATTGTGAGGCACGGAGCTTAAAGAATCCAAGGACAGGCACACCGTTTCCAAACCGTCTGCACTGGCTCCACACTTGCTGTCCACCCAGACAGGGCCAGCCTGTATGAAAACACTGATACAGGTAACAGAATCATCATAAAACACATTAGGTTAGAGACTGCGGGAAGCCCTGGCTTTTAATGTCATCCAACAGATCACGCTTTCCTTGAAAGCAAATAAATGAACATAATTATCCTACGATTAGAGTTTTGTCTTTAGGCAACCACGACAATATATGGGTAAATAAAATTCTTTGTGGTATTAAGTAGCGTTTTGATCCTTAAACAGACAAATCACTAGCAATTCAGACACACTGCCTATAAAGGATAAATGATCAGCTGAGCGTTCAACAAACGGCGACCCAATTTCCCCAAAGTCCAATCTGAAAACAAATTAAAGCTACCTTTTGCATTATTTTTCCGAAGATGCACTTAATGAATTCGGAGAAATCATCTCCTAGACACAAGGAAAAACAAGTTTTTAATCCAGCCATATAACACAAGTTGGAGCCTGAACGGATGAGTCCTTTAATTCTCTCCCCCAAAGAGCTCGATACAAAAGCGCCTCTTAAAATGTCGTTGCGAGGCATATAAAGTAGGTTTTTTTTTAATACGTCAAATGCTTTTGAAACTTACAACTATAAGGCAATTTTCTGCATCCCAAAATGTGAACAAGCCTCAGAGCCTTCACTGCCCGCCTCCCTACATCAGTTTCTGCGTTCCGGGAGCCGCGGAGGCGGCCGCGCGTGCGAGCCCGGGTTGGCCCGGAAAGCCTCGTCCCCGCGCCGCCCCGCCGAGCGCAAGGTCGATAAGGGCCTAGCGGTGCCTGGGGCCGGGCTCGCCGCCGCTGCCGAGGGTCGCCGCCATTTCTGGCTGCGGACAGCTTTCACCTCCTCCTGCGGCGCCCTCGCCCCACTTCCCCTCCCCTTCGCCCGGCTCCGGCGGCCTGAACCCCGCGGCCCCACCTAATTTGAGAGCAACTGAGAGTGAGCTCACCTGTCGGCACGCCCGCCGGTCCACGGGTTCCGCGGCTCCGCTTTCCGTACCGGGGCAGTGCTGGGCAGCCGGCCGGCCTACTGCTCGGCCTGAGGATCCCGGGCGGCGACAGCCGTAGCAGCGGCAGAGGACGGCGGAAGCAACACTGGCGGCAGCAAGAACGCGCACGCTCACGCACTGGCACGCGCGCCCCCGGAAAAAGACGTGTGCTCGGGCAGGTCAGAGCCGGCTGCGCAAGCGCCTAGAACCTTACACTGAGGCCCCGCCCATAGTTGGAGCCAGTGCAGTAGGGCCGCACGAAAGCTCCGGGGCTCCGGTAGAGCTTGGTCCGCGAAAGGCAGTGCCCCAATTGACAATCAATGGGAAGGGTTAAAATGGTGGGAGGAGCCTGCAGCTACTAAGCCGGAAGCTACAGCTGCGGAGCAGAGGCAGGGCCTAGGCGTACGGTTCCGCCTCTGGAAAGCAGCGGCACTCCGCTAGTAAAACTGCTCGTCTTGAAGTTAAGTTTGGTCAATGCTTCATATAAGCAAGCCTCAAAGAATTTATTACTACTTATCAAAAAACTAGAGGGAGACCTTCATCTCAAGGTACTGCCTTGGGACTAACATTTTTTGTTCGTCCCTGGAGACCACCCAGAAAAGACTTTCCTGCCTGCCTCCCCAGCCACTGAAAAACCAACCGCCATTAAGCGATCCTCTAGGATAGTCGGCAGTGATATGCGGGGACGGTTAAGGACTTTTCTTCCCACTCTGCCTCAACAATCCTTGTTCCTTCTGTTCATTTACTAAGAAACCTGGTCACCCTTGCTTACTAACCTGTAACAAACAATACTACCATTTTAAGAGCTGTGCTTTTATTCCAGAGCTACCTAACAGTCTTCGTGGCCAGTGTTCCTATAGCTTTACTTTCATTCTTGCCTGCCCACCATTTTTTTCTTTTATAATTTTTTTGGATTATAATTACATCATTTTCCCCTCCCTCCCTCCAACCCTCTCATGTTAACACATACACTTTCAAAGTCATGGCCTCGTCTTTGAGATTATATATATATATATATATTTTTTTTTTTTTTTCCTACATAAATACAACCTGTTCAGTCTGTATGTTAAGTATGTATATGTTTTGAAGGCTGACCATTTGGTATGGGATAACCAATTGCTATGCTCTTCCCTAGGAAAGATTTCTCCAACTCTCAGAATTCCTTAGTTACCTGAATTTCTTAATCTAGGATTGAGGCCTTGTGGGCTTTCTCCCTTACACCATGCTTAGCAGATGTTGTCCTTGTTCAGGTCATAGTTAGGCAGCCATGTTGGTTAGATGTTAACTTCATGGATGTAGCTTCTCTGACATTTCTCGGAGATAAATCTCAGAGCAAACTGCCTGGTCCTCTGGTTGTTGCAGTTTTTCCTCTCCTTCTTCCACAACTCTACATTTTGATCAGTTTCAGGTTTCTGTAATGATCTCCATCTGTTGGAAAGGTTTCCCCGATGAAGAGTGAGAACTACACTTACCTACAGGCATAAGGATAAATATTTAGGTTGTGATTAGGGATTATGCTGGTTTAGTAAAGTGATCCATGACTTCACTAGCCCCAGATAGTTGCCTAGGTTTCCAGGATCAGGCATGATTTTCCTCTTACTAAGCAGGCCTTAAGTCCAATTAAAGAGCTGTTGGTTAACCAACAAGATATATGGGCTACTACTGCTGACCATCTTCTTTTCTTTTTTTTTTTTTTTTTTTTTGGTTTTTCGAGACAGGGTTTCTCTGTGTAGTCCTGGCTGTCCTGGAACTCATTCTGTAGACCAGGCTGGCCTCGAACTCAGAAATCCGCCTGCCTCTGCCTCCCAAGTGCTGGGATTAAAGGCATGCACCGCCCGGCCTAACTGCTGACCATCTTCAAGCCAGTTTTCAAAAGCAAAGCAGATAAGACTTAAGGCCTCCCATAATACACTTAGTAAATCCCAATCGTTTCCAACAGGGTCTTCTCTTTTTATTTTATACCTTTCTGCATGCTGGCTGAATTTGAATTGGCTCATGTTCTAGACTGTCAGCAGCATATAGCTCAAGAAACTTAGTAAGTTGTGCAACATCAAGCAAACAAACAAACAAAAAAACCAACAAGGAGACTCAAGAAGGAAAACTAAGCATAAAAATCCATGCCTGTCATCCTAGAAGAGACAGAAGGCTCTGAATCTAAGGTAAGAGCTAGATAATATGTAGTGTAACCTTTGAGAGGGAGATCATAAGTGTAAAGACTCCACAGTAGGAAGGGGTAGTGGAACTGACCGGGAACCAACTGAATACAGAGGCTACGGGGCTGTCTGTGATCAGAACTGCAAAGATGAATCAGGCCTTAAGTTATTCCCTCCAGATCAAGGATATTTTTTAGTGTCCAAATACATACATTTTATGTATTAAAATACATTTTATGTATTTTATGTTTATAGTAATGTCATTTATAATAATGAAAATGGCCAAGAGGTAGTGGCACACAACTTATTCTCAGCACTTGGGAGTCAGAGGCAGGTGGATATCTATGAGTTTGAGGCCAGCCTGGTCCACAGAGCAAGTTCCATAATAGCCAGGGGTACACAGAGAACCATGTCTCAAAAAACAAAACAAACAAAAGGAGAAAGAGAAAACCTGTAAGTGAAAAATGTAAAATGGCCTAACTGTACAAATAAGCACATTCAAATGAAATATAGCCATTAAACTACATATAAAATAACCATAGGGAAAGAATGGCTACAACACACACAATACCTGTGATAGCTCTTCACAGTAATCTCTACAAAAGCATGGTGTTTTAAAAAAAACATTACAAATGTTCACAAATTAGCAAGCCAACTCATTTTTAATTTATAGACAGGGTTTCTCTGTGTAGCCCTGGTTATCTTGGACTCTTCATAGACCAAGCTGGCCTCAAAATCACATTCACCTGCCTCTGCCTCCTAAGTGCTGGGAGTGAAGGTGTATGCCACTATGCCAAGCTAGTTTGACAACCTTTAAGAGAATTTATGACAGGAATTCTGGCAGTAGTTACAAATTTGAGGGGGTTTTCAGGTTTTGCCTTTGATGCTAAGTGCTTTATCTTATCCCTTTATCTGAATTAGGCAGATTCCACCATCCCAAATCTGAGCCTTCAAATATTGTTGCTCTTTCCTAGTACAAGCCCCTCAAATATGCCCTGGCTCTACCTGTTCAACTTGCTCCAGTCTATAATACTCTCAGAGACCTTCATCACACCTCATGAGAACCAGAGTTTCGAAGAGGAACACATCTTCCTTAAGGAGTACAGTCCTGAGGACTGGGTCCATGAACACAATCATGTATCCACAAAGCTGGACAGGCAACCTCTCATCCACAGATCATGTATAGTATTTGCTTAATGACTGGAGCATATTGGACTGCCTTCCAATATCATCTAGGGTAAATATTGAATTTCTAGCCCAGATCTAGTTGCTGCCCTGCAGTCTAGGCTTGCCCAAGGCGAGGGCCACTCCCTGTCCCACTCATACCACTTAGCCCTTCTGATCTGGCCCACGACTCCAACTTACTCTGTTCACTAAGCACTTAAGGGTCTTCAATTACTCATCATTATTTCACATGGCCACTCATCTGCATACTAAGAGCATACCTCCTAAGGATTGTTGTACCACTGGGTAACAGTCTTCTCTCAAGTGGGACTAAGATGCTGGTCTTCCTAATGCCCTCTTCTGCCAGGTAAGCTCCTGGCACAGCCTCACAGCAAAAGCCAGCAAAGCTAGATGTTCACTGGGACAAAAAGGCCCCTTCAGTGGAGCCAATCTTGATAATGGACTGCAAGCCCCTAAACTGCATGCCTTGGTATACATCCTTGGTCTTATCCAGAAATGTAGCTTCTACACAACTTCCTCCTTTTATATGCACACCAAAGACTTGTAATTTATACATGATTGTCTCCTGCTTGTCCTTGTTCAAAGCAAGGAATCATGTGCATTTATTTACTCTTATCTTTTGTCAGTATCCTAAAAGACAGACCAAACAAATGGATGTGGATTTTCCTCCAAAGGAATGCTTTATTGACAAATTGCCTGCTAATATTTGTAGGAAGATACATTAGTGACCTGCACTCCTATAATGTGCTCCCTCACACAGCTATTGTTTTTAACCCTGGGGAGGGTGGGGGGAAGACACCAATAATGTGTTATTCTTCAGCTCCCCAATTACTTGCTGTTTCTTGCTTTGTGTGGAACAGTATTCTAAGGGTGTCCAAAGAAACCAGGGGTACTTGATAATCAAGATATATCACACTGTATCAAACCAGAAACTAAAATGGACAAATTCCACCTCACCCTAGGAGTGCATAGATGTGCACACAACAGATAAAGTCTTTGCCCTGCTACGAGCCATTAAGGCACAGTGCTGCCCCTCTCTCCAAATCATTACTCTCAACTCACAGGACCCTGATGTTGAGAGGCTGCAGAATGTGGCAATTGGAGACAGAAGGAAGGAACTTAGAAATCTTTGTAGCTCCTGAGAAAAGATGACAGTAGAGTTCAAACCAAAACCACATCCCCTACCTGACCTGCAAGGTTGGTTCTGCTTTTCATTTATTCTCTATGTAAGGACAGACAGGCAGAAACTAAAGACCAGAGCCCTGCCCACTGTCAGTAAAGCAACACTGTGCAGGGCACATCCCATTCAGGTGCTAAAGATAAAGGCTTTTTTTTTCTTCTCTCAGCTCTCCTGATCCACAGTACACGAGTCCTGTGGGTCATAGTGGAAAGCCATTGGAAAATGCCACTCCTTAAGAGAACCAAGTTTTGCACACCAGGAAAAAGTATTAGAGAAATAAAATGTAATAACTGGTACTGGCAGAATATGAGATGGGCCAGAATAAAATTTTACATAGTATCATAACCCATTAAAGAACCCTCATTTATATAGATATATAAAAAGACTATAAACAAAGCATAAGGCAATGTAAGGCTTGAGTTTCAGCTTGAATTCAAAGAAATAATATTCAACAATGAGGCTAAAGCTGTCTTGCCTCACTTTTTTTTCTATTTACTTTTTGAAAAGTCCATCATATTTTAAAAATAGTAAGTCTGCTTCTGCCAAAGCCAGGTTGTTAGTGTAAGAATGAAGCAGTTGCTTATGCTTCCTTTCTAGGGTCTCAGAAAATAGAGAACTCTCTCATTACTCAATCTGTATGAAAACCGACCATGCAATATGACCTAGGTGAGTGTATTCCTTCTGAGCTAGGGGAGGAGGTCAGGAAGGAAATATTGTTCACATAATACCCAACACTTCTTCCCTCAACATTCTGGTGAGATCTTCAAAGGGAGCATGGGCTCCTGTTCAGTGCTCCTCAGGCCCCTCCACCCTGTCCACTTCCTGTGGCCCTGGAAAGGATGGCACAGTGATCTGCTTCATCTATGAACTTTAGTGTAAAACATTAATGTACAAGACTGTTCTCTAATTCATGCCAAGGCAGCGACATCTGCATGAACATGGGTATGACTGTCTTCTCAACCAGCTCTTCACTGTCCCTGGCTGGTTGCTCTGTCATGCAGAGTTGAAGCTGTGATGATGAGGGTGTGCTTCTGTATTCTGTGGCAAGCTAGAACAGGCTTAGAAAGGCGCATGATCCGGCAATGTCTGGTCACCACTTCCAGGTGAGGAAGGGAGGTTATCGCTGCCATTCTCTCTGCCACCCACAACCTTAGACTATAGAGAAAACAGAGAAAGTAAGTCAATCTAAGATACAACAGAAACAATAGGTCCAGGGCCATGTTCAACTCTCTGCACAAGTCTATGTATCATGAATACTAGTTAGCAATGAAATAATAAAATAAGTCAATGACATACAATAGTCTGGATAGGTTCTCTAAGAATTATACATTTTGTTTAGAAAAGCACTGATACTATGTGGTTCCACCAGAGTGATTAAATTTTGTATATTAATAAACATGTTTCAGGGGGTGGTGGGGAGAAGAATAGAGAGATAGCTCACTGTTCTAGAGCATTTGTTGTTCTTGGAAAGGATCTAGGTTCAGTTCCCAACATCCACATAATGACTCACAACTATTCTTAAGTCCAGTTGCAGTGCCTCTTTCTCTCTTTCTTTCTCTCTCTCTCTCTCTCTCTCTCTCTCTCTCTCTCTCTCTCTCTTTCTCTTTCTTTCTTTCTAAGATTTATTTATTTTTATTTATGTGAGGACACTGTAGCTGTCTTCAGACACATACCAGAAGAGTTCATCGGACTCCATTACAGATGGTTGTGAGCCACCATGTGGTTGCTGGGAATTTAACTCAGGACCTCTGGAAGAGCAGTCAGTTCTCTTAACTGCTGAGCCATCTCTCCAGCCCCCAGTGCCTTTTTCTGACCTCCAGAGGACCAGACACACACAGAGTGCACATACATACTTGCAGTCAAAACACAAAGGAAAAAAAATTGGAACAGGATATATTATATATCCCTGGCTGTCCTGAACTCTCTATGTAGACCAGACTGGCCTAGAATTCATAAAGATCTGCTTGTCTCTGCTTCCCAAGTGATAGGATTAAAGTTCTGCTTATGTGTACATGGTTGTATGTAGGGACAATCTCTTATAAGCAAAACCTGTCAGTAAAAAAGCCTATTGAAAATGAACTGAGGGCCGGGTGGTGGTGGCGCACGCCTGTAATCCCAGCACTCGGGAGGCAGAGGCAGGCAGATTTCTGAGTTCGAGGCCAGCCTGGTCTACAGAGTGAGTTCCAGGACAGCCAGGACTACACAGAGAAACCCTGTCTCAAAAAAGAAAGAAAGAAAGAAAGAAAGAAAGAAAGAAAGAAAGGAAGGAAGGAAGGAAGGAAGGAAGGAAGGAAGGAAGGAAGGAAGGAAGGAAGGAAGGAAATGAACTGAGGCAGTATAAATATGAGGTGGGACAGTGGCAGGAAGAGATTCTGGGAAGTACTGAGGTGCAAAAGATTCACTTGGGAACGCTGAGGAGAGGAACATAAGAAGACAAGGAGAAGAAACCAGCCATGTAGCTGAACTAGGGTTAAAATAAAAGGGATAATAAGTTAAGAGCAAGTCAGAAACAAGCCAAAGCCTATGTCCTAGGCATTTATTAGTAAGTGGTTAGCAGTGCTCCTAGGGTGTAAACCACCAGCCTGGGAGCACACAGGGAGGGACCCATGGCTCCAGCTGTATATGTAGGGAAGGATGGCATTGTCGGGCATAGGTGGGAGAGGAGGTCCTTGGTCCGGTGAAGGCTAGATGCCCCAGGGTGGGGGAATTCGTGGGTGGTGAGGTGTGAGTGGGCAGGTGGGTGGGGGCACATCCTCATAGAAGCGGGAGGAGGGGGGATGGACTGGGGGGGTTTCTGGGGGGAAGGGGGAATGGGGACAGGGGATCACATATGAAATGTAAATAAAATATCCAATTTAAAAAAAAAAGTGGTTAGACTCAGAATCATCATTCCAGGAACAGGGGCTGAGAGGAAAAACTTGGATTTATCTTTTACAATTGTATGAATGCATGTGGAGACAAGAGGATGACACTAGATATTTTCCTTAATCATTCTTTAGAACAGTTTATCTCACTAAACCTAGCTCTGTGACATGGCTAGTCTACCTAGATGGCCTGCCCTGGAGATACCCTGTCTTCCTGTCTCCAACTCCAGAACACTGTGAGACTATAGGCAGGCTATCATACCTATCTGGGTTTTTCAGGCTAGGGAATCTAGATTCCTGTCCTTGGACCATCAAGAATGCGCAACAGGAAAAGGTTCTTACCACCAAGCCTGACTACCTGGTTTGATCACTATGATCATGGCCTCCCAAATAAATTTTACAAGAGATAGAACTGAATTGGAGTTCTGACTCTTATGTTGCAAGTGTTTTAACCACAACCTAAGAAACATTCTTGAAAGGATAAAATTATAGAGATAAAGAATAGATTAGAGGTTGGTAGGGAAAAGAAGAAAGGTGGACATGACTGCAGAGAGGCCCTGATGAATAAGCATGCTGTTTTAGCTGGGTGTGGTGGCACACACCAATAATTCTAGCACTCCAGCAAGTGAATTCAGTTAAAGGTGAGTCTGGTCTGCATAAGGAATTCCAAGCTAGCCACGGCTGCTATACAATGAGACTTTGTCTCAAAAATAAAAAACAAACAAAACATGCTGTTTTTTGTCAAGAGATATCACCCAAGTTCAGTATGATGCCATTACTACAGAACAACACGAGAGCTGCTGTTCTCTACATGAGGTCCTGCAGCAACTGGGCCCTCAAAAATAAAGACATTGATATAGAAGATCATACCCATGCTTCAAGAAAACATACAGTTCAGGGATTGTTACCTTTATGGTCCCCACTCGGTCTTCAAATGACTTGAAGGTTGCAGAGTTCCTTTAAAGAGAGGAGGGAGATGTTGGTATAAAGAACTGTTCTGTCACTTTTCTTAAGTTGAAAGACCTAGGGCTAGGAGGATGTCCTAAACTCTTATTATAAAAGTGTAATATAACAAAAAGGAGTATAATAGCCCTTCAGACTCCACACAGAATCTCATCTGGGGTGCTTTCCTGGTCCAGAGGGCATTTTAGAGGACCACAAGCCCCTGACCACAGTGTGCGGGATCCTTGCTGCAATCTAAGTAGACAGCCCTGATTAAACTCAGATGCAGCTCGTCGGGGCATTAGCACCAAAAATATAAGACATTTCCAGAGTAAGAATGTGGTTCCCCATTATCACAAATTATTTAGTCAAGTTCCTACATTTTAGGAAATCACTGGAGTCAACATATATAGAGTACAAGTGAGCATCGCCCTGAAAATCTACCTTCTTGATTATATTATTTCATCTGGCTTTTTGGTATTGGGATTATGGAAAGTTCTAGAGCCTTTCAGGTATATCTTCAGATAAACCACATAAAATCACAGGCTAGGTTGTGGTGGTGGACATCTTTTAATCTCAGCACTCAGAAGGCAGAGGCAGGCAGATCTCTGAGTTAGAGGCCAGCCTGGTCTACAGAGTGAGTTCCAGGACTACATAGAGAAATCCTGTCTTGAAAAATAAAAAAAATAAAAATAAAGGAAATCACAGACAGTTTCAGAATAGTAGAGGGTAGGAAAACAGGGGACAAAGAAGATCCTCACACAATAAGATTCCCCAACAGTCTTCCTAAAAAGGATGGACACTGAGGCACTATGCCTAGCCAAACAGGTGAGAAACAATAGACTGCACTAGAGATGTTCCTGTGGGGCTCCGAGAATGAGGTCTCCAAAGATCCATCTGTGGAGGGACCAGGTGCATATGCCAGCCTTTCTACCCAACCCTCCTGAAACCACAGGCATCCAGAGCTAGAACTCGCAAAGTTAAATATGGGTCAGAGGTTCATAGAATGGTTCCCTCTGGAGGCCCCAAAAGAAGTTTCCTTCCCACAAGCTCTTCCTTGCTAGCCTACACATAGTCATTAGCTAAGAGAATGGTTAGCTACCAGAAAATGAAGATATATAGATTAGGGGATATAGAAATACAAGGTGTGATTCGTATTGCTGCCCACCCCAACACAGAGACATTGCTAGGCCAATGGAAATACGCATACATTACCTCATGACAGGCATACTTATCGAGTGGCGGATGGAGTAGCTGCTGCTTGGAAGCATGATGAAAGCAGAGAAGGAAGCAAGAATTAGCCCATCTTGCCAGATCAGCCCACACTTGCCAGTTTAGCTCAAATATACACCAGTTTCTCTGTGAGAAGCAGCAGGACCACTATCAGTGAGCTACTGACCCTTTCCATACAATGCCTTTTCTCCCAGGTCCATGGGTTTCCAATGATGCCATTGCCAGTGCCAGGAGTGTAGCACTGACAAAGAAGAGCATTGGGAAACTGAAGCTTTGGTGCGCACCTTTAGTCCCACCACTGGGGAGGCAGAGGCAGGCAAATGTCTGAGTTTGAGTCTAGCCTGATCTACAAGGTAAGTTCCAGGCCAACCAGGAATACATAGTGAGACTCTGTCTTAAAACAAAAAACAAACAGCAAAACAGAGAAAATGTATGAAGATCTAGGCCTAGGGTTTTAGGTTTTTTTTTTTGTTTTTTTTTTTTGTTTTTTTTTTTTTTTCGAGACAGGGTTTCTCTGTGTAGCCCTGGCTGTCCTGGAACTCACTGTAGACCAGGCTGGCCTCGAACTCAGAAATCCGCCTGCCTCTGCCTCCCAAGTGCTGGGATTAAAGGCATGCGCCACCACCGCCCGGTGGCCTAGGGTTTTAGAAATATTTGGTCCACAGTCTTCAGGTGCCCACAGCAAGTTGAAAATGTTTTGGCAAAAGTGTAACACCCAGGGTAAGTTAAATAAAAATATTTAAAGTCACATATTGCTCTGTTTTGGCTTCAGACCTCCAAGTGCCTACTACTAGGATGTGGCAATACTGCATGTGTCAGCATAAAGACTTCTGGTATCTAAGGGCTCTCAAATAATACATCAGATACAATTCAGTCTGGGCCATAAGACTGCTTCTCACAAGTAAAAAACAGGGTCTGCACATGATGGATTGAGAACATGAGGGACAGGGTTAGTATTTCCTCCTACATGAAAATGCCTATTTTCTGGCATAAACTTAGACATGGATTTGCCATATGAGGTTAGGTCAGTCACTTATTGCCCCAGGAACATGCAATCCAATCTGGCTTAGATGAGGCACTCAAAGTTTACAGTCATACAGACCATGCCTTGTGAGCAAGCAGCCGCCTACTGGGTACTTTCCTGAAGGAAAGGGTACTTCTGCTGCACTGGCTTACCTATTTTCACCCAACAAAGCCTCGTACAGGCCTAGCAGAGTCCTCCCTGACCTAATACAGATATGTGTCCATAGGTCAGGTCCAAGGTCACCTTACCTAAAGGATTGTGAGAATGGATGAGCCCTGAAAGATGCAGCAAGAGGAAAGAAGAAAGAGAGTATTATTGAGCAAGGGAAGCCAATGCCATACAAGACCCCCAACAGAAGCCCCTAGACCCCTCTGCTCAAATTACAAAAGATCAAGTAGGGTTAGCGGGTGAAAAAGGCACTCTGTGAATGCTTCTGTAGTGCTGGAACTTATAAGAACAGCAGAATACATAGCCCCATCCCAATTCCATAGAAGGCTGATAAGCAAAGCATAAGAAAATAACCATGTGGTTCACAGCACTGTATTTCTGAGCATTGTCACACATACAACAATATACACTACTCAAAGTTAAAGGAAAGAAAGCAAAAAGAGGTCTAAAGAAAATACCTGAGACATAAGTAACCTAGTGAGTAAAGATTTAAGATATGATACAGTGAGCCAGCCAGGCTGGGCCAACACTTCATGTCCATGAAGCACCTTGCATTCTCTGAAGCTAAAAAAGAACCCAAGCACTATAACATAATCTCAAACATACTGAGAGCTAGGCACTAAGGCTCTAGGCTGTATTACTTAGACACCAACCTAGAAGATGCATGTCCAAGGACAACTGCTAGCATGGAACAACAAAGCAACTCCTCCACAGTACAACCAGGTCCTCCACCTCTAAATTCCTGAATTCTATGAATGGTCTTAAGCAGAGGCTACTCCCAACACAGAAGAAACCACAGAAGAACACACTCTCCACCCTGTAGGGTCACCAAGCCTACTTCCTTCTTCCAACTCCTCATCCTAAGTCCAGAGTATATCAGAGGCCCTTAGAGCTCCAGTGGCTCCAAGACTGGTCCACCATGGACAGAATCATCCATCTACCCCTAAACTCATGCTATTAGCTTCCTGAACCTAACAGGCATTCTCAAGAACTAGGCATGCTCATTCATGAGCCTGATGGACCTGGGCCTCAGAAACCACTGTGATTATTTGTGAGATGATACGGCTCTTCTGTGCACCACAGAGAACAGAGTTTAATACAAACATCAACAGATATACTTCTCCCTAGGAGATGATACATTTGGGCACTGTGACCACAACCAGCACAACCACCCAACTGGAGAGATCCAGTCAGCTTATCTGACCTTATTTTGGATGCCCTGATCACTGTGGCTAGCCCACATGTGTCAGAGCAGTGAAACCAAGTAATCTCACAGTGCTTTGAGAGCAGCATTGCCACAGAGACCCTAGCTGCCTGCCATAATCCCAAGACTACATGCTGTGGGGGGGTCGATGGAAAATCTCAGTTCTCTGAGGAAAAAATAGAAACATTATTTCTTCTCCAACATGGAAGAGAAGAAACCAAACAAAGTCATGTTTTATGCTTCCAAAGAAAGGCAGGCCATATAAAAAAGAGCTCAATCAAGAAGACTGAACAGGCTGTGCATGATAGTCAATACTCAATACTCAAGAGATAGAGGCAAGTGCATGACAACACCAAGGACTGCCTACCCTTTCAGATTTCTACCCAGAATGCTCTCAACAAACAAGAAAAAGGAGTAAAATCTGGGTGTAGTACCTCAGAAAGCTGATACCATTTGATTACCATGAGTTCAAGACCTGCTTGAACTCCAGAATGAGGCACTACCTAAAAAAGGCAAGGAGATCTTTGAAAGCTCAAAGGCAGCCTGGTCTACAGAGGAAGTTCCAGAACAGCCAGGGCTACACAGAGAAATCCTGTCTCTGAGAAAAAAGAAAAACAAAACAAAACACACACACACACACACACACACACACACACACACACACACACACACACACACGAACACCTAAAATGAGCAAGCAGCCTGATTTTCAGGAATAATAGAATGGGTAGTTCCTGGGAGCTAGCCAGGATACTGGTGGTATAACCAGTAACTACCCACCACCAAACACACTACCCTATATTCAAGAAGCCCCAAGCTGATCCTAGAGACAACGTGTGGCCCAACCTAACGTACAACCCATTTCACCATGATTCCAATTCCTAAGCTACATCATTGCTTTGTAAAAAAGCTTCAGGGAAAAAAGACTAGTGACCTTTCTTTCCTTGAAGAATACATAAAGGGCCAAAGGCAGACAACAGGAGTAGGAGGAATTACCACAAACAAAGGTCTACAAATATATTGGTCCAAGTTGTCATAGGTGTCTCTAGGCTGTGGGTCTGAATCCTTGACTTGAAGCAGGTTTCCAACTGCTTACCTCATGTCTCCAAGCTTCCTGCTGATGGCAGAACCCATGGTGGACAGGGCAGCTGATGTTTTCTGTCCTGCCTGTGAAAGAGTTTCTTGAGTCTTCTTGTAGCTAGGAAAAAGACACACTACTTAGACTAAACAGCAAGCGCAGCAACAGTCATCATCAAAATGAAACCCCAAAGTGTATAGAGAGCAACCAAAGAAAGAGCAGGGAGGAGTCTTGTGGGTGGTAAACACTTACTAGCTGGTAGGGGCATGTTCCCTCAGCCCCTACACTGCTGACCTAATTCAGTTCCTCGAACATAACCTGAGACTTACCACTCTCCTGTTTTCTTATGATACTTCTGACTGCTCAGGAAGCCAAAATCTGCCAATTACAGAGAAAACAGACCACAGATATGGTGGGTCTGGTGGCAACTTAGGCAGGCAATACTGGAGCAGCAAAGACCAAAAACATTCTTAGCCCTTGATCAAGCCAATTCAAGCTCAAAGTTTCCCCTTCCTCTTCTCACACAGGATAGTCTTCTGAGGCATGAAAGCACAAACTTAAGTGCATCCATCCATGAAGGATGTCTCCAATGTGGATTAGTGCCTTCTTTACACTAACAAGTCCTTTGATTTCCAGACTATCTATACAATATGCTTTCAGAACATGAACATCTCTTCCTCATGTTCAATCCACAATGCATGAGCAGCCTGGACCTCAGCAAAGACCACTAGTCCCATCAACAATTGCTGATAAGACATACTGCCTATTCTAGGTTCTTCTAAGACAGTGGTTCTCAACCTCCCTAATCTCTCTTTAACAGTTCCTCATGCTGTGGTTGGTGACTCCAACCACAAGATTATTTTCATTGCTATTTCATGACTGTAATTTTGCTCCTGTTCTGATATGCATCATTTGACCCCCAATGGGGTTGTGATCCACAGGTTGAGAACCCCAGTTCTAAGAAATCTAGTTCTTAAAGAGGAGCTGTCTAGGGCAGCACAGTATGGTGCTTCCTAGCTAGCTGTCTGTCTCTGCTTGCTGTCTTTGCAGCTATCAACTTGTGAGCTTAGCTTCTCCATTCACATATATACACATCAAACCAAGATATGGCTCCATAACCTTAACACCAATGGGTTATCCCACTCATCAGTATAATGATTCACAGGATTCATACTATGGAGGCCATCATAAGAAACTTGCTTCTCTATTGGTTCTGCTACCACACACACACACAAAGACACAGCAGTCTCAAAACTGACAAAGACCATAACAAAAAACCAAATCCCTCATTCATAACCTTTAGATCAGAGCTCCTCACTGGATGGAATCAGAGAACTTGAAACTGACAAGAGTAGACAGATCCTCATGAGACTGCTTAGCATCACCATGGTAAGCTAAATAACTTTTCTCCAGCATACCTAGTAAAGCTTGAATTAATCCGTAATTGGCTTTCCAAGCCCTTCCCATCCCTACTTCCCACAGGAGGTCTGGTAAGAGCATCTGTCAGTCCATGGTTAAAGGCACATCTAATGACCCCTGTTTAATGCCCTGCTGGACAGGACAATAAGGTCCTTATCAACCAAGTCCATAGACTCCAATGCTGCAGGCCCACTGTGAGAGCCTTGTATAAGCATACTCCTTGGAAACCATGACACTAATGGAGAAGCTGAGTTCACAAGGTGATTGTTGGAAAACAGCAAGCAGAGACAGACAGCTAGTTAGGGAGCACTGTGTTGTGCTGCCCTAGACAGTTCCTCCTTAACACTTCTTAGAACAGTGGGGGTCCACCTGTTAGATCATGACTTCTTTGGGGTTCTAATGACCCTTTCTCATGGGGGTCACATATCAGATATTACAATTCATAACAGGAGCAAAATTACAGTCATGAAGTAGCAATCACCAACTACAACATCAGGAACTGTGTTAAAGGGTCACAGCATTAGGAAAGTTGAGAACCACTGTCTTAGAAGAACCTACACCAGGTAGTGTGTCTGTCAGTAATTGTGGATGTGCTTTCCCCTCACTTTCAGAGTCTTCCTTTTGAGGCTGACCTCACTTCCTTCTTAGGCTTACCAAAAGATACAGCTCCTCGTCCATAGTAACAATTATCATAATACCCATACCTAGGCAATCTTGTTAGGCTGCAAAGCTAGAAGCAGGGGCTTCTCTGTCATCTTACTCTGATTAACACAAATTGTGATGTTAACTATAGCCCAAGTAACTCAAAGTGAAAAATGAATCAACCAAGTAAGTTCAGAATTTGTGTGGTACACTAAACACTGTTGTTTCTAGTTATAGCTACCTATAAAAAGAAATTAAGATTTCAAGACCCACAGCACACTGATGCTCCTTTATACACAAATAGCTATCTAAGACAGCAAGGCTCTCCTCAGCGTTTCAGCTATATGAATGTAGCACAACTTTCCCAGGGCTATGCACAGAGGGGACTCACTAATGAGTCCTATATTGTTCCAGTCCTCTCGCAAGGCTAAAAGGAATCTACAAACTCATGGGTCAAGAAGATCAAGAAGTTTGCACATATGGCATTCCTCTGTGAAAGTTCTGGACAGAGTGACTCCTGCCAGCAGTGCATCTTCTGAATTCTGATCAAAATAGGCACTAGCCAGGCAAAGGAAATCAGAGCAAGTAGTATCTTTAGTCCTATCCCCAATGCCCTGGGATCTCAGTGCAGAAATGCCTGCCATTAGGAATCACTGCTAACAGCTCTTCCCAAAAAGTTGGGCTAAAACTCCAGAAAAGGCCTCTGCCAGAAGAAGTGATTAGAATGGGGTATCCCATAAGCTACATTTTCACACAAAGCCACAAATTTTTCTGGGAGAAATCAGGATTCCGTGTATTTTAACTGAGCTTTTTGAGAAACTATTCAAGATGGGACAGATTACTCTATACCTGGTGATTTCTCAAACATAATGAATAAACATTTTCCCAAGACTATTTTCACACTGAATCTGCACTATGAAAGGACTTCTCCCTTAAGCTTTATAATAACTGTTGCAGTAACTGTCCTTCACATTTTGTGAAAGTATGTCTCTATATTTTCAGTTGTTAATTCTGTACCTTGCAGAGAACAGATTGCTCACAGGATTTTGGTATTGTCGTTTCTATGGCCCATCAACAGATTTTTCTATTTCGTAAATATTCATCCTTCCTCATCTGCCTAAAAGCAACCTAATGATGTATCAGAAGTTATCTTGCTGTTGATTGGTTGTAATAGAAGAGGTGACGACCAATAGCTGGGAAGGAAAGAGGGGGCAGACTTTCTGGACAGAGAGAATAAAGCAGGGAGAAAAGAGCAGACACAGAGGGGGACAGACAGACGGCCAGACCAGAAAGGTATAGAGCTAGCCACATGGAGGTCGCAGGCTAGACTAATTGGATTAAATTAGATGAGAAAGCTGGGAAACTGCCCCAGTGAAAGGCCTAAGCTTTAAACTATATAGAAGACCTTGTCATTATTTATACTGCTGGCAGGTCCAAGAAAGTCCCCTAAAAATAACCATGTCAGCATTTCCTATTAAAGGTAGACTATTCTGTGGCAGTCAAATCCTGCCAGATACCATATCCAAGGTCTGATTAAATCATGCATCAACCTGATAAAGGACAAAAATATTATAATCTGACTAGTACACAGGTAAATAAGAGGCCATTAACTAAACTAAGGATCTCAAAATAACATGTCATTAAACTATAGCTTTGACAGACATATAGGACTATCTACAAGTAATTCATGCTCTACTGATATTTTATGTGGTTGACAGTGTGGCACTTTCAGACCACAGAACTTCATGAACCCATCAACATATGCCGTCACTACCTCCACCCCAATTCAAGAACGTATCATAACCCAACAGCTGGAACTGAATCTAAAGATAGAAGACAAGAAGACAACAAGTACAACTGGTCAGATAGCATCAGCCACCATGTCACTGATAAGTCAAGGTGCACAAAAGATATTGATAACACTGATAACTTTAAGCATGGTCTGTTGATTGAGTGGATTTCTCGAACTACTGCACTCTATCCTTCAGGTACTTAAAGTATACTTTTATTTATGCTTGGGAAGAGAATGATAGCCAGCAAGCACTGAAGACGGTTTGTGCCCAGGATGCACAGGTTCCTGCTCCAGGGAGACAGAGAAGAGTGAGGAAGGACACTGACAGCGTGGGCGGGCACTCACAGGTCAGACTGCGTCACTTTCTCATTCCACTCTCCAAGTTTCTCAGACGTTTTCACATAGCTAGAAACAGAAAGTCTGTGGTGAATATTTGGAAGGATTTCAACCCAGGCTTCAGGCTGCAGGTTCCAGAGAAGACAGAAACACCATCTGGCAATACTACTGCTCTGCAGCCCACCTATCCAGTCCAGAGCCACTACCACACCCATAGAGGCCCAGGGCTACCTAGTACTTTACAGGACAAAGATGACCATGCCCTTTCCCAAACACGACACAGGAACACCTGATCTTTTAATTGTAGAAGGCTCATGAGAACATCACAGACCATGGCCCCTGCATGCTCAGATCGTTACCGAGAAACTGGACTCAAAAGTCCCAAACATCCTGATACAGAATCGTGGGGTTTCTACACGTGAAATTGAAATAATATGATTCGATTTTTGCTTCTGTGGTAAAAGGGTTTTAGAGATATCCTCCAAAGGAATACTGTATCAGAGGAGAAATATGGATAAAAACATGGCAAACTCTAACCAAATTCTGACAACTCAGTCACATGTGTGCCTGGTACCCACTTCTACACATACAGAAAAGTTATTCTAAGGACCTCATTGATGCTCTGACTAATTTTGACCCAAGGGAAACACTTTCTTCTTGTCACTTTCTACTTGGACACCTGACTAAGTTCATCCACCTTTCAAACACATGCAGATTCTCTCCATGAATAAACACAGGCACAATCCATAAGAACTGAAGTCTTCCGGTTACCTATTTCCAGTAGGTTCATTCAATACTGACTGTTGTAAAGCATTTCATTCCCCAGCACTCCTACACTCCCCCACATAAAAAGAGGCTTACCCCAAGCAAACACTTTCTTAGCCAAGGGAACATCCCCACCATGGGACTGGTACCTACGCAGTAGAGACCTGCACATCATGCCAGCTCCTAGACAGGTTCTGCTTCAGCTCCCCTAAAGTAGAGAGGCCCAGCCTCCGTTTCAGCTCTCCACAGTGCCTCTCTTTGGCTGCCAGCACCTGGCGCAGAGTGACAATCTCTTCTTCCACCTATAAAAGAACCAGGGCTAGGGATATAGCTCAGTTGGCAGAGTGTTTGCTCTGTGTATATAAGGCCATGAGTTAAGACATCTAGCACCACAAAAAATAAAATGCAGTTGGCATGAGAGGCTGTGACTACTACTGGAAGTGACCACAAACATCCTTAGCCATGCTGTAATGATATTTTCTCAGAAGTTTTCACTTAGAGAAACACAGTTTGGCTAGGTGGTGGTAACACATGCCTTTAATTCACTTGGGATGAAGAGGCAGACGGATCTGTGATTTCGAGGCTAGCCTGATCTACAGAGCTAGTTTGAGAATAGCCAGTGAAACCCAGTCTCAAAAAATAAAAGTCTGTCTTAAAACTAGCACCAACAATGGCAGCTGTTCTGCTTTTAACTGGCATTAGTATCTCAACCTCAGAAAAATTCTCCCCCACCCTAGTGAGTAGTTCTTTTTTCTTTTTTTTTTTTTGGTTTTTCAAGACAGGGCTTCTCTGTGTAGCCCTGGCTGTCCTGGAACTCACTCTGTAGACCAGGCTGGCCTCGAACTCAGAAATCCGCCTGCCTCTGCCTCCCAAGTGCTGGGATTACAGGCGTGCGCCACCACCGCCCGGCCAAGTGAGTAGACTGCCAACCACTTCTCCATCCCGCTAAATTTCAGGACAACCAAGTGAGCTAACCCTATCAGAGTTCTCCCATGAGACTGGACATGAATGTTAAGATACAAGTCCTTTTTCCAACTGGACCTACGCCTGGCTTAAACATAGTACATAAAGCTGCTAATAGTGCAGACACAAAGAGAATCCCCGCCGGGTGGTGGTGGCGCACGTCTGTAATCCCAGCACTTGGGAGGCAGAGGCAGGCGGATTTCTGAGTTCGAGGCCAGCCTGGTCTACAGAGTGAGTTCCAGGACAGCCCGGACTAGAAAGAGAAACCCTGTCTCGAAAAACAAAAAACAAAAAACAAAACAAAAAAAGAGAGAATCCCCTATACAGTGAAACGGAAGCAGAACTGACAGATGGACAGATACCTAGGTGAGAAAAAAGCATTTCTAATGGCAATTATGGTGTTCCAGAGGTCAGCTCCAAGCTTTATTCAAACCAAAGAGAAATTTTCATTTGTTCTTATGGCAGTTTGAGATTAAAAGAAAGATTCTTTTTTTTTCTTCTTTCTTTCTGGTTTTTTTTTTTTTTTTAAGACAGGGTCTCTCTGTATAGCCTTGGCTGTCCTATAACTCAGCCTGTAGACAAGGTTAACCTAGAAGATCCAAGAAGTTCAAAGATCCACCTGCTTCCCAAGTGCTGGGATAAAAAAATGTGCACCACCACCCAGCTATTTTTAAAAATATATATAATTTATATGCATTGGTGTTTACCTGTATGTATGTCTAAGTGAAGGCGTTAGAAGCCCTGGACAGGAGTTAGTAATACCTGTGAGCTATGTGGGCGAGAGGAATTGAATCTGGGTCCTATGGAAGACCAGCTAGTACTGTTAACTGCTGAGCCATCTCTCCAGCCCCAAGAAAGATTCTTGATAATAATGACCACAACTTTTTAAAGAAAAGTGACTTCTGGAAAGAAGAATTTTGAAGCCTTCCCACTATGGAATGTGTTCTCAATATTTATAGTACCAGTATAAATAACTACACTGAAAAAGAACTTCTTCTCAGTCAGCATGGTGGTACAGTAGTCCTATAGTCCCAGATATTTAAGAGAATTGCTTGGCCCCACATGGGGCTAAGACGCCTTATCAAAAAGACAATAAAAAGAAACTAAACTAAATGTGATGGCAGTTGCCTCTAATCCCAGCACTTGAAAGACAGAGAGAGCCAGGAGGATTATGAGTTAGAGCCAACTTAAAACATATAAAACTAAAACGATCCAGTAGACAGATTCATGGTTATCTTAAAAATGACAGTCACATGTTAATACCCACAAGCAGCACACGTGTAGATATTACTGTGTAGACATCTTCTTCATGCAGCACCTGGTGTTTCCAGACAGAGGTGGTGAGGTGAGCTCAGGCCCTGCTGCCTCCAACAGGTCACTCAGTCTACTCTTTAGAAATGGGCACATAGAGAGAGAGAGAGAGCCCAGAAGACACAGAAAGCAAGTAGCGCAGCTCAGCAACAGCTCTGTCACAGCACAGGCAGTGTTCTACTCTCTGTATAACCCAAAAGGACTCATGATCATCTCGGGACAGAATATAAAGCCACGGTACCTTAGCAAGCTCGGCCCGAAGCTCTTCTTCCTCCACCTCTGTCAGGCCTTCTACAGCTGGAGTCCGGTGGACCACACCTGGGTCAACAGGGACATCAGTCATAAAATCAGACAGCACACCTTTGTTAGGAGAATTCAGGTTGATATCTGCCAGAGACAAAAATGAGGTCAAAAAGTGTCAAGTAGGTTATTACTCTACTAGGAAAGTAGAAAGAAGGAAGTGGGTGGCCAAAGGAGGGCAGGAAAACATAGAGACTAGATTATCTCTAAAAGCCTATGATGACTGTCTGCACAGTAGATGGAGAACAGCTATTTCTTGGGCACATGAGATGTAAACCCAATATCACCATGTGCTGCTGGAGTACAAGAAACACTAGCTAAGTCAGCCAAACCTTAGGTTCTGTTTCACTTGTGAAAATACTATCTTCTACTGTAAGGACACCCCGCTTAAAAAAAAAAAAAAAGGGCTGGTGAGATGGCTCAGCAGCTAAGAGCACTGACTGCTCTTCTAGAGGTCATGAGTTCAAATCCCAGCAACCACATGGTGGCTCACGACCATCTACAATGAGATCGATGCCCTCATATGGGTGTCTGAAGACAGCTACAGTGTACTTACATATAATAAATAAATAAATCTTTAAAAAAAAAAAAAAAAGTAGTCCAGGGAGCTGGAGAGATGGCTTAGCAGAGGCCATGGAAGAATGCTGCTTTTACTGGGTTCCTTAGTCTGCTTTCTGATACCATCAGAACCACTTGCACAGGGGTGGCAGCGAGCTGCGATCTCCCACATCAATCATCAATCAAGAAAATGCCTACAGGCCAGTCCTATGGAAGTTATTTTTCTAATTAAGATTCCTTGTTCCCAAAGGGCAGTGATGGTGCACACCTTTAATCCAGCACTTGGGAGGCAGAGGCAAGTGGTTATGGTTATCTGTAAGTTCCAGGCTAGCCTGGTCTACAGAGCTAGTTCCAGGACAACCAAGAATATACAAAGAAATCCTATCTGGAAAAAAAAAATTAATTAAAATTCTTTCTTCCTACATTGACTGTAATTTGTGTCAAGTTGACATAAAAACTAACCAGCACACAGAATACCAAGTTTTATGTGACCTGACTGGAAAATAAACTATCTTTAATATCTGGTGATGATGCCAGTGGTTTCAAATTCATCCTCTCTCTCTTCCCCTCTCTCCTTTCCTTTTTATTGTGATGCCAGGCTAGAACCACAGCCTCACACATAATAGAGAAAGGCCTTTACCACTGTTGTGTAATAGTTTCCTCCGAGATGAAAACATTCCATCCAGCAGGGAAAGCTTCTTGAGCAGAAAGCTAAACAATTCAAAATAGCTTCAGGACATCCCCAAAACTAACTAGATTCACTATGCCCCTCCCAGCTAGAGACAACAATAAAAGCCGAGAGTCCCTCACAATGTGAAACTGAGCTGCAAAGACTCAGAAGAGAAAGGTTGCAAAAATAAGTTTTGAGACCAGAACAGCTACCCGGGAGAAGCAGATACCAGGGGCGGTTGCTTGGAAGAGGTAAATCTCTTTATAACTGAGACTCCTGGAAAGGACACTCTCCAACCTGTTGAGCTGCCTGAAAACTCTGTATTGTGTTCAAGGTTCTCAACTTTGTGAACTATCACCTTGGGGTAGGCTTTGCTGTTGCAGCTGTCTTTTGGGTCATTTCTGCTCCTCTAAGTAACCCCAATAAAACACATTGGTTCACCAAAGTGGACTTTGGTGGTATTTGTACCTTTGATCTGTTCTGAGTTTCCTATCTGGGGTGAGTAGACAGACAAGTGTGTTGCATCTCCCAGGAACATTTTGTCACATAACAATGGCTGAGCCACATCCTTAGCAGTATCATTCCAGAGACCAGTATCTACTGCTTAGAGATGAAAATACAACGGTAGACAGCTTTCTAAATTTGCAAATTCCCTTCAAAGTAGAAAAAAATCCAGAGCCGGGCAGTGGTGGCACACACCTTTAATCCTAGCACTTAGGAGGGAGAGGCAGGTGGATTTCTGAGTTCGAGGCCAGCCTGGTCCACAGAGTGAGTTCCAGGACAGCCAGGGCTACACAGAGGACCCCCCCCCAAAAAAAATCCAGAATGTATAAAAACCCAGAAATTCTAATGGTTAGGTAATGTGTTGGTGCAGGCCAAACAGTAGAAAAGCTTTTTGAACTTAGCCCGTGTAGTTAGTTAAGTAAGAATCCCCAGTTGTACCACCTTCTCAAGATTTTAATCTCCTGAGCCTAGGCCACACTTCTCCGTAGCAACCTCATACTGGTCTCAGGTGTCTGTTTTGGCAACAGATCTGGTGTTCTGGGTGTGCCCCTGACTCATTCAACCCTTCTCCCATGAGACAACCTCTAAGTAGGCTGCAGTAGCGTTACCACCCAAGAGGCACTGCTCTAAACATAAGGATGGTCGCACCGCCCCTTCCCTGTAGGGAGCCGCCCACAACGTCTCCTCTGGAGCCCAGCGCCAGATGTGGTATTCCTCACTGCCCAGCGAAAGATAAAGAGCTGCAGAGCCAGCAAGAGTTGGACAGAAGGTGAAGCGCATAAGAAATGTCTGGAGTTATGAAACTCTAGAAACTGAGAAGGAGCCGAGGAATGCGGCTTCACAGTACTCCCAAAGGAGGCTGAGGTGCCGTGGCAAGGCAGAAGCACACACAGCAAGACCATCAGGAGCCTTGAGGTCAAGGGCCTGTTGGCCGAAGAGAAACCGTGGATGGCTCTGGCAGAGACTGAAGGGGACCGAGGGGCCGAGTCGCGACTACCGGAGGGCGGGAATGCGGCACAGTCCCTGCCCATCTGTGGGTACCTTGGCTAGCAGAGTCCATGTTCAAGCGGCAGCTGGGTGTAGCTGGCGTCGGTGCTGGGATCGCAGGTACTACAGGAGCCCAGCCCTGAGAACTGCAAGCTGGCAGCTTCGTACACACGAACCAGTGGAACTGTAGGGCCGCAGTCGTTTACGTAATCAGCGACGCGCCGCCTTCCTTCCGCTCGGGTTCGTACTCCGCCTTCTTCCCGCCCTCGGTGTAGTAAGTCCAATAAGAACGTTCTCTGGCCCCACCTAAGACTAATCTTTCAATTTGATTGGTCAGACTACAGCGCAGCAGGAAGCAATGCTTCTAGTCTGGTTCCACAGTTAGATTCCAGGGTAAAAAGGGCAGAACAGCTGAAGCTCGAGGGTTGGCGCAGATTGTGTTACAGTTCGCTGACTTCCCATGTTAGCCTCGGCTGTCCACAAGACTTTCGACCTTGCACCTCGACGGGTCAAACTCAGGCCCGTGCAATCTCCAGTCAACCTCTCCCCAACCCCTGTAAATTTGAGGCAGGTTGCCTGCAGCAAAGGACGACCTTGAATTTACTATGATCCTCCTGCGTCCACTTACCTAGTGCTAGGATTACACGAGTAAGTCATCACAGCTGGTTTATACCGTATTGGGGATCGAGAATTCAGAACTTGATGCATGCTGGGCAAACACTGTACCAATTAACTTGTTTTTGCAGCCTCTATATAGAGACTTTTTATTGTCTAGGAAGTGCACTAAAAATGAAGAGAGTGCGATTCGTCCTCTTGCCCTCCAGGTGCCGCTCTCTCCAGCTGTATTCCTACACTAATAGGCCAGCTGTTTTGGGGCTGTTGGGCGGCTTGCATTCTAGTATTGGAAGAGTTCACACAGCACTGAACACCTCAGGGGCCTCCCAATAACTGAAACCCAGCCCGGTGTAAGCACCCCAGTGTTTTCTCACTTTCTTTTCACAGCAACAGGTGAGCCAGCACTGGTGCCCACTCCCAGTTTACAGATGAGCAAATTGAGGCTAAAGTAGTTTTCCAAAGATCACTCTAGAGCTTTGAGGGCCTTATGGTTTTAGTGTGTCAATACTGACAGGAGAACAAGAATCTCCCTGACTCCAAATGAGGGAGTCGTGACCATTGGGCAACTCTGCGAAAAACAAGCCTTACAATTTTTTGGCCCTTAATTATTTTCTGGAAGAAAAAAATCCTTAAGTGATATCCCCCCTATTTCAGAATTGTCCCACTTACAAGATTTCTGGGGCTGGATAAATGGCTCAGTGGTTAAGAGCACTGACTGATCTTCCAGAGGTTCTGAGTAACCAATTCCCAGCAACCACTTCGTGGCTCACAACCATCTGTAATGGGATCTGATGCCCTCTTCTGATCTGTCTAAAGACAGCTACAGTATACTCATATACATAAAATAATAATTCTTTAAAAAAAGATTGTATTTTCCTCTCCAGCTAGGCCCCATTGAGTACTACTAGTTCCTGGAATCTTCCCACTACCTGTCTCTTCTCTGGTTCTTCTCCCTACAGATGTCTTCTTGCATAGAACTAGGTGCTTCATTGACTGTGACAGCGTACTGTTCAAGGCTGTCCATTAATATATCATCTCCATTTACCATCTTGCTTAACCCAGCCTGGTCAGCCCTTATCCACAAGGCTGGAAATGATAAGAGCAGTAGTCCCTTCTTCATATCGTAAGTGACCACAGTGCAGACAGTGGAGAGCTGAACACCTGTCATTCAGTTTGCATTCTTGAGCCATGAACAAAGCCCAGACCTAGCCCAGATCTGGCCCAAGATGTAACAAGTGGGCAACATTAGCACCCAGTAATAATCTCTAGGACCCAAGCCACCCTGTGCCCTGTTAATATAGGTCTGCAGTCCTGTTAATATAGGTCTGCAGTCCTTCTGTAAATCTCCCCTCCATAAATACAGAAATGAGAAGGGGTTACTGCACAGAAGCAACTGCTGAGATCTTCAAGGAATGAGACCCTACTGTGCCAGGAGTCTCCTTTCACTGGGAACTACTTGAATCTCAGGAGCTACCCTACAGCCCAAGCCATGTAAAAGGCACTTCCCTGTCACCCCACAACCTCCCATGGTCTCCCAGGATCAAACACCACACATTACCATAAATTGGATCAGGTTCATCTTTACATTGCCTTTGAGAATTAGGCACAGACATTCAGATGTTTTTAAGGAAGAGAAAGGGTGCAAGCAGGAAAGAACAAAGTGAAGGAAGATATACTGCCCACACTCCCAGACACCAAGATCCCCAGCAGGGCCAGCTTTTCTGTAGAGATGTAAGGAGAGGAACAGCTGGGGGGAGCTAGAAAGTGTACAAATGCCCAGATACACGAGTCACATAAACAGTGGCTACAGTCTCCAGGGCAATTGGAAGTCCTCAGGCTCCAGTGGACTGCAGTGAGTTGCCTCCAGGTTCTTGAGGTGCCTGCGTGCCAAGAACAGTGCAAGCTGCCGGCGCCGCCGAGCACTCAGACCTTGGCCCACGAGCCAGGGGAAGGAAGGTCCATGTGGCCCCCAGGCCTCAGTATCATCCATCTCCTTCCGGCGGCTCTCACGATAAGAACGAAGTGTGGCCAAGCACCACTCATCATCAACACGGCAGCGTGCATATAATGCAGTTTCTTGAGCCAAGTTGCTGGCACGTAGCCAGCGGGTTACCACTGTGCGGCCCTCGCGGGCCATCACAGAGGGGTATCTGTGCTGCAGAAGACGCAACAGCAGCTCATTGCCACGGTTACCTTCCACATCGCCCTCCACTTGGCAAGATGACAGCGTGGGAATATGGCTCGAAGTGCTGACAACATCATCTTGTGTACGTCTGAGCAAAAGTACTGGGCCTGGGTAGCAGCACAGCTGCTCAGCAACATTGAGATTGAAGTGCTCCCGTACAGTGCGTACTACCAGCCCCTTCCAACTCTGGGGCATAACCTTCAGCGCTAGTGGCACAAGATCATCAAAGGTGGCATCCAGCACCAGTGCACCCAGTTCTGGATAAGTCATGGTGGCCCAAGTGGCTGTGAAGCCTCCTATAGACCAGCCATAAACCACCACATGTGCTGGCGGGAAGTTCAGGCGGTGCAGCGCGTATTTGACTACCACATCCATTGCATTTGCATCATGTTGTGGAAAAGGTGCACCTGTGCTGCCCCCAAAGCCAGGGTGGTTCCAGCCTAGCACGGAGTATCCAGCCTCCAGAGGTGCAGACAGGCAGCCCATCTCGTAGAAGCCAGCATTCCCTTCACAGCATATAACCAGGCACAGGCCACGGCCATGTCTGCCAGGATGCTGACGACGATCCATGAACATGGTGTCAATCTCATTGCCATCACAGGCCACCAACTTGGCACGCCGCCCACGGTAGCGATCCACTAGTCGCTCCTGGCCCTGCTGCAGTAGAGGCTGTAGTGCGCGTGTCATCAAGAACATAGAACCGGGGTATACAAGCCAGCGGCCCAGTGAGTGGGCCAGTGCATAGCTAGCAAGCTGGCTAGGCAGCTCACGGATCTGCTGGAGGAGGCACTGAACTTGACTCCGAGCTCCACGTGGAGGACTTGTGAGTGTGTCCTCGCCCAGCGCCGCATCTTGTAGCAGCCACACACCTGCGGCAGCTGCAGCACAGGTCAACGCACGATGACTGCTATTACCAGTGCCTGGGGCGTTCAGGTCATCCCAGCGGAAGTCCACCGGCCAGCTGCGGAAGTTGTAACTGTAGTTTGCTGTCAAGTAGATCTTGAACACGTGCACTAGTGCCTTCACAAAGCAGATGACACACATGGGCACTGAAGCTCTGTGCTGTTCCCTGAAGGCCCAGTCCTAGTTATGGAATGACAGAAGGAGATGCAGGCCTGGCCCAGCCGGTGGCTGTGGAGGCAGGGGCCATGCCCAGCACTCTGATGGCATGCCTCCTCTTGGTAGGTCCCAATGGCCTTTGTGACCTGTACCTTCCAGGGCCAAGGGAAGGCTGTGTGGCTCTCAGTTTTGTGAGTCATTGTTGCTGGGAGAGGTGATGCTATGGTGACAGGCTCACAAAGGGTTCTAAGGCTTGGTGTAACTCTAGTTCTGTCCCACCCACCTAGGAAAGTGCCTTAGGACCTCACAGCAGCTTCCTACCATGTTTCCACCACCTTGAGCAGCTCTCACCTCCTCCACTGAAGGTAGGCAACCAAAGAGGCCAGAAATAAATCACCTTGACTTCTTTCTTATTGGGGGGAAGACAGTAAAAGAAAAGGGATTTCCCATACCTGAGCCAAACTTGTAGTTGGTAATACTCCCTTATCACCTCCTTGGACTTTGAGGTTCATTGGTTTACATTTCCCAGAAAATATCTAGGATAGAACAGAGCTGTTGTTGGAGTCAGAAGGTGTATTTGGCTTATAGCCCGATTCCCATAGCACACACACATACACACACACACGAACACTTTTTCTGAATCATTTTTCACTGGGGCAACAACAGCAATCACCTCCTGGTGGGCCCTACCTAGCTGTAGTTCCTCTTTTTTCAACCCCTAGTTGAGCATCTCTCTTTCCCACTTGAACCAATTCACAAACTGTACTTTCCTCTTTTTAGAGGGTTCCAGTGGGTGGGTTCCCCTTTTTCTCCTGCACTAATGATGGCCAGCCTACTAATGATGGTCAAACAGCTGGAGAGCAGTATACTGCAGCACTTGGGAACTAATTGAGCAGTGGTCCAGACCTGAAACAAATTCTAAAAGCAATGGAATACAGCCAGATCCCTTGGGTCCATGGACTGGGCCTACTTGGCAGACCTCAGGCTTTTAGGTAAGGTGGTTTCCAGGCTCTAGCAACCAGCCTCTGCTTTCCTGTTCTACTTTCCAGTTAAGGAACTGTCTCAAGCAGCTCCACAGCACTGTTCACAGAGGAGACGGAGGAGAAGGATTACAGTAGTGGTTTGAATAAGTATGTCCCCCATCCCCCATAGACTGGTGTTTGAATGCCTGGCCCGAGGGAGTGGCACTACTAGGAGTCATGGCCTAGTTGGAGTAGGTGTGGCCTTGTTGGAGGAAGTGTGTCACTGTGGGAACCAGCTTTGAGGTCTCAATATGTTCAAGCTATGCCCAATGTGGCACACAGTCTCCTCCGGCTATCTGTGGATCAAGATGTAGAACTCTCAGTTACCTGTGCAGCACCTTGCTTGCCTGCATGCCACCATGCTTTCTGCCATGATGATAATGGACTAAACCTCTGATTTGTAAGCCAGTCCCCAAATTAAATATTTTCCTTTATAAGAATTGCTGTGGTTATGGTGTCTTCTTAGTCAGGGTTTCTACTCCTGTTCAAACATCATGACCAAGAAGCAAGTTGAAGAGGTAAGGATTTATTCAGCTTACACTTCCACGTTGCTGTTCATCACCAAAGGAAGTCAAGACTGGAACTCAAGCAGGTCAGGAATGAGGAGCTGATGCAGAGGCTATGGAGGGATGTTATTTACTGGCTTGCTTCTACTGGCTTGCTCAGCTTTCTTTCTTATAGAGTGCAGACAGCCGGGCGGTGGTGGTGCACACCTTTAATCCCAGCACTTGGGAGGCAGAGACAGGCGGATTTCTGAGTTCGAGGCCAGCCTGGTCTACAGAGTGAGTTCCAGGACAGCCAGAACCACACAGAGAAACCCTGTCTCGAAAAACAAAACAAAACAAAACAAAACAAAAAAAGAATCCAGAACTACCAGCCCAGGGATGGCACCACCCACAATAGGCCCTACCACCCTTGATCACTAATTGAGAAAATGGCTTACAGCTGTATCTCATGGAGGCATTTCCTCAAGGGAGGCTCCTTTCTCAGTGATAACTCCAGCTTGTGTCAAGTTGACACACAAAACCAGCCAGTACAGTGTCTCTTCACAGCAATGATTTGGAGATGGTATTTTCCACCCCATCCCAAACACAAATAAAATACCTAATGTCCACTTAAAGCTGAATAAAACTGTGTCTCTGTATGGGTATGGGTGTGTCTGTGTGTGTTTATTTATTTGAGGACAGGGTCTCACTGTGTGGTTCCAGCTGGCCTGTTTCAGCTATGAGTGCTTGGATTCTAGTGTGGTCTCCATGACTTTACAGTGGTACAGAGTATATACAGTATATGCTAAAATACATGAGGTAGTTAACACTTTGTTGTAAAAATAGACTTTCTGTTCAATGATTTGCCCAACTATTGGCTCATATAAGTATTCTGAGTATACTTAAAATAGGTTGGACTAAGCTGTGGTGCTCAGTATGTTAGGTGTATTATATTTTTATTAAATTTACGTGTGTGTGTGTGTGTGTGTGTGTGCCCACGCGCGTGTGCACAAGTGCACATGCTACTCCATACATGTAGAGGTCAGATGACAACTATGGACATTGCTGGCCTTTTTCTACCACATAGGTACAAGGGATTGAAACTCAGATTGTCAAGTTTGGCAGCAAGCACCAGTACCTTATGAGCATTCTTGCCAGCCCTTAAATATGTTATTAATAAGAAATTTTTTGGTTTATAAGCTAGGAATGGTGGTGATCCATGTCTTTAATTCCAGCACTCAGGAGGCAGAGACAGGTGGATCTCTGGGTTAGAGGTCACCCCGATATATAGAGTGAGATCCAGAACAGATAGGGTTACAAAGAGAAATCTGGTCTCAAAAAAACAAAACAAAACAAAATGTTTTCTTTCATATGAGTGTTTTGCCTGTATGTATGTATGTATGTATGTATGTATGAATGTATGTATCTGTGTATGTATATAGTATGTATGTATGTATGTATGTATGTATGCCATGTATATACCCAATACCCACAGAGGTCAGAAGAAGGCATTGGATCCCTTGGAACTGGGGTTACAGATAGCAAAAGGTTGTCAGTCACCATGTGGATGCTGGGAACATCTTCTGAATCCTCTCCTGCTAAGCCATCTCTTTATAGCTACCGTTAGATACTTTTTAAAAAGATTTATTTATTTTATTTATATGAGAACACTGTAGCTGTTTTCAGACACACCAGAAGAGGGCATCGGATCTCATTATAGATGGCTGTGAACCACCATGTGGTTGCTGGGAATTGAACTCAGGACCTCTGGCAGAACAGTCAGTGCTCTTAACTGCTGAGCCATCTCTCCAGCCCCCTAAATACTTCTTTTTTGAGACAGGGTTTCACTACATAGTCATTGGCAGTCTTAGACCTGGTTGGCCTCCAACTCTCACAATGGTGCTCATCTGTATCCCAAGACTTGGGAAACTGAAACAGGAGGATTGCTAAAAGTTTAAGACCAGTATGGTCTACATGGGGAGTTCCAGGCCAGCCAGGGATATAGAGGGAGACCCTTGCCTCACTTCTCCCCTCAAAAAAAAAAAAAAAAAAAAAGGAAAAAGAAATATTTACGACATATATGTAACACCATCATAAATCAAAGAATATCTATGGTTTTAAAATTGCTTGTCTCGGGGTTGGAGACATGGCTCAGCCATTAAAAGCACTGATGGATCTCCTAGAGGTCCTGAATTCAATTCCTAGCAACTATATGGTGGCTCACAACCATCTGTAATAGGATCCAGTGCTCTCTTCTGGAGTGTCTGAAGACAGTGACAGTGTACTATCAATATATAAAATAAAAAGAGCTAAAAAAATGTTTATCTGGAGTTTTTTGGGGGAGGGAAGGGAGTTGGTTTTTTGAAACAAGAGTTTCTCTATGTAGCCCTGGTTGTACTGAAACTCATTCTGTAGTCCAGGCTGGCTTCAAACTCAAGAGATCTGCTTGTCTCTGCTTCCGCTAAAGGTGTACACCAATCTAGGTTTGTTTTTCTAAATTTGGCAGTTCTGCCCCAGATGCATATACACCCAGCTCCAAGACCCAGATTCCAGTTTGATTTCTCTGCTCACTAGTCAGATCTGAGGTCTAGGGTGTGTCTTACGGTTCATCAACCTCCTTTCCTGAAATCCTGGGTTACAGCAGTCCTAGAAAGACCCCACTGGGAACCTCACCTTTAGTCAAGTGGTTGACAGTGTCCTGAAAATATTTGTGGTCCTTACGCCCCTGAAATGACCACCTCTGGCCCCGTGGGGGAAAAAAGTAGTTTAGGATGAAGGTGAAAACTTTAGGGAAGGTGGGCCATTCACTCTCCAGAAACTTCTCATAAACTGATGTTAACTGCCTTGAGGACCAAGGCATCAGATTCATTTTGTGTGAGACATAGGAGTGACTTCTATATCAAAAGAGAATGAATGTCCCTGCCTCTTCAGCCAGGTCCAAGCAACTGGTGAAGAAGATTCTTTGAGGATTTGGAAGCTGTAGACCCTGCAGATAAAGTAGCCTCAGTGGCAGTGGCAATGTCCTGAAAGACAGTCTACATGCACAGCCTTTTATTACTGAAGGCAATCTCCCAGCTTGATCTGCTCTGAGACTTTTGAAAGCAGAAGATATTCTTCAGCCAAGCCCACCTGCCCTTACTTTGCCCCTGTAAAAAGAAGGAAGCAATTGGGAGAGCTAGAGACCAGATTTTGAAGGGTAGAGGTCAGTGAACTGGAGCCACTAGTCCCCAGGGACTCCAAGCCTTAGTGTGTGTCTGGCCTGGTCCTTGACCCCACCAGTCCAAAGGAGCTCAAGTACCCCAGAACCACCAGCTTTGGTCAGAGAGGAAAGCATGTGACAAGAAGAGAGCCGTCCTCTACTGAAGAGCCCCCCTGACTGGACCAGCTGCAGCCGCAGCACAAACAGCAGTAAGCAGGGTCCTTTTGCCTTCAGTGGCCTCTGTTTACAGCGGTGTAACTGGGTGGGGATGGGGGATGGGACTCTGTCATGGCTTATCAGTTTATGGAAGAATCCTTGCCACCCACTCTTTCCAAGGAGACATCTGAATGTGCACCATACCCCCACACTCCACCCCCACTAAGGCCTGCTAGTCCAGGACGTTCCCCTTCCCCCACTGAAGCAGTGTTTCCTCTCTGGCCAGTTCTGTTCACCTCCCTAGAGGCTCTTGATTTATGTTGTTGAGTCTGAAAAGCTAACCTTGGAGAAGGAAAGGAAAGAGAGAAAACCAGTCCCAGAGGCCGGAGGGGCTGGAGCCAGGATCAGAGTCCCTTGGAAGAGGATATTTAGTGCAGCACTAGCTGACCACAGCAGCACCCTGGCTTTGGAAAAGCTGAAGCCGCCTTCAGGAAAAGCAGCTGAGTTTGCATAAATGCCTCTGCTCAGGAAATGGGGTGCAGGGAAGGTGGGGGTGGTTTGGAGCCCAAGGACAGGAGGGGACTCTTCCTGGCGGATATGGGGTCAAAAGAAGGGGCGGAAATGGCCAAGACAGCTGCTGAACATCTGGAGTCACAGAGAATTATCAAGCGCCCTCAAGGACAGTGGGGTGGGAGGGGAGCTCTCTCCTTCCTGGCTCCTTAAAGAGATGCCCCATTGTCTCCCTCTGGCCCGGGATGAAGGACCCAGAGGGAGACAATGGGGCAGCTAACATCCATTCTGGGGTGATAAGGCCCTTCTGAACCTTCAGTCATAGAGAAAGCCTGTAAGAACAGAGAACACACCCTTTAGGCGACATATCTTGTACATGAAGAGGTGAAGGCCTAAATCCTACCAGAGCCTGAAGAAGAGACTTACTAATCCTTACCCAGTACTGCCGCTGGTACCTGGCCTGAGGGAATAGGCCAGTGTCAGGCCCTTGACAGTGGTGAGAAGGGCCATGCTGCTTCTCATAGATCTCTGAGTGGGATCAGATGTAGTCAGAGTTCTCTGGGCAACTCACCATCTTTTTCCTGAGCAGGGTGCAATCTATACCCTTTCTACAGACTGTGAGAGTGAACAGTCTCTCTGTGGGAAATGATCCTGAGTTGTTCTCTAGGCTCTCAGATATTCTTTGAAGGGTTGTTGTTTTGTCAGGGAGCAGCCTCACTTCTGGTTTGGGAATCTCAAAACAGAGTCCTTAGCTATTCTACTAATATCTAGGTTTTGATGTGAAGGGAGTATTTATTATTGTTAATCAAAATTTAATATTCTAATTCAGTCCCCTCGACAAGGATGTTCTTTCTATCCCTCTCCTTGAGTTAGACACTTGGTCTGTCCTTTCTCTACAAACATGTATCCATACAAACCCTGCCCCACCACTTTTCTCTTTTGAAAGGATTTATATATTGAAGATTGGTCCAGAACTTCCCATGTAGCTGAAGATAACCTTGAACATTTGATAACCCTGCTTCTACCTCGAAAGTGCTTGGATTATGGATTATAGATGTATACCTCCATACTGTTTACACATTGAGGAACAAATGTGGAGTATTCTGCACAGTAAGCAAGTAATCCACCACCTGAGCCACACCTCCAGCCTCTTATTTTGTTATTTCTGTTTACAGGAATAAATCTGACGTACACTGCAGCTTGCTTTTCTTGACAATGTATTATGTGCTTCACTGTTACATCAGCAAAGTACTGTAAAACTGGCTTGGGGGTTCTGCTAATGTGTCAAGTGTCCCCAACCAACTTCTAGAGATTTCCCCTTGGCTAAAATGGCTGCAATGTACACAAGTAAATTGTTTTCCAAGGACTCTTGCTTCCAGATGCCATGTGATTTGTTCAACCTCTTTTGCAAAAATCCTTTTCAACCAGTGAGTCTTTCCCACTCTGGAAGAGAACTGGTATCTGAAAGCTGTATACCACCTAAGACAGCTTTAAGCTTTTACTGTGTATCTATCCTGTGTGTATAGATTTCATGACCACTGTTATGACCACTGACTAGAACAGCAGCAAAAGCCATTCTGCCCTGTCAGTCAGAAGCCCATTGGGAATCCTTCCCCTGTAGAGGACCTGGGTACCCTCCTGGTGATCCTGGTGATCAGATAGAAACTATGGTCTGGACTTAGGACCATGAACCCTGGGTCTTGAAAAAAAAAAAAAAACTGGACTGAGGCTGGATGAAAGGTAGATCACTGCCTTTTTTTTTCTTTTGTGCTTTTTTGGGTTTGTTTTAATTTTAATTACATTGATTGATTGAGTGATTGAGAGAGAGAGAGAGAGAGAGAGAGAGAGAGAGAGAGAGAGAGAATGAGAATATGTATGTTGGGGAACAGGTTAAAAGACAATTTGTAGGAGTCAGTTCTCTGTTCTACCACTTGGGTACCTGGAATTAAACTCAGGTCATTCTCCTTATTAGCAAGCACCTTTATCTCCTGAGCCATGTCACTGACTTAGTTTGGCCACTGGGGACCTAAAAACCAATAACAGAGGCTGGAAAAAAAAATCCAGCCAAGAAGATTCCAGAAAGAGACTTGCAAAGGGACTCAACTCCATGAGGGGTGCCAAGATCCCCATAGTGCAAAGCCTATCCTCGTTTTTCCTGGCTTCTTGAAAGGAACTATAAGAAAACTGGAGGGTGGTGAGGCTTTACAAGTTGCTACAGAAGGAGTAGTCCATGCTAAGCCCATGCAGAACTGAGGCATGATCTGGGGCTCCTGCTCAGCACCCTGTCACCTTCCTCTCACTAAGCCTCCCACAGTCAGAGAGCTTCAATGGTAGAAAGTGGGGACTTCACAGGGAGATTGAAGTCAGCCTGCTCTGTAGTCATTCCTTGCCCTGGAAACTCACTGAAAAGTGAGCTATGCTCCAGAGTGATCTCTAAGAACGAAGTCTGGTCTGGAGCTGAACCCTCTGTACCCAGGTAGTGTTCACAGAGGCAAAGTGCTTCCTGGCTCAGATGCGGGCCTTGTGCCCTCCTACCTTGGACTTGCAACTCGAACCTCCCCGAATGGTAGACTGAAAGCTGTCTTCTGCTGATAAGTGAGCATTCAGGACTGTGAGCTCAAGGATGACCCCAGTCTGGGGAGTATAAGGCTTTATAGCCATCTGAGCCCTGGGGGTGGGGGGAGAGGAGAAAGCCAGCTCAGAGCCAAGTGTCTCTTGAAATGAAGACAGGCCTTGGTTACGCAGGGCCATCACAGACCCACATCTGTGTCCTACATGATAGAGAAAAGACTATGACCAGAACCTCTATCACTGTCTGGCACATGGTTGGGGGAGGGGGCTCACCTACCCAGCTTGCTTTGAGCTGATCTAGGTTATGGCCCTCGCGGGTTCTTCTAAGTCACTTGCACAGATTAAAAATGGCAACTGTCCCGGAGCTGATCCCAGGGGACCCTGAAACCTGTCCCATCCCCCAGGCACTCTCCATTCTCAGCATTAGCCCCAGTCTAGGACAGCTGCTCCAGGGCTGCAACTCCCTCCACCCCATTCACCCAGATCCCAGGTGGGGTCAAGCCCACTATAGCCTGGACGGTAGAGGCCAGCATCCCAGGGCAAACCCAGACAGACCTTCTACTTAGTTTCCTCTCTTCTTCTCCTCTATGGGACTTATCTATCATGGATAGGAGAATAGAGAAGGAACAGACAGAAGGGACAAAGGAGAGGGAAGGAAATTGGTGTGGAGGGTACCCCCACCTTGGTTCCTGTGGCTTCTGTATCTGGGACTTCAGGGTTGAGCCACCCACACAAACACACATCACACGTCCCAGGAGGTACCTGGTCCAACACAGGATCTGTGGGCCAAGAAAATGTCTGGGTCTTTGTCCCGAACCTACCAAGCACAGGCAGTGAGGCAGAGAGGGTGAAAGACAGAGGAGAAGCTCTGATGTTTACCACTCCAGCTCTGGGGATAGGCACAAACTACAAGGCTGTCTAATTTCACCACTTTGAAACTGCTCTGAGCTGGGTCAAAACAGGGTGCATGTGCCTGTCTGGATCCTCCAGCTGCCCAAAGTGACCATAAGGCCTTTGAGGTGCTAGAATGAAGATACAGGAAGTGGGTGGCATCCCACCCCTGGCCCGATTCCACCCTTCTCAAGGCAAGTAACCTTGACAATGAGCTTGGAGTCCAGTTCTGAAGCCATCCCTCCGTGCCTGACCCCTTGCACTTTCCAGGTGTATCTGGGTATGATGGCCAGGAGAAAGGGAACTTGTCTGCCATTACTGGCCTAATCCCACCTCCAGTTTATTTTTCTCAGGTTCCAGTAGGGGCAGCAGTAGGTCAAAATATTAGTCCCTCTCTCTCAACTGAAAATAGCAGGCCTTGGCCTTAGGAAACCCCCAGTGTGGGAGGTAGAAAGGAAGAAGAGCAAAGGAAGGGAGGCTTCTCAGGAAATGCCTGGGTGCTCTGACTGCACTAGCAGAGACTCTTGGTCATTGGCTCAGCCCTTGGAAAGTCCCAGGCAGGGCCTGTGGACCTGGGTGGGGATAGTGCCAGCAAGGCAGCATGAGTTCCTTACACAGGCATCAGATGCCAGGGTGGGCTTCCTCTTCTGCCTGACTGGGTTTCTGCCATGGACATCATCAGAGCAAATGAAGGTAGCTCTTTATTGTGGTCATTCTTTCCTTCTGGCAATAATGATCTGGTACTCCTCCCAACCCCCGCCCCATTTCTTTTTCACTGTCCTGAGAACAGTTTATTCTGCTGATATTTTAATTATTCAGACAGGTCTCATAAAGTCCAGGTTATCTCAAACTTGATCCGTAGCCAAAGATGACCTTGAACTACTAATCTTTCTGTTCTATTTTCCCAGTGAGGTTACAGGTATGTACCACTGCACCTGGATACCAGCAGATGCTTACAAATAAAGGCCCAAGTGAGGGTTTGACCCAAAACGAGACTACATAGAACAGGAAGAGACTGCCTGTAGGAATTAATCTTCAGGGAATGAATCCAGAGAGCCCCAAGGTTGAGGGAAGTTGGGTATTTTGGAGGTATGAGAACAAGGCCGGGGCTGGAGAGGTGGCTCAGTGGTTTAGAGCACTGACTGCTCTGCTAGAGGTCCTGAGTTCAATTCCCAGCAACCACATGGCGGTTCACAACCATCTGTAGTGGGATCTGATGCGCTCTTCTAGTGTGTCTGAAGACAGCTACGGTGTACTCATATAAATAAATAAAAAAAAAGAAATCTTGAGAGAGAGAGAGAGAGAGAGAGAGAGAGAGAGAGAGAGAGAGAGAGAGAGAACAAGGCCAGTGGGTTATAGAGAGACCTAGGATTGGGATAGAAAGATAGGCAAGACTTGCAGACCAGGGCACAGAGCTTGAGAGGAAGCTGCCACTAAAGGTACTAGACTTCGTTGTATTTCAAAAAGGTAATTGACCTTCTTTCTCTGTGCAAACTGATCTGATTGAACTAACTTCAGGTTTAAGATATTTGGAAGAAGAATGCATCCATAACTGAGCATACAATTTATTTATATTGTTATAAGTCCTCTGTAGATTAAAGTCTATGGTTAGGGGATGGATGAATCTCAGTGGTAGAGTGCTTGACTACCTAAAAAGATATATTAAAGTTCTATGCATTTTTGTTTTGCTTGTTTTTTTTGTTTTGTTTTGTTTTGTTTTTTTGTTGTTGTTGTTTTGTTTTTCGAGACAGGGTTTCTCTGTGTAGCCCTGGCTGTCCTGGAACTCACTCTGTAGACCAGGCTGGCCTCGAACTCAGAAATCTGCCTGCCTCTGCCTCCCAAGTGCTGGGATTACAGGCGTGCGCCACCAACCAGCTTGTTTGTTTTTGAGATAGGATCTCACTGCATATAACCCTAAGTGGCCTTAGGAACTTGTTATGTTAACCAGTCTAGTCTCAAACTCTGAGACTTGCCTGCCTCTGAGTTAAACAAGGAGTTTAAACATCTGATATTGGTGCCTATGAGATTCTTGGATGTTCCCTCTTACTGCTCTAGGAACAAATGCACAGCTATGGTGTGGCGGGATGGAGAATCTAGTAGTTAATGCTGAGAGAGGATCAGAAAGGTATGAGAATGTTTAAGACTAGACAATCAAGGGATGTGATTCTGGATTGGAGATGCACTTTATCTAGTAGAATGCTTGTCAATCTCAGGGTTCAATACTTAGTACCACTAAGAACTGAGTATGGTGGCGTATGCCTTTAATCCTAGCACTTGGAAAGTAGAGATAGGATGATCTGAAAATTAAGGTCATCTTCAGAAGTTTGAGGATAATCTGGTCTTTATGAGATCCTAGCTTAATTTTTTTTTTTTAATGCATAGTTTCTCTGTGTAGCTCTGGCTGTCCTGGAACTTGCTCTGTGGACCAAGCCAGCTTCAAACTCAGAGATCCACCTACTAAATGCTGCCTCCTGAGCACTGGAATTAAAGGCAAGCACCACCATCACCCAGCTGTAAAAAACCAACCAACCAACCAAACAAACAAACAAAACAAATAAACAAAACCAAAATTTAGGACTGGAGACATAGCTCGGTGAGTAAGAACACTGGCTACTCTTCCAGAGGACCCAGAATCAATTCCCAGAAGCCACAAATTGATTCACAACTGTCTGAAATCCCAGAGGAATCCAGTGCCATTTTCTGTCTTCCTTGGGCACAAAGCATGCATAGTGAACAGACATACATGCAGACAAAACTTATACATGTTAAATAAAAATAAATCTAAAACATGTTTTTGTTTGTTTGTTTTTGAGACAAAGTCTTACTATGTAGTTTGGCTGTTCTGATCATTCTGTAGATCAGGCTGAGCTCAAACTAACAGAGAGATGTTTGCCTCTGCCTCCCAAGTACTAGGATTGAAGGTGTGTGCCACTACACCAGGCTTAGAAAAATTTTAAAAAGTTTAAATATACAAAAACCTAAGTGTTTAAGAAAGATGGCATGATTCATGGTGCCAACAGGCTTCTGAGGTTGATGTCTTGACATCTGTACTGGCTTAAGTGCTGGCCTAAGTTCTCAGATGGACACTAAAGGAAGACCAAATTCAAATGCTTCTGGAATTTTCAGGGAGTAACTCCTAGCAAAATCAAACTGGCTGAGAAAGCAGCTAAAAAGTACAGAAGGATATCTGTAGAAAGCAGGACACTGTGCAATGTAACAGTCTTGGGGGGTAAACATGATAGACATCGAGGAAGTTTAAATGGCTATTTTAAAGTGTGTATAAAGAGTGTGACAAGAGGATCTAAGGCAGTGGTCCTCAACCACCCTAATGCTGTGACCCTTTAATACAGTTTCTCATTGTGATAACCCCAATCATAAAGCTATTTTCATTCCTACATCATAACTGTAATTTTGTTATGTTGTGAATGTAAATATCTGATAGGCAGGATATCTTACATGTGACCTTGTGATAGGGTCATTCAACCCCCAAAGAAGTCCCAACCCACAGATGAAGGCTGCTACTCTAAGGTGTGACCTAAGTGGGAGTGAGAGGAAGTAAAGAGGAGGGGCTCACAGGATATTTCTTAAGTTAATGTAAGATGGCCTTCTGGCATCTCCAAGGGGAGAGAAAATGGTGTGAGTCCTTTACCATTGCACACAACCACCTCTGACACTGTTCACAGCCACTGCTATTTTCACCTGCCCCATTCATGCTGTCAATATCATCTCCATTGATAAAACCAAAACTCACCATTCATTCATTCATTCATTCACTCATTCATTCATTCATTCACTCATTCATTCATTCATTCATTCAAGAATATTCTCTTGGTCAAGAGTTATGCTTTAAGCTGGGCGGTGGTGGCGCACGCCTTTAATCCCAGCACTTGGGAGGCAGATGCAGGCGGATTTCTGAGTTTGAGAGTTTGAGACTAGCCTGGTCTACAGAGTGAGTTCCAGGACAGCCAGGGCTACACAGAGAAACCCTGTCTCGAAAAAAAAAAAAGAGTTATGCTTTATAATTCAGTTCTCTGGTCATATCAGTGAGAATTCTGGTTAGGGTTTTTTGTTTTTGTTTGTTTGTTTTGTCAACTCGACACGACACAAGGTAGGGTCATTTGGGAAGAGGGAACCTCAACTGAGAAAGTGCCTTCATCAGATTAACCTGTAGGCAAGTCTGCAGGGCATTTTCTTGCTGAATGGTTGATCCTGGAGAGGACAGTCCACTGTAGGCAATGCCACCTCTTAGGCAGGTAGTCTTGAGTTGTATAAGAAAGCACAGTAAACTGGGTATAGCAGTGCACATTTTTTACCCCAGTACTTGGAAGGCAGAGGCAGGAGGATCTCTGTTAATTTGATGTCAGCCCTGTCTACATAGCAAGTTTGAGACCAGTTAGCACTACACAGTGAAACACTGTCTTGAAAAAAAAAAGGAAAGAGTAGAGAAAAGAAAAGAAGGAAAGATTAAGTGAACCAGAAAGCAGCATTCCTCCATGGCTTCTGCTTCAGTTCCCTCCCTCCAGTTCCCTGCCCTGAGTTTCTACCCTGACTTCCCTTCATGGCGGACCATAAACTATAAGATGAAATAAACTGTTTCCTTCCCAAGTTGAACAGAGATAGAAGCCAAACTAAGACAGTGAGCAACAGAAGTGAGATCTCTACCTTTAAGAATCTACACTTTATGTGGGAAAACAAAAATATACAGAAATATTTAGGATACAAGGCATAGAACAACCCTACTCTTATGATTTTTTTACTCTTGTTTTGCAGTGTTGGATATTGAAGCCAGTACCTAGAACATGTGTGGCAAGCTGTTTACCACTGAGCAACACAGCCTCTGCTCCTAAGGGTCTATCTAAAAGAAATTAAATGTGTTTATACAGACTTGTCTCAGATGTTGATAGCATGGATCATAATTCCTGAAACTAGGAAAACCCAAGTATCCATCTACTGGTGACCAATAAATAAGCTACATTTTCTATAAAATGGAAAGAAAAACACCCCAGAAATATTCTGCTAAGTGAACTAGCCATGCACAGAAGACTGTGTGTGGAGCCAAGGTCGGTGTCACAGGTCTACAACTCCAACTCCTGAGGGGGCTGAGGCAAGAGAATGAAAGATCAAGATCTGCTTTGACTACAGCGTGACTTCAAGGACAATTTAATTGACTTAGTGAAACCCTGTCTCAAATAAATAAGAGGAAAGAGGGTTTAGGATGTAGCTCAGTGATAGAGCACTTGCCTGGTGAGAACAAGGTTTTGGACTGAATCCTCAGCACTACAGAAAACAACACACACACACACACACACACACACACACACACACACACACACCACACACACACACACACCACACACACAAACCCCAGGACCGTACTAGGCATGATTCTGTTTACATGAAATCTTAGAACTGTAGAATTCTATGACCTGACAGTGGGCATGGTAATGAATTTGTTAAAACTCATAAAACTCATTTGTGCTGTGTTTAATATGGGTGAATATCATATGTAAAAATTAGATTTTAAAATAGATTAATTTTTTGAAAAGACATAAATATTGGTATGTGTGGGGGGCTGGAGAAATGTTTCAGTATTTAAGAGCACTTGTTTTTACAGAGGACCTGGGTTCAGTTCTAAACACCTACATGGTGGCTCAAAACTGTCCAGGGGATCCAACACCTTCTGATCTCCACTGGCTCCCACACACATATAGTATGCATACATATACTCAGGAACATACACATAAAATAATATTTTTTAAAAATTACTTTATGTATATGTGTTGTGTCCTCATGCATCTCTATGCACCATACTCATGTAATGCCCTCAGAGGCCAGAAGAGGACTCAGAAGCCTCTGGGACTGCAGTTACAATAATTGTGGGCTGCCATGTGGGTGCTGAGAATTGAGAATGGAAGGGCAGCCAGGATTTTTTTTTTGACATGGTTTCCCTGTGTTGCCCTGGCTATCCTGGAACTCATTCTGTAGTTTAGATTGTCCTGGAACTCACAGAGATGATCTCCCTTTGTCTCCCAAGTGCTGGGATTAAAGGCATATGCTACCACCACCAGGAGCACAAATCAGTGCTCTTAAACACTGAGTCATCTCCCCGGCCTCAATATTTTTAAGAGATGTAAAAAAAATTGCAAGAGAAACCATGAGGAAAGGAAGGCAGACATAAAGGTAAGATGTGGAGGCTGTTTGGGAGCAGTCTTACCCTATCCCAACAAAGGAGTGGGTTCTTTTCCTCCCTATGTTTTCCTTCCTACTTGTAGAGCATGTGTCGTGTATTAACTCAGAGTAGAGACCTGGGATCACCTGGTGACCCTCTTAGTAAGGGGAACAAGCAATTCCAGACTTGAGCTCTATGTCAAAGTGCTCACAGGTGCCTCTTCCTTCTCAGGGTTAGGTCAGGCATACAGAGGTGCGCATAGATAGCAAGTAGGTCCTATGGCAGGTATGAAGGAGAACTAGGAGTCTGGTAGGGGAAAGAAACTTTCATGGACTCTGATAGGAGAGAGACCCTCACAGATCCTGCTAGGGGATGGGGCTTTCATGAATCCTGGTAGGGGAGTTGGTTCTCTCAGGTCTTGGTAGGGCCAATGTAGTGAAGCAAATTTTGTGCATGGTGTCTTCCACCTCCTCCAAGGACTACTGTCTCCTAGGTTAGGGTTCAAACTCTTAGGTTAGAGTTAGCCAGTCTTAGGTCCTGGAGTGAGTGTGGGAGAAAGGTTCTCATGGCTTTCAACACTCCACTGGATTGTGTTTGGCTGGCCTACTCCCAAGGGCAGTGGGCTTGCTTTGAGTAGAAAGGTCTAGATGCAAATCCAGTTAGGTAGACATGACCAGCCAGGCCCTGGTTTCTCCCACACATTTGTGATGCCTCTCTCAGGAATGGGGACTGGGTATGGGTGTCAGTGATTGTATTTTTCCTGGATATGTGGGCAGTTCCACAACTGAACTGGCTTGAGCCCAGAGGCAGCTCAGCAGCTGGGGTATCCCTTTGCCATTCCATCCTTTCACTCTCAGAGCCCTGGCCTGGCTACTGAGGCACTATTAGTTAGCCCTAGGCCCCAGTGACCTTTTCCCCTATGGCCTTGACAGGGTCTGGGAACCTCCGGTCTGGCGTCCTGTGTCTTGCCAAAAGGATGTCCTGTCCACCCCCATCTCTCCACCCTTCTTATTCCTCCCAGGAGCTGCCCAGGGGTGGAGATGGGGATAAGAGGGTGGAGGGGAATTGGAGTCATGCATCCTGAGCCCCCATTTCTCCTGCTGCCTCTTCCCTCTGGGACTTGATGAAGAGGATGAGGCCCCCAGCTCAGTCCCTGGGCACGGAGATCAGACTCCAGTTCTCTCCTAGGTCAGACAGAGTCAGTCTATGAAGCAAAGGCTGGGAGTAGGGGAACAGGAGCAAGAAGGGAGGAAACAGGGAGAGATGATACTGTAACGCTTTCAGCTAGTCCTTTTCCTGAGCATGAGGGTTCAGGAGGATGCCTTTGAGCTCAGTTCGGTTCAGCTCAGATTCCTGAGAAGCCTGTTTCTTGTGGGAAGAGTGAATCAGAAGATGGTCCCAGGGTGGAGAGAGTGCTGAGAGTGCTGTGAATCCTGGAGTATCCCTATTGGGTTAGTATTTGTGGAGAAGAACAAATTGGGCCAAGCAGTGCCCTCCTTTACTTCAAGCTAGTCGGCTCTGGGCACTTCTGTTTGTGCCTCTGTCTTCCTGTGCTTTATTTGTGTGTGCGTGTGTCTGTGTGTCTGTGTGTGTGTTATATAAAACACATACACACATGAGAGAGAGAGAGAGAGAGAGAGAGAGAGAGAGAGAGAGAGAGAGAGAGAGAGAGAGGAGAGAGAATATGAATATATGGAGGATTTGGGTACAGTAAATGTGTGCATTTGATGTGTGTCTCAGCGTTTTCCTGAACCTCAGATCTGTGATCTGTGTGGCCTCCCAGATCTGTGGTTGTGAATGGAATACCAATTCTTTCAGGTCAAGAATGACCAGTGATCCCAGCATGCCTGGATCTCTGGAGGGTGGGGGCTGGACAGCAACTGCTAGGCCCTTTCTCCTGGGCCCTCCCCACTGGGCTTGGTAACCACCTTCTACTCTGGCAGCTCACCCAAGTTAAAAATAGCCCCTGGGCCTCTGGAAGCGGAAGGGGTAGAGGCTGCTGAGATCAGACCAAGAGGGAGGAGGTAGGAGGCAACCTTTAGTGGGTGAGGTGAGGCACACATTCCTTGTCTCAGGCTAGTGCTCCCGGGCCAATTGTCCACATTAGTGAGGTGGGCTCCACATCTGCTGGCCCATCCACACAGTTAAGATCCTTCCAATTTAGGCAGGGGTGTGGGAAGCTGTTCATGAGCCTTGCCCAGCAAGGCAGAGACATCCTTGGTGGTCAGCCTAGTCAGCCAGGCCCTGCTCCAAGCCACAACTCCTCCCAACACCCTTTTGCTCCCTGGGTTTGTTCACTCTTTGAGGGCCCTGTGACTTCCCTGAAAGGAGAAAGGTAGCTTCAAGGACTGACTCAGTCAGGATGTGGGACAAGCAGTCCTCAGGGACACATTCCTCCCTCTGGAAGGGTCTGTGAAGGGCTTTTCTTTTTTTTTTTTTTTTTTGGTTTTTCGAGACAGGGTTTCTCTGTGTAGCCCTGGCTGTCCTGGAACTCACTCTGTAGACCAGGCTGGCCTCGAACTCAGAAATCCGCCTGCCTCTGCCTCCCAAGTGCTGGGATTAAAGGCGTGCGCCACCACCGCCCAGCTTGTGAAGGGCTTTTCTGATCATGCCCCCATCCCTCCATGTATAACTTATATATTATATGCCTACAGGAAAGTGCACATATTCCAGGGATATAGCTTGATAAATGTTCATAAGCCAAAGACATCTTGTTTAGCACCCATAACAGGATGGTGCTATTCTGTGTTTTTATCTGTGTCATAGATGTGGTCTAGTGAACCTACCCATGTATGACTGTGGGGCACATCTCTTCACCTCCACAGGCCATAAGTCCCTTTGGGCATCTGATGGGGCTGCTGTGGTCTCTCCCCGGATGATGCTGACACTGGCAGAGATTTCAGGGACTGTGTGCCCCTCCCCTCAGGCTTTTGACCTCCAAAGTGTGGCCTGGTTTGTCTTTGTGGTCTAGAGTCTCACAAGGAGAAGATGTCTGTCCTTCAGGAGGAATGGCAGATTGTATGTCCCTCTTTACTGGGCTAGGCACACCCAAAGAGGCGCCTGTTCTGGAATACACACCCAGCCTTCCTTCCTCAGGAAAACCTGTGGTCTGATAAGGCCTCCAGCCTCCACCCCGGCACCAGGACCCCCAGGAGAGGAGGAAATGTAGCCTGCCACCTGGGGCTGGGGTCAGGGAGCCTGGTTCTTGATGTTCCACCCTAGTAGAAGGGCATGGTACTTCCCATGGTTCTGGGAAAAGAGAACTTGGACCACCTACACCATGTGGGTTTGGGGCTGTGAAGTAGAAGGGTACCAAACAAGGTAGAATAGCTGCTTGCATGTGTTGCTTAACCAAAGGCAGGGCCTCTAGTCTCCCATAAGTCCTTGACAGAGGCTCCAGCCCCTTCCAGCCCCCAACGTGGGGTTTCCTTGGATGTGAGCCCATCCTGGGTTGGATTTAAGGATGGCAAAATGCCCAGGGGAGAAAACCCTTACTCAGATCTTGCTCTCTGCTCTATATCTGCAGATCTTAGAACCAGGTAAGTCTGGGTTTACAATACAACTTCCACCAAAGGTTCCCCCAGGCACGGGCCTCCCAGTCTCCCAGTAGTAACCAGGATGACTTTTGAGTTCAATTTTGTTTCTTTGCTTTGAGACAAGAAGGGTTTCTCTGTGTAACCCTGGCTATCCTGGAACTCTCTATAGACTAGGCTAGCCTTGAACTCAAGAGATCCATCTGCCTCTGCCTCCTTAGTCCTAGGCATGTGCCACCAAGCCTGGCTTGAGCTCAAATCTTTTTTTTGGTTTTTCGAGACAGGGTTTCTCTGTATAGCCTGGGCTGTCCTGGAACTCACTCTGTAGACCAGACTGGCCTCCAACTCAGAAATCCACCTGCCTCTGCCTCCCAAGTGCTGGGATTAAATTGAGCTCAAATCTTAACAGAAAGAAAAATGTCTGTCAGCTATCTAAGACTGAAAACATCCTACAAAATATCAGCCTAATCTATGTCTCTTCCGAAGTTTTCTTAGCCCTCAGCCACCTGCACCATATTGTTTCAACTCTCCTATGATAATGATGCTAAAAGATAAGATTTGCAGGTAGTTCTTCAGGTATAGATCATAACTACTGGGCTGGAGAGATGGCTCAGAGGTTAAGAGCACCGACTGCTCTTCTAGAGGTCTTGAGTTCAATTCCTAGCAACCACATGGTGGCTTACAACCAACTGTAATAGGACCTGATGCCCTCTTCTGGTGTATCTGAAGACAGGGATGGTGGTACTCATATACATTACATAAATAAATAAATAAATCTTAAAAAAAATTCTTCTTAAAAAAAAAGATCATAACTGCCTAGTACCATGGTGGGGATCGGGGTGACTCCAGCTTTGGTCAGAATGGCTACAGAGCATCGGGGACCTTAGGAGGCAGGAGGGGAAGTGAGCAAGGTACCAAGGGAAGCTGGGCATGACTTTAACTTGGTGGCTAGGATCTAGGTTTATGGTATTTGCTGGGACAAGCGAGAGTCATCAAGGGGTGGGAGCAAAAAAAAAAAAAAAGCCTTTGAGGGCTGAGAGGATTGTAGAGGTAGGGCCCCTAGTTTGTGTATGGGTTGGAGTTGGGGCTGGCAGATGGAGCAATTGGAGAAGAATACAGCCAGTCTGGTAAACATAGAATGAGCTGGAAACCTCTTATGTCCAACATTGGGTGCCCAGCTGGGATTTATGTTCCTTACAGTGCAGAAGACTGGTAGTAAGCCCATCTGAGCAGGCCTGGGGAGCACTGAAGGAAGAGCACTGAAGGAAGGAATGGCCTCTTTCACTTTCATTTCAGGTGTTTTCTGCTTCCTTCATTCAGATCCTAGATTCTGAGCTGTGGTAACCTCCTGGGTTACTGAAGCTTTAGCTTAGAACTCTGCAGCAGGGGGAAAGAGACAGGAGTGGCTTTGTCTCACATTGCCTCAACTGGAGGTCATCCTGCTAGGGATTTTTGTTTGTTAACTTATTTTTGTTTATATGTATATGTGTGTGTATGTGTCTGCTACCACATGTGTTCAGGCATCCAAGGAGGCCAGAAGAGGGGATGGGATCTCCTGGAGCTGGAGTTACAGCTGTGAACCAACTAATAATGTGTGTGCTGGGAACTGAACTCTGGTCCTCTGTAAAAGCAGGAAGTGTTCTTAACTACTAGGTTATCTCTCTAGCCACAAATAAAAAATATATTTTTAAAACAGGACCTCACTCTGTAGCTCTGTTTGCTCTGTATCTTTCTACATGGACCAGTTTGACTTGGCTAACTCAACAGAGATCCTACTTTCTCCACCTCTGCCTCATGAATACTGGGATTAAAGATGTGTACCACTATGCCCAGGTATTTTGATAGGGATCTTGAGGGCATTACCTACTGTCATGCTGCAGTCTAGACCAGAGCCCTACTGTTCCATCCTTGTGGAGCAGGAGGTAAAGCTCAATGGGGGCCAAAATGATCCAAAGACAGTGCACTACCCTATCCCCTGAGTAACCACCTCTGAAAACATCGGTTGGGAAGAGGAAGAAGGATCCACAGGTTACCTAACTGCCACTGGCTTCCTCTGACCCCAATTCTCAGCCTCCCAGGGAGTTCAGTGATCAATGGCAGTTGGTTGTTTCCTCCTAAACTTCTTCCTTCTGACCTTGCAGCTCTGTTTTCTCTCCCTGAAGCCTGGCCCGAAGCACCTGTCATATGTCTACATCTGCACCTCCTTGGCTTCCAGTTCCAAGTACAGTCAGCTGTCAGTGCCATGTGGAAATATAAGTACTTCTTCTAGTTTCCCCTTTATCTTTTACCTCTGCTCAACCTAAGGCCACATCAGTCCTAAACATGCCTCTGACTAGCGTGATTTAGGTCATGTCTATCTTTTGTTTGAAAATCTCAGGTATTCTATGGACACCCCATCTTGGCTATAGTTGGAACCTGGTTCATTTTACTTGGTCCTAGTGGGCTATGAAACCTCCTCACAGCTGTCAAATGCTCACTTGTGTCTCAGTCCACTGAGGAAACTCCCTGCTTGGCTTGAGCTGAGGGCTCCCAATCCTCATCCATCTACACAACCAGGCCTAAAGAGTGCTTACAGTCCTCAGATCTCTACAGAGATGTATGTTAAACTGTCCTGAGACTAAGCTCATGGATTTGTTTGCTTCTTAGAATGGGGGCTCTTAAGGTGGGACAATTTGAATGACCAAGGTTCAGATTGAGTGCTGAGATTAATGGTATACACCATTTTCTTTGTATTTTTCTTAAAATTTAACAAAGTGTTTTCATGATTAGCTGGTGGCTTGTCCAATGCACAAGGCATTACTTTGGTCCTCAGAGCCTTCTCTATGTATATACTCATGTATAAGTGGGCTTTGGCTACTTTGTGGGTTCTTTTTTATTCCACCCTTCTCTACCACTTCTCTACTACCCTTTCAACACCCCTAACACTAGATAGGAGAGAAAAAAAAGGATAGAGGCGAAATGTGATGACATTATCATTAGACTACTTCCTGCTGATTATGGGTGTTAAGTTCCTTGGGACAAGTTTAATCTTCGTTGTCAGTGTTTCTTTGCTCACAACTACGTAACAAAAGTGCAACCAACAGCAACCAACCAACAACCCACACTGCCTCTTGGGGCCCTAGCATTTATATACCCTCTCAATTCTGGGAGTTGCCAGAATTCCAAATGTCACAAAATTGTAGAAGCTATCTGTAGCTGGCAAAATCATGCTCCTGATAGAGCATGAGGCAAATCATTGTCAGCTTCACTGGACAGTCTGAGGCAGCCCCATATCCCACACCTAAGATTAAGATGAAACTGTATTCCCATATTTTTGTGTTTTTCAAAGAAACAAAAGCTTCTCACTACTATATCTACATACAAAACTTGTAAAGTTTTTTTTTTAAACAAAGACAACCTCATAGCATTTACTGTCACATGATAATAACATAGAATCAGTTGTGAATCACTAGAAACCAAAACCATTGGGAGCCAAGAGCTCCTTAGGAGCTATCCACCTTCTATTTTATTTTATTTTCTGTCTCTTACTGGGATCTGGGCTTCTAATTAGGCCAAGATAAGCTAGATCATTAGCCATCTAGCTTCAGGGGTCTGTGTTTCCCTCTTTGGAACTGGGATTACAGACACATAGGTGCCACTACACCTCAGCTCTTTATGTGGGTAATGAGGATTGAACTCAGGTCTTTGTGCTAGCATGATAAGCACTTCACCAACTGAACTATCTCCACAGCTCCAAATGGGAACACCATCAAGGCTGTGCCCATAGAGTTAGTGGCTAGCATGGAAGGTGGAAGGCTCTCTAATTTACCTAATTTAACAGTGTTCAGGTAAATCTTGTGTGTAGCCTAAGAGCAGAGAGTTCACCACACAACAGCACTCAAAAATACAAGGGCAGCACCCCTGAGTGTGGATTGTACCCATGAGAGTGTTTTGGGGATAGGTTGAGTACTGAATATTCTGAAGTACTCTTTTAAAAAAATATTTTTAAAAAAGATTTATTGTAGGTATCTGAGTTTGCTGTCACTGTCTTCAGACACACCAGAAGAGGGCATTCGATCCCATTACAGATGGTTATGAGTTATCATGTAATTGGTGGGAATTGAACTCAGGACCTCTGGACGAGCAGTCAGCACTTTTAGCCACTGAGCCATCTCTCCAGCCACAAGTACTAACTCTTGGGGCTGGAAATGAAGACCTGGGCTGAGATATACTGTGAGCGGCCACTCAGAACTCAAACCTAGAACTAATGGGAGCTGTTTTTGTTATTAGTTGGTTTTGCTTCTTCTCCTCCTTTCAGAAAAAAAGAGAACTTTTATTTTGTAATAATTTTACATTTCAGAAAAGTTGCAGGTTGTGCACCACAGAGAATTCCTTGTGTGATCTCTTAAGTCTCCAAGTTTCTACATGCCTTTGGGAGCACCAGGAAGCCCTGGTTGACACATCTCTCCACTAAAGTGGGACTTTCTATGGACCTTCCTACTCAGTCCTCAATGTCCTCTTCTACCCCCAGGGTCCCCTCCATGGTACCAGCAGGCCTAGAGACGTCACAGCTCACATTTATGTAGGCTGAGACAACTTCTCAGGCTTCCTTTGTTTCTCATGAGTTTTAAGGCTTGCTAGCCAGGTGTTGAGCAGACAGTGCTGCATGGTAGGATCTATGGGGTGGACTTTCTAATCACTAAAGCTTTAGGAAACTTTTAGAAAAAAAAAACCTTTTAGGAGTTTTAGGAAAGAATCTCAAGGACATGAGGTGCCCTCTTGTCCCATCATCTTAGAGGTACCTGACGTCTACAGGATTACTCCTAGTGCAGAGTGGTACCTACCGAGAATCTCCACAAAACTCATATCTTTCCCCTTTCTGGCTTCATTTTTTTATGGTTTCATTTTTAAATTATGTGTATCTGTGTTTGAGTTTATACATGTGAGTGCAGGTATCTACAGAAACTAGAAGTGGGTGTTGGAGTCCCTGGGGCTGGAGTTATAGACAGTTATGAACCACCCATCCAAGGTGCTGGGAACTAAACTTGAGTCCTCTGCAGGAGCAGTACATGCATTTAACTGCTGAGCCATCTCCCCAGGCTCCAGAAGTTCTTTCCTGGTGGGAGGAAGGGGATACATCTCAAAAAGCAGGACAGGGCCCCATTCCACAGGTCTCTGTGGGCCACAGTCACAGTTCACTTTCTGTTTCAAGCCCTAGTTCAGGGGGAAGGGCCAGGTGAATCTAGGAAAGTAACTCATTACATGAGGAGATGCTGGACACACAGTAGGTACTCAGAGAACATGCTGCTTTTTTCTTCCTTCTAGGACCAGTCTGATGCAACAGTTTTTCTTCCCCTAGCATGTCTCAGACAGGTAGGCTTGGGAACTCCCAGATACAAGTAGAGCCAGGTGTCCCTTTTCATCTGTGGTGCTATCTGCAGAGCTATCGCCAGCCTGTGCAATGTGAGCTCTGAAGGTTGTAGCCTCTGGGGAGCAGTGGCTTTAAAGCCCCTATTGCTTGTTCTGAGCTACCGAGATGGAATTACAGCCCTAGACTGCACCGGTCAGGGCAACAGTGTCTCCCTTGCCAAAACTTGGTGAAGACCCCAGGTACCTCCATGTGCCCTGGGGTAGCCAAGGCTGTAACCTGTCAAGTAGGTTCAGGGAAAGACTACCAGGGCTTCTGAATGTGGTTGGGTAAGGCAAATATCCCTTTATAGAAGTGAAATGTCACAGAGACTACTGGGTAAAGGTAGAGAAGGCGCTTGAGAAGACAGAAGGGGAAAGAAGACCATAGCAGGGACCTAGAGAAATAGCAAGTCGTGTGGAAAAATCTACCTTTAGAGACAGTATAGTACAGGTGTGCTCAGCTGAGACTGAGGAACAGGGTTTTGCTTAGACTGTGGAAGACTGGTGGGTACCTGAGGGTAGGATGGGAGCAGGTGAGTTCCTAACCTCTTCCAGAACCTTCTCAGGGCTGCTGGTTGGGAAAAGCTGCTTAAGAAACTTTCAGAGGAAAGAACTATGACAGGGTCCAGCTCCACACCAAGGCCTAGTGATGGTTGCCTCCGCCTAGAATACCTACTTGTTTCTGACTAGGCACTGTGACTCTTTCCTGCCCTATGCTAGGTCTAGCCCAAAGGTCTGGCTGACCTACTGTCTGCTTCTGCTCTGTTCTTTCCCTGTCTCTTCTCTTTGGTCTGTTGAGGCCTGGCCCTAAACCTATTCTCTTGGTCATGATCTCAGTACCTCTCCTTCCCCTAGCCCATGCTTAGCCAGGCACACAGCAGGTGTGGCTTCACTACTTCTAGTATGGTTGGAGATGCAAGGCACTCTGGAATGCTAAGCCCTGGCTCTGTAGCTGGTAGGTGGGAGGCAAGGCTTAGGGAGCAAGGGGCTGCCAGTTGGCTATAGCACTTTGGAAGAACGATTGGGGGTGAGGGAGCACTTGGAATGGAGAAGGGGCGACAGTTGGCAATAGCAGCTGGAGTGGCAGTTGGGGCTTGGCAGGGGCACAAGCCTGGAGGACAGTTGGGGTGGGGCATCCAGGGTTGGCTTGTAGCCCCTGGCCCTGGAACAGCTCTGGAGGACAGTCTTGCAGAGGCCTGGACAGAAGGGCAGGTCCAGATGGCTCTAGACCTGGCCAAGCTATGCCCAGGAAGCCCCTCCTATGGCTATGGATTGGTCTTTGCTGCAGACTCAGGCAGGCTCCGCTATGGGATCAGAATGATGTGTGGTGGGAGGTTCCCTGAGCAGCCCCAATATTCTCAGCCTACAGCAGTAGCCTTTCTTCCCTCCTGCTCTTGGCTTCTCTAGACAAGGACTTCCAGCAGAGTCCTGGAGAGGGCTGGGACAGGTTCTGGGTGGTTTCTGGGAGAGGGTAGGACTCCCAGGGCTGTTGCCATGGGGACGACTGAGCAACACCACTGGCTGGAGGATAAACAGACAGCCTCTCTGACCAGTGACTGAGACAAAGACAACCACAGAAAACCCAGCTGGGGGTGGAGGAAGAAATGCTGCCTTGAGAGAAGGTGCCTAGCAATGACAGAGTAGGTGGGTGCCCCCTCTGCTAGATATGTAAAGATATTTGCTGCTCTGGAATTTTCTTTTCCAAAGCCCTTCCCAGGCTATTTCTTACAAAGGAGACCCTGAGGCTAAATGCAAGTAAGTCCCTGATTTCTCTATTGTTTCGAAGTAATTAGCCTGAGGTTGGACCCCTTCCTGCTCCTTTACCTCTTGAAAGCCACAAGGTGTGTTGGTGGAGGGCAGGTTGTCAGGAAAGCAAGTGGCATGGGGGTCCCTAAGGTTTACAGAGGATGGTGGGCTTGGCCAGCCACCTGGCACTCTTAGTGACTATCGTGGTGGTGTTGCAGGTACCTAGGGTAGAAGGGGGCATATTTTGAGGGGACTTAAATCAGAACATTCATGGCATGATCAGCTTCTGCACCCTTTTTTTTCTGGCCTCCAGAATCTCTGGCCTGTTGCTAATTCCCTTAGGGTCTCCTGACATGCTCATACAGGTAGCTGAGGGTGACTTTTTTGTTGTTGTTACTATTTTTCAAGATAGGGTTTTACTGAATGACCCTGGCTTGTCTGGATCTCGTTTTGTAGACCAGGTTGCCCTTAAATTCAGAGAGATCCACCTGCTTCTGCTTCCCAAGTATGGGTATTAAAAATGTATGCCACCACACCTGGCTTGACTTTCTTTAGAAAAACTGTGTGTGTGTGTGTGTGTGTGTGTGTGTGTGTGTGTGTGCGCATATGTATAGCTGGCTGCCCACTGAGGCTAGATGAGGGTGTTAGATCCTCTGTAGCTGGAGTTACAGGCAATTGTGAGCTACCCATCACAGATGTTGAGTGAGAACCAAACTCAAGTCCTCTGCAGGTGCAGCAAATGAACAATCTTTTGTTGTTGTTGTTTGTTTTTGTTTTTTTGAGACAGGGTTTCTTTGCATAGTCTTGGCTGTCCTGGAACTAGCTCTGTAGACCAGGCTGGTCTCGAACTCATGGAGATCCACCTGCCTCTGCCTCCTGAGTACTAGGATTAAAGGCATGAACACTCTTATAAAACAGTGAACTGTCTCTCCACCCCCTGGGGGTGACTATGGAATGACCCCAATGGGTAGCATGGACCCATGTGGCTGCAGGGCCCTGGCCAACTGTCTCTTCACATGTCTAGTACCACTCACTGTTGATAGCAAGGATCATCTTCAAGGCACCTTGACAGACCCCTGCAATGGAAGCTGAATGCCAAGGTCAGAGTACAACTGAGTCCAACCTATCTGTCTATCCTTGAGAGCGACCTCTAGGGCAGGTCACTTGGTGTGAGGAACTGTGGGCTGTGAGTTCCTGAACCATTCTGGTTACATAGCCAACAAAGAAAACACATCAAGGTGCCTGAGCCAGCTCAGCCATGAACTCCCTTACTCTCAGGTCTGCCAAGAGGTTGCAGCTACTGCTGTTTTGGTTTTTAAACAATTACGGGGCGTATTAGCTTGAAGAACGTGATTGTATGGAGATAAGATGTCTTTGTCTAATCTCCAGGAGATTGTTATTCAATCTCTCTACAAGCTATGTTGTCTTTATGTCTATGCCTTGTGACTTGCTGTTGGCTTTTGGAACAGAGAAGAGAGGGAGAGATCTTGGTCCAGTCACTTGTGGTGCTGCTGGGGTGGAGGTGCAAGTGTGTGTGTGTGTGTGTTAGAGAAAGGGGTTATCTGCTCTGTCCTGGCTCATTTCTGAGCTCACCAAGATTTCCTATGAATAGTCATTCTGGTATATGGAGTGGGCCTGTTAATGTTAGACACGGAGTTTATATGGGCTCCCTGAGAAATGACTGAGCCCCATTGTGTTCACAGGCAAGGCTCTTCTACTGCTTCCAAATTCTGCATGGAAAGCAGACACACCATATCATCCACACACTCCTCCTTGAATTATGCTTTGGGTGCCTAGTTACCCTGGGAGAAACTGGGGCTCTCTCTGAGGGACAGTGACCTTAGAGGTCTCCCCATGTTTCTCTTCCTTCATGGACTGCATCAAAGACCAAATTTGAGGAAGGGAAATGGTGGGAAAGACTATCTATAGACAGTGCCCTTTGTCCCCTCAGAGGGAGGTTTATACAGCCTGACCCTCCTGGAGGTCAGGAGCAGTCTGTCAGCAGAACTATGCCAGCCATACTTCTCCAAGGATAGAACACAGAGGTGGGCAGAAGTGAGTTGTGGGGGATTTACTTCAGACAAGATGTGCCAAAAGGGTCCTCTAGCAGAAAACCCGAGGCTAGGGGCCACTAGTGCCAGCCTGGTGAGGGATGGGCAGGGCATGCACACAGCCATCTCCTGGAGCCCATGAACAGTAAGCGATTATCCCAGGTTTCATTTTTGGCTGGCAGACGTCTGCTTGCCCTTGCTCACTCAAGGAGAATCCCCTCTGGCCAGCCCTCCCACTGCTGCCTGTGAAAGCCTCCTCACACAACATGAGAAATCCTCCACCAGGGCAGGAGCCTCCCACCACCCTAGGAATTCCGCTGTGCCTGCCCCTCCTTGAGGCAGGCCACGGACAGCCCAGGGCGCCTCGCGATTGGTTGGCCCAACCCAGGCTCAACTCCTCTACGCCCCTGGCCATCTACAGGCTCACCCCGCTTCCCGCTGCTGCGCCTGGGATGTACCGTGGTGGCCTTTAACCCCTACGCAGATCAGCCGGGAATGCTCACTCCGGGTTCTGTTCCTCAAGGGATCGAAGACACTGGCGGCAAGAAGGACGTGCGGGCCTCACTGCACCACTAGGGGTGGGGTGAAGAGACCTATCCATGGCTATACCGAAATCGAGATGCCATCACTGGTTGGGAGCTGCGGGCCAAGACAGGGTGGCGAGCACCACTTGTCTGAGCTCCACACCCTCACCGGCAGTTGGATGACAAGACCGACGTGCCGCAGCCAATGCTCCTAGTTGGTCAAATATGAGTCCCGCTTGCAGACATCGCCACGTGGCCCGCTTCCCAACACTCGCCTCTCTGCGAGAGCGCCCAGGTCCCCGGATGGCGGGGGTGAAGAGTGACCAGCCCCTTCTGGGCACCGCGCCCCTAGAGCGCGTTTTTCTCCGCTCAGCGCGCCTGGAAGTCGCTAAGTTTGGGAGACGCGCTTTCCGCGACGGCTCCGCGGGGCTCGGGGACAGCCGTGACACAGTCTCGTGCGTCCCCAGGGACAGTGCACAGACATCGTAGGGTGCGCCTTTCCAACCCTGCTGCGGTGAACTTGCCCAGCCCACCTCTCCCATCAGGTGGTCTCTGGTTGTGAGACTCTCGTGGGGCGCGAGCGTCGACCCACGGACCCCATTCCCTGCCACTCGCAAGCCCATGGGAGGGGGTTTCCCACAATGCCCAGCGAGTTCCAGCCCGCACTTCCGCTGTCCAGCCCCGCGGGAGGGGGGCGGTGGGCCGCCGGTGCTCCGGCGGCCACTCGGCCCCGGCCAGCCCGCTGCGCCCAGCCGCCGGAGCGGGGGGCGGGGCCGGCAGGCGGGGGCG
>NW_021604683.1:3950074-3963661 GCF_004785775.1 Grammomys surdaster | reverse complement strand
GGGCCAATCAGCGGCGGCTGGGCGCGCGCCGGGGGCGGGGTCAGGGTCCGCGGGCGGGGCGCGTGGGGGCCGCGGGGCTGGAGCAGCGCGGGGGCGCGCGCCGGCCTGACGGACGGACGAACGGACCGGCGGGCGGACCAAGCCATCCGAGAGAGCGCGCAGCTCGGACCCTCCCGGACGCAGCTCTCGCCAGTGGCCGCGCGATCACCGGTCCGCGGCCACGGCGCCAGCCCGCGCCCGCGCCCCATGGGGTCACAGGTAAGCTGCGCCGGCTCATTGTCCGCGCGGCCGGGCTGGCGCACCACGCCGGGGCCGGGGCTGAAGCCCTGGCGGGAGCCGGAACCGAGTCCGGAGCGGGAACCGGGCAGCTGCAGTCCTGGTTGCTGTGCCCCGGGCGCGCCCCCGCCCTGCCACTGGCCCCCCGTCCCGCCTCGCGGGGGCGCCCTCCTGGGGGCGATGGCGCCCGGGGACAACGCGGCCAGAGACCCAGGCCCGCGGGGCCACGGCCCGAGTGGCGTGGGCGGGGCGGCGCGGCAGGTCCCTGCGGGGCTGAGCGTGGAGGCGGCCGCGGCGCGGGGCTTCCCGGCCCCTTGGCACCTTCGGCAGCCGCTGCGGACGCCGGGGTCCCTCTTCGTCACCTCCGAAAGGGGATTTTTCCAGCTGGTAATTTCTGCTGCGTCAACGCCTGGCCCCGGGAGGCAGCCCGGGGGCGTCCCTGCGCCCCCCGCCCTCTCCGCCCTGTGCGTCCCCCGCCCGCTCAGCGGAGCCGCACCCGGACCCGCCCGCGCCGAGTTTGCCAAGAGTCAGAACTGCAGGAGGTGGGCCCTGCGGGGCCTTGGGGGTCATTGTCTCCCCAGAAGCTAGATGCTGGTTGTTTTAGATTTCCATTTTAATAATGGGCCGAACTGGGCTGCAGGGCCCTCCCGGTGCTATGGAGTGGGCAGCGCAGATTAGACGCGGCACTCGGAGCGCACGGGGCGCGCAAGGGAACCGGGTTCGCTACAAGTCGCGTCTTTGTTTCCCAGTAAATAGACCTGTCAGTTTCACAGGTTAGCGAAAGTCAGTGTCAGACAACTCAATCCCGAGGGTAAAACCGGAATTTTCTGCACCATGGAAAGGGTTCTAGTTAGTTGGGGGATTTCATGGTATGGCTAGCGATTTCACTATTAGTAGGCGGAACCAGCTATACACAATAGGACTGAATCTGGGAGCCCAGGAACAAGCAAAATGGGGCGAAAAACAGATATTGTCTAACCCAAAGAAATATAAACAGAAGAAAGTTTGAAATTCTTAGCGAATTTCCTCCGGCTCTCTTTGCTACAATCTCAGCGTGCATTTAGTGAAGGTTACAGCGAGAGGATTGTTATCAGAATGTAAAGAAATGCTAATTAGAAAATGTTTAGTGAATCGCCTAGGCACTGACACCTGTGTGTGGTGCACTCCTGTGCGTGCATTGTCTCCCTGGTAGAAGGTTGGATTGGATTCCTCCTCTAGGCTAACTAACTTCCCTTTTGGGTGCAGATTCGCGAATTCCGCTCTTGCTGGTCCTCGTCTTGCCAGTGCAAGGCAGTGTTTCCACTCAGCAAGAGAATAGTTTGTTCACCAAAAGGAAATTTATAGGTTTTCCATGTGAATAATGAAGTAAAGTTTATTATACTGGGATTCTTCCATTTTGGTATATTTTATGATATTAGGTACTTTGAACTGAAAAGTTTAGGATACATTTCCATATTATTATAATGCAGAAAAGATAGTGATACTTAGGTTGAAATTACTGCAGTAGAAGTTTAGCATTTTCTTTGGAAACCTTGCAATGTTTTCTTTTTTGAGAGGAAACTGTGTTGGCTGTTATTGCCAGTTTTCTGTTTAGAATAGTAGAAAGAACTCACTTTGAGAGCCTAGAAATCCAAAATCCAGCCTTCCCTCAAGCCTGCCCAAGGACAATATATAATTAAGATTCTGGTGACACTACCTTGAATGTAAGACTTTTGCTTTCGTTAGATAATTTTTATTCATGAAGCTGGTGTTGGTGGCACATGCCTTTAATACCAGCACTTGGGAGGCAGAGGCAGAGGAATCTCTGAGTTCAAGTCCAGCTTGGTCTACAGAGCGAGTTCCAAGACAGCCAGGGCTGCAAAGGAAAACTCTCTGTCTCGGAAATAAAAAAAAAAAATACCAAATCAAAACAAGAAAGATAATTTCTATTCATGTCCTGTTGCTTTATGTAAATGTGAAGTTACTAAGAGCCCAGACCACAACCTCATCTCTTTCTGACTGCTCTGTTACCAGAGCCACTAGTGACAGTGCCCTACAGCAAGACATGCCAGAGTCAGGCTAGTCCACTTCCCTGTGACTTGTGGTGCTCCTTGGTCACACAGAGAAACCAAGGCATAAATGTCAAGAAATGGAGAAAATGCTTCAAAAATTCATAGAAAATGCCTGAAGAATGGGAGGTCTGTTATTACTGAAGATGTCTTATTTACAAACAGCGCTGAATTGAATTATGTTTTAACAGTGAACTTCCTGACTTTCTCTTGTGTGGAGGTTTTCAAATTAAGGAAAATTGGGCCACTCTGTCCCTGTGGTCTGGTTTCTGGGGCGCTGATCAGCTGCTGTGCTGTACTCCTTGAGGTCTTAGACCAGCCTCTAAGAACTGAAGAGGCCCATTTAGTGTACAGGGCAGAAAAATACTTGAGCTAATTTCTCACAGAAGTCAGTTTCTGTGGTTAGGCATTCTCTTAGCTGTTAGTAAGAAGAAAGTTCTAGAAACAGTTGTCTCCCCTTTAATCTGAATATCAGAGTCCTTGCACCTGCCTTAGCCAGCCTATTTCAGGGACTTTATGTTCTTTTGTTTTCTCATTTTATTCTGCTTTGAAAACATATTCTAATTTAAATTCTCTGAAGTGAGATTGGGTTGTTAAGAATTTGAAGCTGGGTGGTGGTGGCACACACCTTTAATCTCAGCATTTAGGAGGTAGTGACAGGTGAATCTCTGAGTTCAAGGCCAGCATGGTCTAGAGTATGAGTTCCAAGACAGGCAAGGCTACACAGAAACCCTGTCTTGACCCCCTCACCCACCACACACAAAAAAGAATTTCCCTTTGAACCTATTACATCTGTGAATGGGTAGATGGTTGTTGTTTTCAAGACAGGGTTTCTCTATGTAGCCCTGGCTAACCTGGAACTCACTGTGTAGACCAGGCTGGCCTCAAACTCACAGAGATCTGCCTGTCTCTATCTCTCGAGTGCTGGGATTAAAGATACGTGCCACCACCACCTGGTGAAACTTTTGTTACTAGAGTTTGTTGAGTGACCTGACCCCTAAAAATAAACAGATAAAGGAAGTATTCTATTAAGACCAAAAGACAAGTCTTTGGGACACTGCCAACTCTTTCCACTCACAATCTTCTGTCTTGTTGCTGCAGTCTTTGGCCAGGCCAGTTCTGGTCTTGAACTTGTCCTAAGAGCTGACTGGGATCTGAGAACATGCAGTTGGTGGAGGATCAGCTCTTCTCTTTTCTCTCCATCTCTTAGTTTTTGGGTAGGATCTTACTCTTTAGCCCAGGTTGACTTCAAACTTCGTATGTAGCTTAGGTTGGCCTCAACTTTGAGGCAATCCTCTCTCAGTTTTTTTTAAGTGCCAGAATTACAGCTGTCTGCCACCACACTAAGTCTTCCTTTTATTTTGTTATGTTTTGTTTTGAGACAAGGTTACATGTGGTCCAGGCTGGCTTCAATCAAATCCAGGATATAGCTAAGGATATCCTTAAACTCCTTATCCGTTTTGCCATCTACATAATGAACATTCACAGGGGTCCACCACCAAGCTTGGCTTTTCTGCCATAATTGCTTAACCACGTTTTTATTTCCCTCAGGTTTGTGCTCTGGTTTACTAGTGGAGTGTGACTGATGCTATTGCTTATAGGTAGAGAAGAGAAAACACTTTCTGACCGGTTTTATGAAGACTGAAAGGAAAGCAAAAAGACATCAAATTTGACCTAAGTATGACTTATGTAAGTTTTTATGCAGACTAATTTAATTTCAGGGTTTCATTAGTTCCGTTTGGTTTTGATTCATATTTTTTAATTACTAAGTATTTTATTTTTATTTATTTTTAAGACAAATTTTCTCTGTGTATAGCTAGCACTGGGATTAAAACCATGTGCCACCTCCTTCCAGCCACTAAGTATTTTAAAACATAATTTGGATTTTAAAAATTACTAAACTAGTTATCAGTAGCAAGTTGGGAAACATCAATATGTTTTTCAGGAGCACACAGCTTTTTGTGTTTTGACAGATGTGCTTTCTTAATTGTGTTATCAGACATTCTAGCTTTCCTTTGTTCATCCCTCTCCTCCAGTTTTTGAGACATGGTCTTGCTATGTAGCTCACACTGGTCTGAAACTCAAGATCCTCCTGTCTCTTAAGTGCTATATCAGGGATATAGACACCATCATGCCTGTCCCCAGGGTTTTTTATTACTGTTTTTTTTTTTTTTTGGTCATTCAGAACCTTAGGTCATTCAGGTCATAGAAAGTCATATAGTAGAAGGATGTAGGGTGACAGTGTGAGTAAGGAGCATCTCAGAGAATGTAGGCAAAATGAGGAGCAGTCTTGGAGTTCCTACAGATAATCTGAGGAAAGGGCCTTCAGTATTATACTCAGAGCTGGTACCCAGTAAGCCGTGTCTTCCTCTGCTTTGTCAATATTGGATTGCTGGTGAGAGTTGGCAGATCTGGGAAAGAAAGGTGGTCTTGCTTGCAGCACAAGCAGTGATTGGGTGCATATTGCAGCTTGTCTTAGGCACACAGCCCCTTGTGGGTCTATATGGAAAGACCTGTCTTTGCTTTCAGCTGTCTTATTGCAGTGTGTGCTGGTGCCCAGGGGGCATACTGAGTTCCTTCTACATTTTCTGCCAGTAGTTCTTTAGCTTCCGGCTGTCATTTCAGTTGCCCACAAAATAGGAACAATCTATAAATTCACATGCATGATGGATTTTAGAAGATATCTTTTTATTGTTTTTTTTTTTTGAGAGATGGTTTCTTTGTATCTTGAACTGTATACAGAGGGCTTAAGACTTGTAAGTGTGGAGTTTAGTTTAGTTTTGCTTTTTTGTGGTGGTGCTGCTGGGGATTTGACTCAGTACCTTCCACTTAGTCTACCACTGAGCTGTAATCCCAGCCCTACATATCCAAGATCTGTCTCTATGAAAAGTGAATACACTTGAGTGGCATGACCCACTTGTGTGTGAACAGGTTACTTGTCTTAGTGTGGGTCACCTAGAGAACTGGCAGTTGAACCTATAGTCTTTGCTATCCAAGATACAAAAGCAATGTTCTCTGAACCTCTATATATACATAGGGATAGACACAGGGTCTAAGGTATACATATATTAGTAAAGAGGACGATGTTGTATTAAGCGCAAGAGAACATTTTCTTTAGAATTATTAGAGGAATCAATGAACCAATGAAGGAAACAAACATGAATCACAAACAAAAACTCTACCCTATGCAAGTCCACTGTTCTTTTTTTAAGTTTTATATTTATCTATTAGCGTGTGTGTGTGTGTATGTGTGTGTATGTGTGTGTGTGTGTGTGTGTGTGTGAGAGAGAGAGAGAGAGAGAGAGAGAGAGACGGACAGACGGACAGACAGATACTGTCTGTTGCCTGCCTGCCTACCATGTGAGTGGAGGTAGCTAGAAGAGAGCACCAGATCCCCTTGGAGCTGGAGTTAGAAGTGGTTGTTCCCAGGGTACTGGGAACCAAACTTAGGACCTCTGAAAGAACAGCAAGTGCTCTTAACCACTAAGTCATCTTTCCAGACTCAGATATTTTCTACTCTTTTTTTTTTTTTTTTTTGAGACAGGGTTTCTCTGTGTAGTTCTGGCTGTCCCGGAACTCATTCTGTAGACCAGGCTGGCCTCAAACTCAGAAATCCGCCTGTCTCTGCCTCCCAAGTGCTGGGATTAAAGGCATGCGCCACCACCCAGCGATATTTTACACTCTTTTTTTTTTTTTAAAGATTTATTTATTTATTATATATGAATACACTGTAGCTGTCTTCAGACACACCAGAAGAGGGCGTCAGATCTCATTACAGATGATTGTGAGCCACCATGTGGTTGCTGGGATTTGAACTCAGGACCTCTGGAAGTGCAGTCACTGCTCTTAACCACTGAGCCATCTCTCCAGCCCGATATTTTACACTCTTAATGTCCACTTGCACATATTTAATAATCTGTATAATCTAATCTAGGCCTAGAATGTTTTCACTCTGTGAAGACTTACTGCTGAATAAGTTCACCCTTTCTTGTTCCTCTGATTTCCGGCTGGTTGATTCAACTCACCTGTTATGGCCATTAAATCTGGCTTCTCTTGGTTTCTTTTGAATTGCTCTGCTTGGCCTTATACAACTTTGGTAATATGTTCTAATTTTATGATTCCTTCTCATTTTCTGGCTCATTCTGTTTTGACCTGTGTCTGTACAACTGCTCCAGTAAAACAGCTTTGCCGCCACCTCCTCCTCTTCCCCCTCCAGTCCCTGCAATGCTCCTTTAAGTAGCTTCCCTTTCCTGTTGTGAGAGTGGGGCATATATCCTATTCTGTCAAATCTTTCTCTGATTCGTCACTTTTTCTTTTTTGTTTGTTTTTTGAGACAGGGTTTATCGCTGTCCTGGAACTCTGTAGACCAAGCTGGCCTTGAACTCAGAAATCCGCCTGCCTCTGCCTCTCAAGTGCTGAGGCTAAAGGCGTGTGTCACCACTGCCTGGCTTGATTTGTCACTTTTTCTGTCACTCAACTAGATATCACTTTCAAACATGGGTGCTTCCTTCTACAAACTAACTTCATTTTCATTGTATGGGATTAAAGGCGTGTACTAGGTGACGAGCCACACCACAACTAGAAACAGTTTTTTTTTTCAACAAATAACATAATCTCTGGGTTCTCAATGTGATAAAATATCCTGCAACACCTCTACACATGTGCTATAGTGCTCACTCACTAAATAAATACATGAAAATAGAAATGGAGTTAAGGCCTGGGAGGTAGCTCAGCAGGGAAGTGCTTGCCTGCTATTTGTGAGGCCTTGGGCTTCATCCCCAGCACTTTAGGGAGTGGGAAATGAGGCCGATCTGGCTGTAAGGACAACAAGAGCAGTGACAGGACCAGAAAACAGAACTGTTCACATGTACAGCTGGGAAGAGTGGAGACCTGAGCCTTGGAGGAACACAGATGAGGGGTAAGATTGCTTGTAGCAGAACAGAGGCTCGAGGCGTGCTGCACAAAACTGGTGTGTGCAGTTTAGTGGGGTTGTGATTGATGATTGTGCTCCAGAGATTTCAGGATAGCCATCCCAGGAGATTCAGGTTTGTGGACACAGCACTGTGTCTCCACCATATTCCCATTGAGAATGAGCTGTGCAGAGAAAGTGGTCCAGTCTTTTTTTTGGTGCTCAGAGTAGGTCTGTTCCGTGTTCTCACTCTATCCCATTTAAAGCACTGAAGCCTGTGAGTGGCAGTGTGTTTTTATTTAGGAAGTTCAAAGCCAGTTTGGGAATTTCTGAAAGAAGCAATTACTCATCTTCATTTAAAGATGAGGACAAACTGGGAACAATTTGTTGTAACTGGCACTCTCCATCTCCTCATTTTAAGCAGAATCAGTGACCTTCTAAATCCTTGCCTTATCTTATATATCAAGGGTGCCTGCTCAACTTCAACAAGGTGACTTTGTCTGTATGGTTGTTATCAAGACACCTGACTAAGACTACCCTGAGTATCTGGTCTTGAGGAAGCCTCACATCACCCAAGCTTCTGCAGCTTTCAAAGTCTCTTTTCAAATACAAGTTTGACATTTATAGTACCTATTTCTTTCTTTCTTTCTTTCTTTTTTTTTTTTTTTGGCTTTTTTTCGAGACAGGGTTTCTCATTGTAGCTCTGACTGTCCCGGAACTCACTCTGTAGACCAGGCTGGCCTCGAACTCAGAAATCCGCCTGCCTCTGCCTCCCAAGTGCTGGGATTAAAGGCATGCGCCACCACCACCCGGCATAATACCTATTTCTTAGCTAGCATTCCCTCGTATCTACAGAAAAGGGTGTGGTCACAGAGGACAAGCACCTAGAGTTCCAAGACACCAAAGATCAGAAAGATGCTGGGAGAGAGGGAAAGGGATTAAAAGATGCAGAAAGAAAAAAAAAAGTATTCTGAGGAACATACATGATCATGGATGAAGTGTTCTGGATGCTGCCTTTTTCCTTCTTCATGTATTGATGCCCTTAGAGGGCTGCATTTTTGTGGCCACTGTGCGCAAGTGTGTGTGCTATGAGTATAGTGTGTGGGTGCCATTCTGTTTTCCTTCATTGACTGGAGCCTGTTCCTGAAAACATGTTTTCAAATCAGCATGAGAGCATGAAGAAGCTGCCAGTTCTGATGTATGCCAGAGCTTGGTCTTATGACCCATCAGAGAACCGAAAGTCTTCCTCAGTCTCCTCATTGGGCATCAGAAGTCTCTATGTCTCTCAGACTTGTTTTTCCTATTTGCACATGTCAGCTCTGGGGATGTTTCCAAGGCTTTCATCAAAATCCCACTTGGGATCTATGTCCCACAGGAAAAGATTGCACCCTGGCAAGTGTTTTGGGAGTTACTTCAGGGCATTGGCCTGCAACTGGGAGGTGCTCAGCAGTCGGTGCCCTGCCCTCCTGGCTGCCTCTCCCTATCAGAACCACTAGGGCACCAGTCTGTATAAGGATGTCAGCTTCCCAGCTGTTCTCCTATGTGCCAGTTCCAGTTCAGCTTTCTTCATCTATTCTTCCAGTGTTAACAGCTCTGAGAATTTCCTGTACATTAGAGTTGACAGGTGGTTTTCCCATAGTAACTTTGCAGGAGAGAAAGTTCTTGGCTCCTGTGCTCACTGAGTGAGATTATCCTGGGCAGTATGACTTGGGCAAGCCACCCATGGTCTTATGTTCTGAGAACTTGGAGTAAATATCATGAAGATGCTGTTTCCTGGGATTACTAACCCTGAATTCACTTGTAGTATGAATCTGAAGTGAAACTAAAAGAGTCAAGATACTTAAAACCACACAGGTGCTTATTAAATAACAGGAATGCTCCACCTGTAACAAATGAAACTATTGAGATTAATGATACTCTACAATTAGATGTTTCTTTTCTTTTTTCTTTTTTGGTTTTTCAAGACAGGGTTTCTCTGTGTAGCTCTGCCTGGCTGTCCTGGAACTTGCTTTGTAGACCAGGCTGACCTCAAACTCAAGAGTTCTACCTGCCTCTGCCTCTGCCTCCTGAGTGCTGGGATAAAAGATATATACCACCATTGCCTGTTGTTTCTGTTTATCATTGATTCTTAAAGCGCTCATGCTTTTGCACTACCACACTGGCTTTTTGTTTGTTGGTTTGTTTGTCTGTTTGTTTTTGTTATACTTGGGTAACACTGTAAGTGGGAAACTTCTGTGTTTTTCTATGAGAACCCACTCCACACAAGGAATAATGAAGCAGGAAATTTTCTCTTTTTGTTTAATTTAATTTTTATTTATTATTATTTTCGAGACAAAATTTCATAATGTAGCTCTATCTGTTTTGGAACTCATTGTGTAGACCAGACTGGCCTAGAACTCAACAGTTCTGGGATTAGAGGTGTGTACCACAGTGTCTGGTTAGCAGGGATATTTTTACTCTTTATGCTCAGGGAGTTTCTGAGAACTTTTCAGAAACCATGAGCATGCCTTCTGTAGGACGCATGTTCTGTGTCTAGCCCACTAGACAGCTGAACAAGGAGCTTTTAATGTTAGATTCATTTTGTATTTTCCAGTTTTTCTTATGTTGTTGGCAGATGAGACAAGAGGGAGTAGAAGGTGACCACATGACCTTTTTGGTTTAAACAACTTTTTATGGTGGCACATAGCTTTTGGAAGCACAAAACCATGTTGGAGATGGAAATCTGGTTTTGACAATTCCTTTGCTTCTTCTCTGCTGGTCTGACATGTTTATTATTGTTGATATTTTACATTTATTCCATGTGGAATTGCAGGAGATCTTGAGAAGTGTGTGTAGGTCCCAGCTAGCATCTGTGCTACTGTGTGGCTATAGGAGTCATGTGCAGTGACAGTGTTCTCAGGCTGGAGCTAAACCACCAACACTCACCAATGCCTGTGATTTCCTGGTATACCCAGAGCCTGCTGGTGCCTGAGACAGAGGGATGGAGATTCAGGACCAAGACACAAGAAGCTTGGGGTGGGAGTAGGCAAATTCTGATGTGCACTGAGTGTTTTCCTCTGAGTTCAGAAAGTTTTTGCTCCTTGGGGAGGCACAACTGGGCACAGTGTCAGCTGTGGGCTAAGCTGTGGGCTAACCTGTGGACCATCCTGTTTCTTATCTAATTTATCACAATATTTTTTCAGTCAAGTTGATTTTGCCTTGTTTTAAAAATATCCATGGAGTTACAAGTTTGATGTCTCAATTTATTGTTTATTATTTGTTTAGATATATTTTTATTTTGTGTGTATAAGTATTTTGCCTGCATGTATATGTGTACCATGTGCATGCCTTGTGCCCATAGAAGTCAGTCACCCTCCTGTAACTGGAGTTATAGATGGTTGTGATCTACCAAATGGAGGCTGGGAACCAAACCCAGGTTCTCTGCAAAAGCAACAACTGCCTTTAACCAATGAGCTATCTCATGCCTACCACTTCCCTTTGGTTTTTCAAGACATGATTTCTCTGTGTAGCCCTGACTGTCCTGGAACTTGCTCTGTAGACCAGGCTAGCCTCAAACTCACAAAAGATCCACCCATCTGTGCCTTCCTAGTGCTGGGATTAAAGGTGTGTGCCACCAATGCCTGACTTGGTTTGGTTTTTGGGTTTTTTGTTTGTCTGGTTTATTTTTGTTTTTTGCTTTTTGTTTTTGAGACAAGGCTTCTCTGTGTAGCCTGGCTGTCCTGGAACTCACTCTGTAGATCAGGCTGGCCTTAAACTTAGAGATTTGCCTGCTTCTGCCTTCAGAGTGCTGGGATTAAAGACATGTACTGCCATTGCTTAGTGATTTTTTTTTATAACCCATGTATGAGTACATGTTTGCAGGTACATGTGGAAGTCAGAAGTTAACCTGTACTATATCTCTGAACCCCAGACTCTTTGCAGAGCTTTAAAGGGATATACTTCCCAGCCTTACCATTAAACTGCTCAGTGAGAACTTGGTGGCTGAGGTCATGTGGCTCCCAGGAAAAGATTACTAATAACGTCTCAATTTTTAGAAAGTAGGATGCTATTCGTATGGGTGCCCATTTAACTTTTAGTACTGCTTAAGAATAACCACAAAGTACTTTACATATACTTATTTTTTCCAGTGTTTTGGAAGCCAGAAGTTTAAAGTGTCTATCAAATTCTCTCTCTACTATGGCCCAGGAGAGTTTTTGTTTTGCCCAGTAACAGGTGTTGGTAGCTGTTCTTCATTTATAAACTTGTTTGTCCATTCTCTGACTTCATCTTCACATGACTTTTCCCATTGTGTGTCTGTGCACAAGGACACCAGTCATAGTGGTTTAGATCTACCCTACTCTATAATGAGCTTATCTCAACTTGACCATGCCTACAGAAACCCTATTTCCAAATGAGGTCACATTTAGAATTGCTGGAGGTCAGAGCCTCCACAGACCTGTTGGGTTCTGACACTTTTCTTTTTCTTTTTTTTTTTTTGTTTTTTGTTTTGTTTTGTTTTTCGAGACAGGGTTTCTCAGTGTAGCCCTGGCTGTCCTGGAACTCACTCTGTAGACCAGGCTAGCCTCGAACTCTCTAACTCAGAAATCTGCCTGCCTCTGCCTCCCAAGTGCTGGGATTAAAGGCGTGTGCCACGAGGGCCTCTCCAGGTATCACTAGCTGTCACCTTCATCAGCCATGATGTCTTTGATGGTCTTGTTATTTACAGCAAAGATGGCAGTTAAGCAGCAAATCAGCTAATATGTACTGTAAACCTGTATGTTCCACAAGCCTGCAGCAAGCAGTGTTTTCAGCTTGGGGGTCAGCAGTGAGCAGTGAACTAGACACTATGGCAGGGGTAGCAATGATGTAAAGACAGATTGTAGTGTCTCTTTTATTGGCAGGACACTGGGAGATGCAGCAGAGGAAGGAGCAAGGAACAATGAGATTTATTGACACTTTGGGTGTGATGAGTAGACATGGAACCAGAGTACTGGCAGACATTTGGAGGCAGCTGAGCTATTGAGACTGGGCACGAATCCTCATCCAGACAGGGTGCAGGTCCCCATGTTTGTCTTGCTCATGTACTTGCTTTCATCTGGGCCACCAGATCATAACAGGTTCCTGGCTCTTTTTCTTCCTTGGGAAGCAGATACATCCTTGCAGCCTCTTTCAGAAAAGTATTTTGTGTGAGTGTGTATATGGTCCTAGGGATCAAACCCAGGGCCTTGACACATGCCAGACAAGTGTTCTGTGATTAAACTGGGTTCCCAGCCCCAAAATAGCATTTTAAATATCTTCCCTGGAAATGAACAGCAAATCCTGAAGTATAGTTATGGAAACTTGGAAAGATTTGGTTTGTAATATAGGAATATAAAATAAAATTTCGTTTGGAACTAACACTCAACTTTGAAATACAGATGGATATAAGTTTTCCAAGTTTGCATATGTAACTTAGTTGGTAAAGTACTTGTCTAATATACCTAAAGAGCTGCATTTGATCCCCAGTACCCTATAACAATGAGTTGTGGTGGACTGAGTGTTGTGACACATGCCTTTAATCCCAGCACCTGGGAGGCACAGACAGGCTGATATCTGGGAGTTCTAGGCCAGCCAGGGGGTTAGTAATGAAAGCCTGTCTCCAACAACAACAAAATTAAACAAATATTAAACCAGTTGTGGTAGCACACACCTATAATCTCAGCTCTTACAAGATGAAGACAGAAGGATTAGACAGCATCCTTAGCTATGGAGTAAGTTTGGGGCTAGCCTAGGCTATGTGAGACATTGTTTTTTTTTTTTTTTGTTTTTTGTTTTTGTTTAAAAAAAAAAAAAAGAGTAGGGAGTGGGGATGAAGAGATGGCTCAGCAGTTAAGAATGCTTGCTGTGCAAGTCTGCCAGCCTGAGTTTCATCCTTGGAACTGTAGAAGGCATGCTTATGGAACCCATGTAAAAGTGGAAGGAAAGAACTTGACATAATATAAAGAATTTTAAGAGTATTCCAAGGCAGCAGCCATAGTTAGCTGTGAGAATGTGGCTTGTCTAAAATGGACTCCTATGGCCCAGCATGCAACACTCCTTGGACTATAGCAGTGGGCCTGCTATCTCTGAGGGCTACTTTGAGTGTGGCCCTGGCTTGAGGTGAAGGACTAAGCAAGGTAGATCCTTCTGCAGGTACCGATAGGTTACGGGTAGGTCTTCCAGAGGGATAAGGTGCCTAGAAGATGAGGATCATATCATATCTGTACAGTCTGAAAGAGTCTGACACATTTGGTATTATCACTTGATTACATACTTTCCCAGTTTTATAACGTGACAGTTATTTATAACTTAGTAATTTTTTTAAGGTTTTTTTTTTTTTTTTTTTTTTTTTTTTTT
>NW_021604683.1:3909374-3949974 GCF_004785775.1 Grammomys surdaster | reverse complement strand
TTTTTTTTTTTTTTTTTTTTTTTGTGAGACAGGGTTTCTCTGTGTAGTCCTGGTTGTCCTGGAACTCATTCTGGAGACCAGGCTGGGCTCGAACTCAGAAATCTGCCTGCCTCTGCCTCCCAAGTGCTGGGATTAATGGCGTGCGACACCACCGCCCGGCTATTTATAACTTAGTTGTATTAAAAAAAATGAGAAGTTTTAGATAGGCTGGTGAGATGAGCTCAGCTGGTACAGGTGCTAGGTGCCAAGCTTGAAGACTTAAGTTTGATTCCCAGAACCCACATGGTGGAAGGAGAACCAGGATAACAGCAAGTCATCCTCTGACTTCTACACCCATGCCATGGCATGGTGCTCCTTGCATAAATATATATAATTTTAAAGCTTTAGACGTTTTTGGATGAACACAAACTTATTTTATTTTAGCAGACGTGTCCCTGTCCTCAGCTGCAGTGACTCCTGGGACTCTGCTCTGTCCCACTTGTTTCTTTTCTTTTCCTTGAGTAATTTAAACAAATCTCAGACATTCAGTTTTGTCTTTGTGCATTTTATACCCTGCAGATCTAGCATAGTAAAACACCCAGAAGCCTGCTTGCCCAACACTGAGTATGCCCAGGTAGAGTCTCTGTTTCTCAGACTGTTTCACAGTAGGGTGGGGCCTCTGAACTTTCTTTTATTCTGGAAAATTCCCTCTTTGTTGTTAGAGAATCTGTCCTGTGGGTTCTCTGTCTGGAGCTCATGACATAGTGACCTGGAGCAAGTGTCCTGGGCTAGAGTAGTATCAAAGGGAAGTACAAACTCACCTTTAGTGGGCAGGTATGGGGCAGGTCCTTCTGTAGATGTGTGGTAATAACATTTCACTTGAACTCCAAGTTAATGTATCTTTTAAAAAAGTTTTAAAATGTATTTGCATATATGGTATATGTGCATGTGCAGAGGTCAGAAGAGAATGTCCAGTTCCCACTCTATTACTCTCTGCCTTATTCTTTTGGGAAATAATCTCTTACAGAACCTGGAGATAAACTGGTAGCCAGCAATCCCAATGGTTCTCCTCTCTCTATCTTCCACAGCATTAGGGTTACAGGGACATGTAGTCATGCCCAGCTTTTTATGTGGGTGTTGGGGATTTGAACTCAGGTCCTTGCATAGCAAGTGCTTTTACCTGCTGAGTAATTTCCTCACTCTCAATTGTATCTTTTCTTCTTCTCCTCTTCTCCTCTTCCCTTCCCTCTCCCTTTTCTCTCCTCTCCCTCCTCCCCCTTCTCTCCTCTCCCCTCTACTCCACCCCCTGTCTGCCTTTACCCCTCCCTTGCGAGTGTGTCTCAGGGATTCAACTTGGGAGTCAGGCTTAGTGGCAAGCACCTTACCCACTGAGCCATCTCATCTGCCCTGGTCCTACTTTAAAAAATACTTATGCCTTTATACTTTAGCCAGAAGATAAGGAAACAATATGCATGTGCCTTTTTTTGAGGAGACTCATATATACTTTTTAAACAAATTATTACTGATGTGATGATAAATTCAAGTGTTAAAATAGGTTCAAAAACTTGTTTTCTTTCAAAAATTCTAAATTTGCTGTTGGCTAATAAAGCATAGGGATGTCTTGTGAAATTTTTTTAAAACCTCAAACATGTCTCAGTTCTCTCATTTTCAGTTGGTTTCTATTTAATTTTTACCAAAAGCACAAATTAGGTTTGCTTCTCCTTCCCCTGCTGCCTTATCCAAACTAGCCTCCATGTGGTTCTGTTGCTCAGGATGACCTTGGATGACCTTCTTCCTCTACTCTGGAAGCACTGGGATTACAGGAGTGAGTCTCTGCACCTGCTCTCCCCTTTCAGTAGGAGAGATGGATGTGTAATTTTACTTAAATGTAGTATTTTCCAACCAGTGGAAATTTTCTTATGAAAAGATGGCTACTTCATTGGTCAGCACTTAACATTTACTTTGAGATGTACTGGATTGTTTCTTTTTTTTCTTTTTTCTTCCTTTTTTTCTTTTTCTTTTCTTTTTTTGAGACAGGGCTTCTCTGTGTAGCCCTGGCTGTCCTGGAACTCACGCTGGAGACCAGGCTGGCCTTGAACTCAGAAATCCGCCTGCCTCTGCCTCCCAAGTGCTGGGGTTAAAGGCGTGCGCTACCACCACCTGGCGGATTGTTTCTTTTAAATATTTTCATGTATGCTTCTCATTTTGGAATTAAGACCTATTTTTGCTGCTTTTTTTTCCTTCCAGATACATGATCTTTATCCATAACAAGCACTGGGTCTCAACACACATATTCAGTTCTTTCAGAAAAGTAGAGTTGATGAACCAGATATGGCCTTGAGGTGTAGGGTTTGGTTCCAGGAACACTGGAACTCTGGGAGGAAAGTGGGCTTGCTCATCGTGTTTGGTTCACTCTCTGATCCATCGTGTGGCAGGAAGGGAGCTGTCTTCTGAGCAAGGAGGAGCTGAGTTAAGGAAGTGCCTGACTCACCCATCACAGAATCCTGTTAAATGCCATTGCCTGCTGACCCAGGCAGGTTAAAGTCCTTGGTTATTGAATACCCAGGTGACTCACAGGCTATCAATCTGGACCTAAAGTGTATGCCATAAATTCTGTAGGAACTGAGATATTTTGGCTCTCATATTACTTGTGGCTTTGGGCATGGGGCTCCCGGAAACCTTGCACCAGACATGTGGTAAGGGTACATCCTGCCAGAGCTACCCACAGGCCTGCAGGGGAATTTCTGTCTGTTCTGGGAAGTCAGTGCTTTGGGCAGCTTCTCTGTGAGGGGCAGGTAGGGAAACCAGTCTCTGTCTTTTCAGGAAAGATGCTGCCCTATGATAACTTTGGGTTCTAGGTGGCACAAGGGCAGCAAGCCTTGCCTGACCCATGGCCTTCATGGTAGGGAAGTTTGTGGGAAGTCACAGGTACAGGCTCTGCCTGGCCTTCCCAGTTCCAGCCCTCGCAGGAGGAATAAGGTGTTAGGTTTAACCTCCTGGGCACTGATATCTCACTTGGTGGTCATATCTTTGATTTTCTTCATGAATAAGGAACTTTCTTTTCCAGAGAAAAGGGTTGAAGCAGATGTCTTGAGTCTGACAGGCCTGTCTCACCTAGATGGGAAGGGACACACACACATACACACACACACACACACACACACACACACACACACACACACATTCTCATTCTCTCTCATAATTTAAAAATTTTAAATATTTTCAATAATGGTTCTTGTCTGTTTTAACTTCCTTTTTAGCCCACCACCCACCAGAGGTAGTGGAAAAGAAAGGGTACAGGGGGAAGTGGACCTGTTTGGAAATGATTCTTTGGAGTAACTCCCATCTGTGTTGTCTGGAAATGGGCAGTTTAGTTCACATAGAGGCAGCTCAATCCACTCACAAACACTTCACGGATATATCAGTAGTCTAGTTTGGTAGATTCAGGATAGTAAACATGAATCAGTAGTGGTGGCACTACCTAGCAGAGATGGCCAGGCCTCAGCCTCGACATGAGCCAGTAGCAGGAGGGACCAGCAGAAATGCCAGAAGTTTTCAGCTGCGCCTCTCTTGGCAAAACGAAGCTCAGTGAAGACATGAGACCAACAAGTCTCCATCATTGTCCATTGAATCTTTTTTTATACTCCCTCCAAACATCACCTGTCCTCTATGGGTCTTGCCTCAGCATGTGTCTAGCCTCAGTATGTGCACCTGTCTCAGCTGACATCATTTTGTCAATCAGTCCGAGTCCACGGAAGTGGCAAGAAACTGTACATCACCAGAACTTTTTCAGTGTGTTTCTCTCTATGAAGTCCCAACAAATAGAGCTCAACTATGTAATGTAAGGTGGAACTATGTAATGTAAGGTAGGATATATGTGTTGTTCAGGGTTAGAACTGAGCGAAGAATCTTTCATCTGGTGTCCTTTCATGAGCTTGCTTTAGCAGAACACCCTTTCATCAGTGTCTACTTTAGTTTTTTTCATGAGTCTGGCTTAGCTTTTCACCTGTGTCCACCTTAGGAAACTACTCCTTCATGTGTTTACCCTAACAAAACACCATCCAACACAGCTGACTTTCCAAAGAACCCTTAAGTTTCCATTTCACACACGTTCTCTGTCTCTTCTGGTTTCTGTGCAATTAGTTCCACGTGAACTGCTGAGCATTGATACAAACAGCAGTCTGTGCTCCTCCAGTTGGAGTCCTCAGCCATTTTCTGATTGTTGGGAATTTGGGAGTTTTTATTTTCCATGATAGACAGTAGTTCTTAGAACAATGGAGGTTTGGGGTTGTTTCCTTTATAGAGTACCAAAGCTAGAGTCAGTGGGCCAGAGGTGGGGACATGTTAGTGCATTCTATCCTCAAAGTGGCTGACCTAGGACAAGAAGGCACAGCACTGGGTGGTGTACCACCATCTTTAAGAACTTAAGACCTCACTTCACTTCTGATCAGCAACATGCATCTAGACCTCATGGAGATCTTTTCTTATAGTCTAGTACATTGTTCCTGATTTCTTTAGGTGTTTATTTATTTAAGGTTTTAACATTAAATTAAGCTAAGCTGTCAGTTTTAGAATTAACTTTGACCTTAAAAGAATAAAACAAACCTATAAGTGGTGGCATGTGCCTGAATTTCCAGAGGTGGAGGCAGGAGAATCAGTGTTCAAAGTCTCAGCCACAGGTTTGAGTTTGAAACCAGCATGACCTACATGAAATCCTGTCTTAAAGAACATCAAGGGTTGGAGCGAATGAATGAGTCAGTGGTTAAGCTGATATACTACTTTTCACATTTGATTCTCAAAACCTGTGTCATGTTTTGTCATCTCCAGTTTCAGGAGATCTGATAATCTCTGGCCTGTGGGCACCTGTACGTATGTGTGCCTAATATTACACAGGCACATACACATAAACACAAATAATAAATAAGTCTTAAAAGAAATAATAACAGAACAAGGGGTCAAGGATAAACCAGGCATGGTGGTGTATACCTGTAATTCCAGTGCTTCAGAGACTGAAGCAAGAGGATAGCCATGAGTTTGAGAAAAACCTATGCTACATAATGAGTACCAGGCCAGCTGAGTAAACATTAAATTCAAAAACAAAACAAAAGAGAATGAAGAAGACTTTGGGGCTTGTTTGGCACCCAGCTAAAGCTACAAGTTTGGGAACTATAGGTGTTCCTCGTGACTTTTTTTTTTAAATATCTTTTTTAAATTTATTTATTATATGTAAGTACACTGTAGCTGTCTTCAGATACCCCACAACAGGGTATCAGATCTCATTACAGATGGTTGTGAGCCACCATGTGGTTGCTGGGATTTGAACTCATGACCTCTGGAAGAGCAGTCAGTGCTCTTAACCACTGAGCCATCTCACCAGCCCCTCCTCGTGACTTTTTATTTTATCAGACTTAAGTGGAACATTGAATGAGTTTGTTCTTACCCTAGGAGGCTTAGGTCCCATGGTTGGCTTCATTGCTTCTCTGATTATAATGGAAAGGAATTAAGGGTTCTTGGGACCCAGCAGCACTGAAGTATGTTCATACAATTCCCATTTCTGAAGCAAGAACTGCAGACTTCTGGGAATGACCTCAGGTCGGTAGCCCACTGAGAGCTTTTGATTCTTGCTCCCCTCAAAGAGACTGGGCCTGCTTGCTCTTTGTCTTTCTTTTTTTTTTTTTTTTTTTTTTAAAGATTTTATTTTGTGTACACTGTAGCTGTCTTCAGGCACACCAGAAGAGGGCATCCGATCCCATTACAGATGGTTGTGAGCCACCATGTGGTTGCTGGGAATTGAACTCAGGACCTCTGGAAAAGCAGACAATGCTCCTAACCTTTAAGCCATCTCTCCAGCCTGCTCTTTGTCTTTCATTTTCTCTCCTTCATTAATTTCCTTCCTCCCATCTTCCCTTTGCATTGGATCTTGCTATACAGCCTGTGTATACCATGGAAATTGAAGGCTCAATAATCATAAGCCAGAGATGAAAAAGGATTGGTTTGTGTTAGAATGCTGTTTGCTTACTGTTCGTCCATTCAGTGTCTGTGGTCTGATGAGCACCTGTGGCTGAGAGTCCTGTGCCTGTGCATCGGCAACTTTTGAAATAAGAGGTCTAATTGCTGTGGGACTATGACAGGGACTTGTGGGTCCTAGGCTGCTAATCAAGCACTAGAGCATTTCTACCAACAGTATCTGTATACAAATGGATTTCTGTGCTTCCAGCTAGTGCAGCTCAAATCTTATTTATTTGAAATTCTGTGTATGTATGTATGTGTGTGTGTATGTATGTATGTATGTGTATATGAATTTAATTTTAAGAGAGAGTGTCATATAACTCAGGCTGGCCTTGAATTCAATATATAGATAAAGATACCATTGAACTTTCCAGTCTCCTGCCTTTCTCCCAAGTGCTGGGATCACAGGTGTGTGACACTCTACTTGGTTTATATGGTGCTGGGACTCGTGCATGCTATGGAAGCATTCTTCCAACACAGTTACATTTTCACCTAGTGTGGTTTCTAGGGAAGAAGGGAAAAGTCTCAGACCTCATCACTCACTTGCAAGTGCAGTGATCTTGGAATGTGACTAACTTTCTGCTGAATCCTGCTTGAGTGGCCAGGATCCCAAGTTGCCATTATAACATTTATCTGTTTGGAAATGGGCTTTTCACTTTGTTAGGCTGAAACCATCTTGTTAAATGGCTGGCACCTACATTTTCTTTTGTCATTTTTAAAAATTCAAAAATTTTTATTTGGGAGCTGGAGCCCCCAAATCAGTTAAGAGCACTGGCTGCTCTTCCAGAGGACCTGGGTTCAAACTCTAGCACCCACATGAGAGTTCACAACTCTCTGTAGCTCCTGTTCCAGAGGATCCAGCTTCCTCACATAGACATACATGCAGTCAAAACACCTGTGCACATGAAATAAAAATAAATTTTAAAAGTATTTAAAAAACCCAAAGATTTTTGGGTATGAGTGTGCATTTGAGACAAGTATTCTATTGAGATACATATCCCATCAGTACCTTACTGTGTAGCCCAGACTATGTTAGATATCATGATCTGCCTGCCTCTATCTTCCAACTGCTAGGATTTTAGATGTGCATGCCTGCACTTGACCCTGATCAGCTTTTTTCCTAATAAAATCACTCTGTAGCTTTTCTCTAAGGCCCTGGAAATGCTCACAAACTAGGGGCTTCCAGTGTGAACTTGGAACTCTTGACTGGCTCTGGTAGCCAGAGGGCCAAGGTTGGAGTGTGACAGGAACATTCTCTCTAGGCCTGTGCTTCTGTGGTTTGCAAAGCATCCTTCCTCCTATGCATCTGTGTTTTGAGTTCCCCTTTCTTTAAGGATACTAGTCACATCTGGGTGGGATTGTCAATCTTAGTTGGTCAAATCTACTTAAATAAGGCTCCATTCTTAGGTATCAGATTAGTTTGAAAAAACCTATAAAACAGGATTTAAACCGTGACAGCAACAGATGTGCTCTCAAAAACAGTAACCAATAAGAATTTTGACTCTGCCTTGTGTGGGGTCACTGGGCATAGCTTTTCCAGGCTCCCAGTCACCTAGCGGTAGGACTTTTCCCGATTTCACTTCTTCTCTTTGGTATAAGAATTTTCCATCTTATTTTATTTATTTAAGTACCTAAAATGGAAGGTTTCAATATTTCAGGTTTAATGTGAACAAGGTTTTGTGGGGTTTTGTATGAAATGAGCCTGTGTGGTGTTAGGATATGGTCCCTGGGCCGAAATGTTACTGGTGGATATTAAAGGATTGTATACTGTGTGTGCTGTCTGCTTAAGGACAAAGTGGCTGACATACATGCCTGGAGGGCTTCCTAGAACATGAGGCAGTGTCTTGCTGTTAGAAGATGTGTCCCATTCTTACCTTTGTACATCAACAGATGATATAGTTGAGCCTTTGAACTTAGGTATGGTCTAAAGGTGGAGGCATAGAAATCAGATTCTAGACTAAAAGTGATACTTGGATCCTATGGCTCACAGAGGGACACCGTCCCCTTTCCAATTCTACAAAGCAGAGAAATTTCCCTACAACAATTTCCCTTTAGCCAGAGGGCAGAGCTGGCAATTCCCAGTGGTCCTAGTTGATAAGGCAGGAGCAGGGGTCTGTTCTAGGCTGGTCCTTTCCAATCCCTGCGGCCACTTTTCTATGAGTCAGAGCCTGAATGAGGATATTCATGCATGGCCTTGCCTAGTGGCTTTTCATGGCCCCAATATCCCTTGAGGTAACAGAATTCAACTGATTTCCCATGTTGAGACTAGAGCCTCAACCACTTGATACCTGACAGCTCTCTTGTCTCCCAGCTCCTTGACCATCGCTCTTCGTGACCTCATTTTAGGCTGTCTTCAGGCAGCCTGGTATCTGTCTTTGCCACTTCTATGCTTCCTAACCATCTGAGATGGGAGCTTTCGGCAGCTCTTTTGTTGTTCCTTGCAATGACCCACATGAGATCTATGGAGCAGTTCTGTCTGAGCTTTGCAAAGGGGGATACCCTGGGCCAGAATAGCCACACATACTACTTAATGACATGGCCCTTAGCAGGATGCTGGGTGGTCAGTTTTTCTCCATTCCTGGAGGCCCAGGAAAGGCTGTCAGGGAGTTGCTTTAGCCTCATTCTGTCTATTAGTAGCAATCACAGGGAGGGTCACAGTTGGAAGGGCCATTCAAGGTTATGAATCTCACAGTGGTGGCTTCTAAAACCACCTACCACCTTCCACTTGGAAGCTGTTTCCTGTCTCTTTTGCATTCACTATTCTGTACTGTCTGGACCCCTCTCAAGCTGGCTATATCCTTTGCTGGAGTTGGCCTGGCAGGTGGAATGGGCATGGTCTCCACCCAGTTCTGCTACAGGCTCAGCTGCATCATCAAGGTTATCTACCTGGTTGGAGCTAGATGATGCTGATGAGACCTAGAGCTCCTCCTCCCTTGCCTCATCCAGATGGTCTTCCATGGCCTGAGTCCTGGGGAGCGGGCAAAGCAAGTAGGGAAGAAGATTAAACCTCTGACTGAAAAGAAATACTCCAAGAAGTTACCCAATATTATCATAAGATAGTGAGAAAGGAGAAGCAACTGAAGTGATCTGGGTGGGGTGCACCCCCTAGAGAGGATGTGACAGAAAGCAGGTCGAAGAGGGAGGAACAAGGTAGCCCCAGCATGAGAAGCCAGGCCAGAGCAAAGGGAACTGAGAAAGGGTAGCACCAAGAGGAAGAGGGAAGGGCAAGTGGTGTATGGGGAAGAGGAGTGGGCAGGCATCAGGTACAGGTTTGTGTTTCAGATCACACTGGCTGCACAGTTCTCCACCGGGTGATGAACCAGTTTCTGTTCCCAGGAGAAAATGTAGATGAGGCCCTTGTCTCACTGTCTCATGACAGCTAGTCAGTTACTGCATTTTGGAGTATCTCGCTCTTTCAACCTCCCTCCCTCCCTCCCTCCCTCCCTCCCTCCCTCCCTCCCTCCTGTCAACCTCTCTCTTTCTAGCCTTGAACTTAACATAGATTGCCAGTTAGTCTCACATTTTGAATCCTCCTGCCTCAGCCTCTCCTGAGTTAGTACTCAGGATTACAGACAGTCACCTCCATGCCTGGTGCATATTTAACTTTTTTTAGTGCTACTGTGAGCAGCAATAATGTGATGTAACAGAATTCGCACAGACAGCCATGTCATGTCACTCGAGGCTTCATCTTGTGTTTTCAGAAGGAAAACGAGCCCTCTAAATATCTCAGTGTGTGGAGAGGACTGACTCAATCCAGGATTGCTGTGGTACATGCAGGACTATGTAGAGGAATTTTTTTTTTTCTTGGAGAGATTAAGCAAGGCAGCCTTTGCTTTCCCTGGTATTGGGTGGCTACTTGGTAGGAGTGTCATATGGCTGTCATAAATGCCACAACTTGAATTTGTGAGTCACAGAACTTTCTGCTCCCCTAGTCCTTAGAGGCTACATTTATGAAAGCGCTGGGAACTCTGCCCCTGAGCCTGTGGCTTTTCCTTCTCAAAGGCATTACTATTAATCATATGGGATCAGGCACCCATACTCATGGCCTTACCCTAGCCAATTACATCCTGATGACCTATTTCCAAATATGGTCACATTCTGTGGAATTTTCCTAAGTTTGGGGGGGCACAGTTCAGCCTACCACAGCTGAACAAGAACTTTATAGACTTATCTGCTAGACATTGTAGAGCACACCTGTCATCCTTGCTAGGTTAAGTGCACTCTCCCAGCACTCAGGAGCCAGAGGCAGGTGGATCTCTGAGTCTGAGGACAGCTTGGTCGACACAGTGAGTTCCAGGACAGCCAGGGCTACACAGAGAAACCCTGTCTCAGAAAAACCAAAGTGGGGAAAAAGTTATAGGACAACATGGGCAACTTAGTGAGATCCTGTCTCAGAATAAAAATAATTAAATGAATGGGTGTTGATGGTGTGTGGCTCAGCTATGAATTCTTAACTGCTATTCATGAGGCCCTGGGCTGCCAATTTTTTTCATCAACTGTATTGAAATATCATTTTTACACACATATGCGAATGCACACACAAACACATACACACACACACAGACACACACACACATGTGTCCACTTGCAGTTGCATAAAGTGTAATTTGATGATTCTTTATTCTATCAGGTGTTTCCTATGAGCTTTTCATTACTCCTTTTTCATTTCACCTCAGGCTTGGACATCTTCCTGAAGCTCTTCTCGTGGAGATACCTGCCCTCCTTCAGTTTAGCTTCCTCAGATCATCACACTTATGTTAGCAGTCATCTTTCTGTGGCAGGAACATGGAGAGTGTGCAGGGAACCCCTTCAGGAATACAGGCCTCCCTTCTTTTGCTGAGCAGGATCTGTTGATGGCTGTTCTCTTGAGTCTGTCGCTTCACCTCTCAAAGGGTATTGGGGCCATTTTCAAATCCAGCTGTTGAGTAGAACTGATATCTGTGCATTCATCTTTTTGATCATACTCAGATTTCATTGTTTTTGACTTTTTTTTTTTTTTTGGATTTTCGAGACAGGGTTTCTCTGTGTAGCCCTGGCTGTCCTGGAACTCACTCTGGAGACCAGGCTGGCCTCAAACTCAGAAATCCGCCTGCCTCTGCCTCCCAAGTGCTGGGATTAAAGGCATGCCCCACCACTGCCAGGCCATTGTTCCTGACTTTAAGTCATGATTATGTGGCATTGGGCATTTTTGTTGTCTCTTTTGATGTTTTGAGACAAGGTCTTGCTTTAAAACTAGATCTTGCTCTATAGCCCAGGCTGACCTAGAACTTATGACCTTCCTGTCCCAGCCTCATGAATGCTGGATTTACAGGTGTCTATAATCTGGCTCAACCCTTCAAGATACTTTCTAGTAACTTTTAAAAAATGGCTGTGTCCTTCAGCAGCCTATGAAGTTTCCCGTTGCTTTCCTGTCTGTGTATTGTGATTGTGGCCACTCTAGTACAGGGGCGTCTCGTGGTTTACATTTGTGTCTTGCTGGTGGCTGAGTTTAGTCACTGATGTATCTTTTCTGTGCCATATTTGTTCAGAATGTTTTTCCCTTAGTGTTGTAGAAAAATGATCATGAGAGAAGTCTTTATACCCATAGACTCTTCCAAGTCCATAGGGTCTGTGGGTCACTAGCAAAAGCATCTGAATAGTTGGGCTTTGAGATCTATTTGTGACATTTTAAAGCAAAAACATTTTTATTAGTGTTTTTATTACTATCCTCCTCATTATTATTTTATGGTGCTGGTGATTGAACCCAAGGTCTGGAAAAACATGCTGAGCAAGCTTCATTCCCAGTACGTAAAAGAAATTCAAATAAAATGTTTAACTGAAATTAAGTCAGATGTGAGAAAAAAAAGTGAGATGAAGTTTGAATGTGGCCAAAGCATTTGATGTTTGAGAGGAATGTTTACATCTGAAGTGTCATTCAAAACAACAGATTTTTTTTTTTTTCCAGGAATGTACTAGCTGGTTTTGTGTCAACTTGACACAAGCTAGAGTTATCACAGGGAAAGGAGCTGCAGTTGAGAAAATGCCTCCATTAGATCCAGCTGTAAGGCATTTTCTCAATTAGTGATAAAGGAGGAGGGCCCTTTGTGGGTGGTGCCATCCCTGGGCTGGTAGTGTTGGGTTCTATAAGAAAGCAAGCCGCACTACATATACAGCTGGAGCCATGGGTCCCTCCATGTGTGTTCCCAGGCTGGCGGTTTAGGCCTTGGGAGCTCTGGTTGGTTGGTATTGTCGCTCTTCCTATGGGGCAGAAAGTCTCTTTAGCTCCTTCAGTCTTCTCTCTACCTCCTCCATTGGGGATCCCAAGATCAGTTCAATGGTTAGCTGCAAGCATTTGCCTCTGTATATGTCAGATTCTGGCAGAGCCTCTCGGGAGACAGGTATATCAGCCTCCTGTTAGCATGCACTTCCTGGCATCCACAACAGTGTCTGTGTGTGGTGACTGTACATGGGATGGATCCCCAGGTAAAGTAGTCTTCAGATGGCCCCTCCTCCAGTCTCTGCTCCACACTTTGTCTCCGTATTTGCTCCTGTGAGTATTTTGTTACTCCTAAGATGCACCCATACTTTGGTCTTCCTTCTTCTTGAGCTTCATGTGGTCTCTGAGTTGTATTTTGGGTATTCTGAGCTTTTGGCCTTGTCAGGCATTGGTGGGAGAGGAGGTCCTTGGTCCCATGAAGGCTGGATGCCCCAGTGTGGGGGAATTTGAGGGCGGGGAAGGGGGAGTGGGTGGATGGGTGGGGGCACACCCTCATAGAAGCAGCAGGAGGAGGGACGGGATAAGGGATTTCTGGGGGGGCAGAAATGGGGAAAGGGGATGACATCTGAAATGTAAATAAATAAAATAACCAATTAAAATAAGTAAATAAAATTGAAGGAAGGAAGGAAGCAAGCAAGCTAGCTAGCTAGCTAGCTGAGCAAGCCAGGGGAAGCAAGCCCGTAAGTAACATCCCTCCATGGTCTCTGCATCAGCTCCTGCTTCCTGTCCAGCTTTAGTTCCAGTCCTGACTTCCTTTGGTGATGAACAGCAGTGTGGAAGTGTGAGCTGAATAAACCCTTTTCTCCCCAATTTTGACTTGCTTCTTGGTCATGATGTTTTGTGCAGGAATAGAAACCCTGACTAAGACAAGGAATGTGCCCAGAGTGAAGAGCTAGGGCTATTCACACTGTTGGAGCCTATCTAGTAGGGGGTGACTTGAAGTTGCAGGTAATGAGTCTCTAGGTCACCAGCCCTGAGTGTGAAAGTGCACAGAACCAGCATGTTGGGATGTGACAAGATCACTAGATCTAAACCAGACTTTGTTTGTTGAGACTTTGTTGAAGCTGACTTTGAACTTGAAATCTTCTTGCTTCTACTTCTTTAGTTCTGGGACTGTAGGCATGCTCTACTAGTCTAGTCAGGATTTGACATTTTCATTAAAATCAATAGTCTTCATGAAAGAGCTCTATAGGGCCAAAGGAAACACCCTACGCAGAGTGTTTTTATTATTTTTATTTACATGTATGCATATGTGAATCTATACCACTGCATGCCCAAGAAAGCCAGAAGAAGGCATCGTGTTCCTTGGAGCTGGAGTTAAAGATGCTGCAGGCGTTGGGAAACAATCAGGTCCTACTCAAGAGCACCAAATTCTCTTAACCTCTGAGCCATCTCTTCAGCCCTGATTGTAACTTATGGCTAAGAACCCTTTAACATCAGTGCTGGATAGACAGAGTTCTGTTACTGCCAGTGTATAACCCTAATGATTGAAAAGTGAAGGCTGCACATGACTGAGCAAGGGTGCCTGTCACTTCTCCCCCAGCATCACCGTATATCACACTCCTGCCTCTCACATCTGAGGGGTTTGTGTCTGTACGTGGTTTCTTCTGTTGGAGAGGTCGGGTCCCATGGCCTCACTGCCTGGCTAACTGGACTGAGCAGAGCTAGCACACACTTGCTGTCTCTGGATATATGGGCACCAGCTGGAGCCTCTGGTGTAACAGGTTTCTCATTCCTCAGCTTTGGTGTGGAGTCAAACTCCACTTGTTCTGTTGGGTCTGTGGTTTAAAGTGACACACAACAGAAAGGTCAGGCACCTTGTTGGCTGGCATAAGACAGGCCCTTCAGCTGCCACCCTCCATTCTTTGGACTCATTATATATCTGCACTGTTCACAGTGTCCTGAGAGTTTGAGTGGAGAATTTCATAGGTCTTTGTCAACTAATCAGGGTAATGCAACTTTAGCAGATTGGTATATTCAGACTGGAATGTAGAGTGAATGCAGGCTGTTTTAGTGACCACTGTTGTGAAGCTTGTTTAAGTGCTTCTATTCAAAACCGAAGTATCGATGAGTGTGACAGCGTACACCTTTAATCCCAGCACTCAAGAAACAGACACAGGAGAATCTGAGTTCAAGACCAGTATCGATGAGTGTGACAGCGAACACCTTTAATCCCAGCACTCAAGAAACAGACACAGGAGAATCTGAGTTCAAGACCAGCCTGGTCTACACAGTGAATTCCAGGACAGCCAGGATTACATTGAGAGACCCTACCCTGTTTCACAAACTAAACAAACAACAAAACCCCAAAGTATCTTAAATTAAATGAGCTGTGGATGAAGCAGGCACCAGAGCATTTTTTAAAATTTTTTTTAAAGATTTATTTATTTATTTAATGTATTCACCATTGCTCTCTTCAGACACACCAGAAGAGGGCATCAGAGCCCATTAAAGATGGTTGTGAGGCACCATGTGGTTGCTGGGACTTGAACTCAGGACCTCTGGAAGAGCAGTCAGTGCTCTTAACCACTAAGCCATCTCTCCAGCCCGCACCAGAGCATTTGTAGGAAGAGAAAAACCACTGAAGTTTATGATTCTTCTATATCATCAGTACAGTGTGATAGCAACCGCCCCAAACAACTGTTTGTTTCTCCAGCCCTTTCTTATACTGATTTGGCATCTGTGTCCTTGTGATGGTAAGATGCTCTTCTATGGCCCTATCTAATGTTACTTGTTTTAGCTACTTTGTGGGTTCTTCTTTCTTCTACCCTTTTAATCTCCTAACTAAGAAGGAAAAGGGATAGAAAGGAAAGAGATTCCCTGAATAAAGTCAGAGATTAGAACAGGGAGCGACATCTACTTCCTGCTGATTAGGGGCGTCGAGTTCCTTGGGGCAAGTTTGATCTTTACCATCAGGATATCTAATTTCTTGTTGTTTCTTCTTTGTGAATGACTACTTAACAAATGGCGACCAACAACTAACAATCCCCACACTGCCTCTCAGGGCCCAGCATCTATAGACCCTCAGTAGATTACCCACAATTCCAAGTGTCACCCAATTGCAGCAACTATCTGCAGCTGACAAAATCATGCCTCTGCTAGAGCAGGAGGCAAATCATAGGCAGCTGCCGCAGACAATCTGAAGCAGCTCCACACCCCCACACCTGGTATTAAAATGCAAGCACATTCCTATTTTGTGTGTGTGCTTTTTGTTTTTGTTTTAAAATATTATTTAGTTATTATTTATCTGAGTACACTGTAGCCATCTTCAGACACACACCAGAAGAGGGTATCAGATCCCATTACAGATGGTTGTGAGCCACCATGTAGTTGCTGGGAATTGAACTCAGGACCTCTGGAAGAGCAATTCAATGCTCTTAACTGCCAAGCCATCTCTCCAGCCTCTGTGTGTATGGTTTTTGTTGTTGTTGTTGTTGTTTGGTTTTTCGAGACAGGGTTTCTCTTGTGTAGCCCTGGCTGTCCTGGAACTCACTCTGTAGACCAGGCTAGCCTTGAACTCTCAAACTCAGAAATCTGCCTGCCTCTGCCTCCCAAAGTGCTGGGATTAAAGGTGTGCGCCACCACTGCCCGGTGTTTTTTAAAGAAACCAAAATTCTCAACTGCAATACTGTAACACAGGTTCTTGTCCATTCACAGGGGTGTGTCTCATGAGCAGATCACCAGGGCAGTTGTCTATTCTCCTCTCCTACAGAGATGTAGGAAGCCTAGCTTATAGTCAGCTTCTCACTTGTCTGATCACTATATAATACCACTCCCAGGTGTCCAGTGCAAGAAGCTTTCAGTTCCAAAACTTAGTTGTCAAAAGCCACTGGAAGCAGATGAGCAGCTGCCATAATTCGATGAAGTCGTCATGACATCCACAAATGTCCTTTTAATGTTGAGAGACCTGAATCACTCCTGTCAAACCTCTTGGGCTTTGGGAAACTGCCTGTCCTGTGTATCCCTATAACAGACCAACTTCCATAAAGATCATCTCTTTACCCTTTCAGTTACAACTAACTCTTCTTCTAAATGAAAATATACCCCTTTTCTTACCACAGAACCTGAGTATACTGCTGATTTTAACTTCCCAATAGGATGATAATACATTAGTAATTTTCAGTTTATGTTGAAATTATTTTATAAATGCAAACCCTAGGAAGAGGTAGTTCCTTTTTTTTCTAAAGAAAATCTTAATTCATATTTATCCCCCACACGCTTCTCCCTTGCCTTCTTTTTCTTTCTGTGCTAGAGATGGAACCCAGGTTTTTACACATGCTAACCATCTACCACTAAGTCCTATCCACAGCCCTAAATCTGTTATGAGGTATGGAAAGATGGCTCAGCAGTTAAGAGTAGATAGTATTCTTTTACAAGACCCACGTTTGATTTCCAGTACTCACATCAAGTGGCCTAACAGCTGCCTGCAACTCTAACTCCAGGAGATCCAGGATCTGACACCCTCTTCTGGACTCCAAAGATACCTGCACTCACATGTGCATGTCCCTGTTTTAAAAAATGCTTAATAAGTATGGAAGATAATTATCTCTCATAAAAATAATAGATATGGACTGGATGTGGTAGCATATACCTTTAATCCAGCACTTGGGAGGCAGAGGCAACCAGATCTCTGTGAGTTTGAGGCCAGTTTGGTCTAAATCATGAGTTTGAGGCCAGCCAGGGCTACATAGTGAGATTATGTCTAAAGTAAATAGATAAATAATGGAACCTACACTTCTTGGTTTGAATGTAGGGTACTTAAAGGTTCTGATGTCCCTTGTCACTTGGCTGTCACTTGCTGTGCACTATAGGCATCAGCTGATACTAACTAGTTTAGGGGATTTCCATTTGCAATAAGCTTTGATTCCTCCTTCAACATGAGTTAATCTGAGGGAGATAAAGCCCCACATGAAGAATAAAGCCATACCTCAGCCCAAATATGAGGGTTGATATCTGGAAGTCACACTTGCCCTCAGGGCTCTAGTGAACTCAGGGTGAAGACTTGTTCAGTCTGTGAGCACATGTTCCCTATGGCCTGTCCTGAGCACTATCTTCTTGGTTACCTATTTGGGAATTTGGCATTCATGCCAGTGTGGTAGGGCTGGTGCACAAGTAGGAACACTTTAACCACCAGCCTTCAAGTCTAGAGACAGATAAGGTAGGACAAGGGAGGTCTTCTTGTTCAGAGCCACAGACTTGGAACCTGCTCAGGACCCTGCTGCAGAGTTACTCTTGAAGATGAAGAGACAGTTTTGTGTGATGTCACTGGGAGGTTAGGCTGGCATGTTTGGACCCCGCAGATGCACCTATACTGCCATCAACAAAATGAAGGCAGATGAGGGTGGGACAGTCTACTTACACCCTCAGATCAGATGAGAAGTAAGCTGGGAACCTGACTGTGAGTGAGGGACAGGAGTTGGGGACCCTAGCAATCTGAGCAAAGGAAGGAACAGTTTTCTGCCTTATTCTCCCAGCCTTCGAGATGGAACACAGAGTTACTGCTTCCCCCCTGGGGACATTTGACAGGTCATTTTAGGTGGTGGCTTGAGGAGGGTACAGTGTTGAAACACATTTTAGTTAGTCAAGAAGAGATGGTGCTGTGCCTGGTGGTGCATACCTGTGATCCTAGCTCTCAGGAGGCTAAGGCTAGAGGGCCTGAGAATTTGACCTTGAAATATAGAATGATACTCTCTCTATATAAAAAAAGGCTAGAGTGCTTGTTTTAGCAGCATAAGAATAATACTGAGATTAGTATGGCCTCTGAACAAAGATGACATACAAATCTGTGAATTGTTCCATATTTAGAAGAGAAAAAAAAAGGCTGGAGTTATAGCTCAGTAATAAAATACTTCTCTAGCATACATGAGGCCCTGGGGTCAGTCTCCAACAATACCAGAATGAAAAGATTAAAAAAAAAAAAAAGATGACTAAGTCCCTGACCTGCCCAGAGGGGTAGCATGGTAGTCCATAGGAAGCTCCTGAGGGAAGGATTCCATCTAGTGCAACTCCTTTCTAAGAAGGACATTTTGTCATTTCAAGTGAGCACAACCATTTGCTGATCAGCTAGGAATGTGGAGTGTTTAAAGGGGACAGATGACACTGTGTAATGGCTTTGCTCTTTTCAGGCAGACTTAGGGATTGGATTTATCCTCAAATAATTTGAGTGTCAAAATTCTGACCACCCCCATCACCTCGGAATGTAACTGCCTTTGAGAATATTGTTGTAGGTATAAATAATGAAGATGAGGTCATTTGGGGAGGCTCTGGGTCCCACAAGGAGGGATGTTCTTACAGAAAGAGGAAATTTGGACCCAAGAACACACAAGTAGAGATGGGATGATGTTACCACAAGCCACAGAACACCAGAGTTTGGTAGCAGCACCCAAGGCTGGGAGCAAGGCAACAGGGTTTGATTTTTTTTTTTTTGTATCCAGATTTTAGTGCTGTAGTGTGGGTTACAGCAGCCATAGTTGATATAATATAACAAATGGTGAGAGTGACTGAGTCAGGAGAGTCACCATGTATTCTGTGGTCCTTGTTGTGGGCTAACTAGGAGAATCTAATTGCTTTTGCTACATTCCATGGACTCTGGAAGTTCCCGATGAGCTGAGCTGTGGTCGAGCCCAGCCTAGAGGCTGAACAGTGAATAACTCTAAGCAGAACCTCTGCAGATGTATAAATTCAGAATTTGGAAATTTTTCAGGTCTAATTCTGTGGCTGTCTGCTGTGATTCTTGCTCTGTAAGGGGTGGTGGTGTTTATTTTTACTTTTTATTTTATTTTGGTTTTTCTTTTTTTTTAAAGAATTATTTATTCTATGCATTTGAGTACACTGTAGCTGTCTTCAGACACACCAGAAGAGGGCATCGGGTCCCATTGCAGATGGTTGCGAGCCACCATGTGGTTGGTGGGAATTGAACTCAGAACCTCTGGAAGAGCAGTCCCTGCTCTTAGCCTCTGAGCCATCTCTCCAGCCCCCTATTTTGGTTTTTCAAGACAGGGTTTCTTCATGTAGCCCTGGCTGTCCTGGAACTCCCTCTGTAGACCAGGCTAGCCTCAAACTCAGAGATCCACCTGCCTCTGACTTCTGAGTGTTGGGATTAAAGACGTGCGCTATCACTGCCTGGCTTTATTTTTAAGGATGTTTCATCAAATGAGAGGGAGGAAGACTGCAGGCTAGGTTGTTTAACCTAGTTTTTCAGTTTGGGTGAGAAAACAACTTTGTCTACTGATGGGCAATTTTATTTTGTCTGGATATTTTGGCTGTTGTATGCAGACTTCTGTCTAGAACTTCAAGTCCATTATGGTCCTAGAAGTGCTTCAGATGTCTTGCCCAGGGACAGGGCTGGTGCCCAGCTGCCATTTGCTGTTTGAGTGAGTCATGACCCCATACCTCCTTAGCACATCTGTGCTGCAGAGCCTGTGATGATGAGGCCTGCTGTTGGCATTTGTCTCCACTGCCTCCACTCTGTCCTGGCTTGGCAGCCCGTGTGCTGGGTGGATGTTGACCCTCTGCAGGTTCCCTGCTGCCATTTACCCAGACTGATTTCACAGCAAATGTGTTTTATGTGTGGGTAACTGTTCTCTTCTCCCCACAGAGTCTATAGAAGACACAGCAGCAAGACTCCCAGATGAACAACCGAAAGGAAGATATGGAAATCACTTCTCACTACCGACACCTGCTTCGAGAGCTCAACGAGCAGAGGCAGCACGGAGTCCTGTGTGATGCATGCGTCGTGGTGGAGGGCAAGGTCTTCAAGGCACACAAGAATGTCTTGCTTGGGAGCAGCCGCTACTTTAAGACACTCTACTGCCAGGTACAGAAGACATCTGACCAGGCCACCGTCACTCACTTGGACATTGTTACAGCCCAGGGGTTCAAGGCCATTATTGACTTCATGTACTCCGCCCACCTGGCTCTCACCAGTAGGAATGTCATCGAGGTGATGTCAGCTGCCAGCTTCCTACAGATGACTGACATTGTGCAGGCCTGCCATGACTTCATCAAGGCTGCACTGGACATCAGCATAAAGTCAGATGCTTCAGATGAACTCTCAGAGTTTGAAATTGGCACCCCAGCCAGCAACAGCACAGAGGCGTTGATCTCAGCTGTGATGGCTGGAAGGAGCATCTCCCCATGGTTGGCTCGGAGAACAAGTCCTGCCAATTCTTCTGGAGACTCTGCCATTGCCAGCTGTCATGAAGGAGGAAGCAGCTATGGGAAGGAGGACCAGGAACCCAAAGCTGATGGCCCTGATGATGTTTCCTCACAGTCTTTGTGGCCTGGAGATGTAGGTTATGGGTCTCTTCGCATCAAGGAAGAACAGATTTCACCATCACATTATGGAGGGAGTGAGCTTCCGTCTTCCAAGGACACTGCAATACAGAACTCTTTATCAGAGCAGGGTTCTGGGGATGGCTGGCAGCCCACAGGCCGGAGGAAGAATCGGAAAAACAAAGAGACTGTCCGACACATCACACAGCAGGTGGAGGAGGACAGCCAGGCTGGCTCTCCTGTACCCTCATTCCTGCCCACATCGGGATGGCCTTTCAGCAGCCGAGACTCAAGTAAGCCTTTCTTGTGATAGGCTGGGTGTAGGCAGCCCAGGTCACTGTGCTGATGACCTCATTGGTGAAGTGGCACATTCTTATGTTCACACTAGTGGCGTCCTATAATCATTTATTTATTTATTTATTTATTTATTGTTTTTTGATTTTTTCTGAGACAAGGTTTCTCTGTGTAGCCATGGCTATCCTGGAACTCACTCTACACCAGGCTGGCCTCAAGCTCAGAGATCCACTTGTCTTTGCCTCCTAAATGCTGGGATTAAAGGTGTGTGCCACCACCACCCATGGTCACCTTCTAACACCGTGAATTAGTATGACTGCAGGAATAAGCTCTGCATAACTCAAAGGCTAAGATGACTTTGGGTCCCTAACAACCCTGGTATATCCATCGATTACATCAATGTAGCCCTAGCATGCAGAAGCTGCCTACATGAGGCTTTCATGAAACCAACAAGATAAGCTATAGTAGGGTCTGTTGCTGGAACAGTGGGATTGCAGAAGCTCATTCATTTTGAGTTGGCTGCTTTTCTTCATGCTCTGGACCTTTCCTTGGTACTGCCAGGGCCACCCAGAGTTAGACTAGAGTGGGTCTGAGCTCTGCTCCCCACCCCAGACTTTGACTTGGCTCTTGTAGTACTTGGTCTTCAGTTTCTTGCTGCCTCAGACTGGAATGTTGTAACTGAAAACAGCTTTACACTGAGGGACGAATGTGTCTCATGTCACAAGTTGTCACAAGCATGTATTACTCTTGTTGAGGACCTGAGTTCAATTCCTAGCATCCATGTCTGGCGGCTCACAATCACCTGTAACTCTAGCTTCAGAGGGGTCTGATACGTCTGGCTTCCATGAACATCTGTGCATATACCACCACCCACATACTTAGATTTTTAAAACTTTTATTTTCCATATTTTTTGTGAATATTCATTTTATTTTATGTGTGTGGGTATTTTACCTGCATGCACAGATATACACACCACAAGCATGCCTGATGAAATGAATCCCCTGGAACTGGAGCTACAGACAGCTGCCATGTGGGTACTAGGAATTGAACCCAGGTCCTCTAGAGGAGCAGCAAGTACTCTTAACTTCTGAGCTGTCTCTCCAGCCCAAACCTTTATCTATATTTTATTTTTAATTATATGTGCATGAGGGGGAATGGGGATTATATGTGAGCTTCCCAACATGGATGTTGGGAATGAAACTCAGGTCCTCTACAAGAGCAGTATACTCTTAACCATCTCTCCAGCTCTCTCCTTTTTGTAAATATTTTAAAGTGCGCTTCACTGGCATTAAGTACATTCATGTTATACTACTCTTCTTCTCTAGAACTTAAAACATTTTTTCAGATTTATTTCTTTTGTCTTTTTATTTCTTTTGTTTGTTTTTATATTTTGCTTTTTGAGATGGGATTTCTCTGTCTTAACACCCCTGGCTGTCCTGGAACTCACTCTATAGACTAGGCTGGTCTCAAATTCTGAGATCCACCTGTTTCTGCCTCCTGAGTGCTGGGATTAAAAATGGCATGCACCACTATTGCCCAACTTTGAATGAATGTTTTGCTGGCACTTATGTGTGTGCTTAGTGTTGGTGGAGGTCAACAGAGGGTATCATATATACTGGAACTAGAGTTACCCATGGTTGTGAACCACAGTGTGGATAGTAAGAATGGAAACTCTGTATCCATCAGTCAGTACTCTGTAGCCCTGTGCTGGAAGGCCTCTCTGCTTTAACATTCTGTTGCTCTTATTCATTCAAGTTCTCAGGGGTGATTAATGAGTCCAAGAATATAAAGGCTCTTATCTTACAAGCTGGACAAACTGGGTATGATCTGTGAGATCTTTATAAAGATGGAAGGAGAGAGAGAACCAACTTCTTAAAAGTTGTCCTCTGATCTCTACATGGGCACATATCTGTGCATGTGTACAAACGTACACAAATACATGCAATACAAATTATTTTGGAAGACTTAGTTTTTATTTTATACGTATGAATGTTTTGCCTGCATGTGTGTATGTGCATGTTTAATGTTCACTGAGATCAGAGGTCAGGAGAGAGTGTTGGATCACCTGATATTGGAGAAGGTGGTTGTGAGCTACCGTATCAGTACTGGGAACTGAACCTGAGTCCTCTGCAAGAACAAATGCCCTTAACTGCTGAACCATCTCTCTATACACACTTCAATTTTATTTTTAAAGTTCTTCATTGCCCTGTGTTTTTAATACTGAGCTACAAAGTACAGAGCTAGAGCCAGACTCTGAAATGTTTGTAAAAGTTGGTTTTGCTCAGCATTGTTCCACCTTGGGCTGAGTCCTTTTCTTTTCTGGGTGTCTTGAGGTTGGGAAGATACTGAGCAGAGTCCCTGGGCTGTACTGACAAGGTATCAGTGACATTTGTCACAATTGTGACAGCCATAGATATCTCCTGACATGTACACATGTCTCCAAGTAGCCCCCATGCTCCCTAGGGATGGACTGAGCTGAATAAGAAGAATGTCAGTCATTTCCTGCTAGTTGTCCCTTGGAGAGGTACTTAAGGCAGTAGACATGGATAGTGATGTCTGCCTCCTGGATTTGCTTATGATCCTTTATCAGTTTTGACCCAAACCTGGTGAATGCTGAGACTTTTGGGATACATTTTGAGGCTCAGGAATGTTGAGAGGCATCCTCCACTTATCTCAGAATACATGTGCGTGCCCAATGAGTTATCCTGCAAGTGACAATGCCGGGGGCATGTATGCCATGGGAGTCAATGGTAAATTAGGAAGTGGAACAATTCCAGAGCCTGTGGGCTGGAGGTTTCAAATGCAGCCAGTGAGCAGAAGGTGTTTTCAGAATCCAACAAGTGATTTTGGCTGTATACTCTCCTTAGTCTTAAATCCTTGGGTTGCCAAGGCAACTGTGAACTGCCTTTGCCTGGGGATTCTGAAGGCTGAGATAAGGATGTGAGATGTAGGCTGCAGCGTGGGATGCTTCCTGCATGTCATGGTAATGTGTCATTCGCTGAGCCTCTGCCACCCTGGCTCTCAGATTAAGATTAGGAAACATAAATCATGACACTTGATGGAGGTCAGTTTCATTAAAGAGTTAGAGATTGATATGTTATTTATAGTAGGAGAAAAGTCTATGTTCTAAAGACACACATCAGACATGTGTCAGGTGCCATTTAGGACTTTGTGAGCAGTTGCTCAGATACAAAACTTTCAGGTAGGTCCTGACCGCTTGCCATGTCTCCTGTGTGTCCCTTTCCTGGTTCCTGGATCTCCTAACTTTTACAAGTGATTTTCAAAACAAAAATGCATAACACACAGGTCTGAAAAATCAGTGTTAAAACTGATTTCATTTATGTGTTAGCTGGTGGAAACTGCCTTAAATAAGTTGTACGTAGCCATGTGACGGACACAGGCAAGCCTTCTGGCTAGATACTCATCATTCCTCTCTGGAACCTCCCAGGGTGGAGCCTCCCCTGATCCATCTGCAAAGAGAGGTCAGTGATGATTCTCATGGTAGCTAGTGACCTCTATGAGGTGAAATAGTAACTAGCTCAGGCATGGTGAAGAAACATTCCAGGGCCCCCAGCTACATGCCTTCCTAAAATATATTGCAAGCATCAAAATGTGAAGCTATTTTAAAGTTAAAGGTTTTGTTGAATTAATGTACTGGACTTTGGGAAGATTGAACCTCCACACGTTGGGATCAATCAGGACCTCAGTGTAGCTCTGGCTAAGGATGAGGGATTTGGGGATGCAATGTGACCACACTCTGTGGATCCTCCTTGCCTGGGGATGGGTGGCATGTGCTTTCAGGATGAGCCTCTTTCTGTTCCTCTCTGGATCAGATGCAGCCTACATTTCTCTTCCTATCTCATCCTAGCAGTGAATGGGAGCTAAAGGGAGGGCTCAAAGCCTCCTAGACTATCATAGCCATCCTGGTCCACACAACATAGATAGAAAGACTTACAGGATAAAAACCATGTGAGCTTATCTCTGTTGCACATGTACAGATTTCGTGGTTGTGAAGAGTATCACAGGCTGCCCTGGTGCTGACTAGGCTTAGACATTTACTATGCTGTTGATGAAGTCACTTTTTCATGCTGTCATTTAGACAGCATAACAAATTTGATCATCTTTGTTTTTTTTAATTTGTTCTTCTCTCATACGTTACATCCCAACTGCAGTTTCCTTTCCCTCCACTCCTCCCAGACCCTCCCCTCTCTCATCCCCAGATTCACTTCTCTTCTGTTTTCCTTCAGAATTGATCTTTGTAAGGAAAATACTCTGTGGCTTTGAGGGGAAGGTGACACCACCTGGCTCAGCTCACCCACATTCCACATTACGTAGCACTGATCTGGGCTTCACCTTTCTCCTTCTTCTCTACTCATCATCTTGCCTGTGTGGTTTTCCACTGAAATATGACTGACAGAACCTCCTGAAGTCAGTTCTGACTGGACCATGTTATAGTGTTTAGGGTGGCACCTGGGGACCAGAGAGTCAAAATTGCTCTTTTTGTGGTGGTTTTGTTGAAAAGAGGACCTGGCACTGAGGTGGAAAAGTTGATCACACCCTCCTGCCAATCCTGGGAAGGTCAGTGCTTTTGCCATAGAACAGTAAGGGGGCAAGAACAAGAGACAAGTGAAAGCATAGGTCGGAAACATGGAGTTTTATGGGCAGGGGTGTCCTAGCATTCAGGAGTGCTTATGACAGGCTGAGCTCCGGGGTCTACTTAGATTCTGATATACCCAATGTATTCAAAGTGACTTTTCATGTGGTGGGGCAGGTAGACTCAGTCCCACAACCTTCCCTTTTGCATCTCTAAGCAGTCCTTAGCGGGAGCCTTCTGGTAGTACTGAAGGGTCTCATTGTCCCTCCCTCTTCAGGCTGAGCTCTAATGGAACTGTTTCTTTTGTCATGCTGTTTACTAAAAAAAAAAAAAAAAAAAAATGGGTTACAGAGGGTGAACTCAACAGGGTTCCTATGGACACAGAATGAGACTGTTGAGGCCAGTGTCTAGCCACCCCGGGGTACCTGGCAGAGCTGGTAGTATATGGAGCCCACTAGAAAAGTCCAAATAGTGCCTCTTGGTCTGGTGGAATGTGTCCCCTAGGCTGAGGAATGGAAAGACAAGACAGCTGTGTAGAGGGATATGCTTCTGGGAACCCAGCAGCCATGTGTTGAGTTGACAGTAGGCAGAGCAGTGGCACCCTAGACCCTGCATGGATTTTCTGGTGTATTGCAAAGAAGACATGTTCTGGTAGGATGCAAGTTGGTGGGATAGTCACTTTGAGCTGAGCAGCACTTATCTGTGGTGGTATTTCTTGTTTGTTTTGGTTTATTTCACTAGCATATCTCACTCTGTAGCCTAGGCTGGCATTGTACGTATGACTCTTCCTGCCTCCACATCTCAAGAGCTGAGATTAAAGGCATGGGCTTATGGTGGTGCTTCCTGTGGTTAACTTCCTACTGTAATGCAGGTCTGTAGTTTGATTACCATGCTGTAGTCTAGGTGAAGAAGCATCAATGGCAAGGTTCCTACACAGAGAGAGAGAGACATTACCTTTCAGTCACATTCCAGGACTTAGGTCTAGCAGCTCCTGTAAGACCTACTCGTCTGCTTGGGTCCTGTTTTCATATGAGCTTGGAGTTTTATTCTCTTCTTTTTTTTAGAATGCATAGACTGTGCCACAAAAGTGCCATGCTGGTGCCTAGTGAGCTGGCCCCGAGTAGCCATAACAGCACTCTTCATAAAAATCAAGGAACTTATGTTGAAATGTTCAGGCTCACAGATTTTCTTATTTCCAAGGCTCTACAATCCATAATAATTCAGATTAAGTATGGATATATGAGTGAGAAATCAGTTGGTAAATTTATAACTAATGAATTTATACTATCTTTAAAATTATTTTTTTAAAGTTTAAAAAAATTATTTAATCTTTTTTTTGTTTACCCTCCAGATTTTATTCCCCCTCCCAGTCCACCCTCTGACTGTTCCACATCCCATACCTCCCCCCCCAACCCCCCATGCCACGTCCCCTGTCTCCACAAGGGTGTGCCCACTCCCCCTCACCAGACCTCTCCACTCCCTGGGGCCTCCAGTCTCTTGAGGGTTAGGTGCATCTTCTCTGACTGAACCCAGACCCAGCAGTCCTTTGCTGTATATGTGTTGGGGGCTTCATATCAGCTGGTGTATGCTGCCATGCTGCCAGTGACTGAGAGATCTTGGGAGGTCTAGGTTAATTGAGACTGCTGATCCTCCTACAGGGTCGCTTTCCTCCTCAGCTTCTTCCAGCTTTTCCCTAATTCAACCACAGGGGTCAGCAGCTTCTGTCCATTGGTTGGGTGTAAATCTGTATCTGACTCTTTCAGCTGCTTGTTGGGTTTTTCGGAGGGCAGTCATGATAGGTCCCTTTTTGTGAGCACTCCATAGCCTCAGTAATGTCTTGGGGCCTCCCCTGATCTGGATCCCACTTTGGGCCTGTTGTGAGACCTCCTTTTCCTCGGGCTTGTCTCCATTTCTGTACCTGCAGTTCTTTCAGACAGGAACAATTATGGGTCAGAGTTTTGACTGTGGGATGTCAACCCCATCTCTCACTTGATACCCTGCCTTTCTGCTGGAGCTATGCTCTACAAGTTCCCTCTCCCCACTGTAGGGCATTTCTTCCAAGGTCCCTCCCTTTGAATCCTGAGAGTCTCTCACCTCCTAGGTTTCTGGTACATTCTGGAGGGTCCTGCCACCGCCTACCTCCCGAGGTTGCCTGTTTCTATTCTTTCTGCTGGACCTCAGGGCTTCAGTCCTTTTCCCCCACCCAATATTATTTTTTTTATTATTGTTGCTATGTGTGGTAGTGCACACACACCTTTAATACTAGGACTCGGGAGTCAGAGGTTGGCTGATCTCCGAGTCCAAGGCCAGGTTGGTCTACAGAGTAAGTTTCTGGACAGCCAGGGCTACACAGAGAAGCCCTGTCTCAAAAAAAACAAAACAAAACTTATTATTGTGTTTTATGAGTATGGGTATTTTGTCTGAATCTTGGTCCTCTGAGAGAGCAGCCAGTACTCTTAACTCTGAGCCATTTCTTCTCCATCCCCTAAACTCCTGATACCAGTTTTCATATAGCCCAGGCTGGCCTTGAATTGACCCTCCTCCCTCGACCTCCTGGGTGCTGGGATTGTAGGCTTAAACCCACTATGTCTGGTATAATTTCATGTGCTAATTTGAAAGCTTTCATGTAATGGCTTTCTTCGAGGACTTTTAAGGTTCAGTGGCAGAGATCCCAGAATTCATCCTTACTACCGCAAGATAAAAGAAAATGACAAAAGATAGTGAAAGTCATCTTAAAAACTGAGGTTACTGCAAGCTGGATTGCCTCAGTGTCTAAAGGCACTTTTTGCTCTTGGAGAAGACCCAGGAGGCTCAGTTCTTACCATCCACCTTGTTCACAGCTGCTTGCACCTCCAGTTCCACAGCACATAATGCCTTCTCTGTTCCCTAGAGGGACTACATGCACATCATGCAGGCACATCATCCATGTATCTTAAATAAGAATAAATCTTTTTTGTTTATTTATTTGTTTTTGTTTGTTTGGTTGGTTGGTTTTTTTTGAAGACAGAGTTTCTCTGTGTAGCTCTGGCTGTCCTAGAACTCACTCTGTTGACCAGGCCTGCCTCAGTCTCAGAGATCTGCCTGCCTCTGCCTCCTGAGTGCTGGGATCAAAGGCATGTGCCACAGTGCCTGGCAAAAATAAATAAATCTTAGAGAAAAAAAAAACCCTGAGATATCAGACAAGTGAACTTACCATAGAGAGTTGGAACAAGTACGTACTTGCTGCAAACAGGGCATCAAGAATGACTCAAAGTAATTCTATCAAAGTCAAATTTGGTGAACCAGTGACTTCATTGGTCTTACATGTATAGCATAGGTAAGGGCTACTTTTAGTAGCAGGGGTGAACCCCAAAAAGACCCACATCACCAAAAAATCCTTTTGCAGCTGGATAATGACCACGTAGATGGAGTCCCTCATTCAGTTAACCTTTGACACTCTTGTGTGCTTTATCATTTTTTTGAGACCACAAGACCACATAAAGAATTACATTTATCTGACAGAAAGGTGCTTTCTTCTCTGAGGAAACATCAACAAACCCAGGCTTGAGGTTCACTTTCAAGTTCACAGCTGCTCCTAAGGTAGTAAGAGCTATTAGGTCAGAGGGACAACCTTCTACAACAAATGTGCAGCAGAAACATGGTAAGCCGCTAACCCTGCAGCTCACTGAGATGGCCAGCACTTTCAACCAGCATCCTGGGGATCACCTATCCCAGAGCTGATTCACATGGCTTGGCCTTTGTCCTGCTCAGGGCACTTTGCCAGGTCTTAGTTTCCACACTAGCCATGGCAGCTGTTCTCCAGTCAGGGCTTTACTCTCCTGGTGAGTTGACTCCTTCCCCATGAATGTAGGGCACTGAAATACGGACACATTACTAGACTGTTTGGACTACCACAACTGGCATTTCAGACCCTAGCCTTTGTATAAAGTGCCGCTATATTTCGTGGGTTAAAGCAACACATTTGAGTTGCCTGTAGATCGAGGAGTCTTGTGTGGTCAACAGACAGTAGACGGATTTCTGCAGCCCTTGGGTAATGGCTCACTCCATTCCTAACCTCCCTTCGTTTTCATTTCTTTAACTTTCTTGCCTCTTCCTTCTGCTACTAAGAACTTTGTGATTCCAGTTAAGGCCTTCCTTCCCATCCCTGCTGACTTCCTCAGAAGGTGACATAATCTCAGGCTCTGGGGATCAGACTATGACATCATTTTAGGCTGTTGGCAACTTTATCTTTTGAGGTATAATACACATATAATCAACTGGAGCTTTAAAGTTTACAGTTAGAACAATATTGTTTGTAACTCTAATGTTCTATTAGAGAATTATTTATAATTAAGGAAAAGTTGAAGCTAATATGGTGGCACGCACCTGTAATCCCAGCATTCCATAGGCTGAGGCAGGGGGATTGTTTTGCATTTGTGGATGGCCTGGCCTATAAAAAGCTTAAAAAATGAGATAGTGGATTTATCTGTTGCTGAATTTCCCAGTTGTTAGCATTTTGTTCTATTTTATTAATGACTTCCACTTGAGGATTAGAGAGACAGCTCAGTGGTTAAAGGAAGGCATTTGGTGCTTTTGCAGAGGATCCAGGTTCAAGTTCCCAGCATCCACATGGCTGTAACTCAGGTTCTAGGGAACTCAATGCCCTCCTCTGACCTTTGCAAGCACTAGGCACATACATATTGCACATACATAACATGCAAACAAACCACTCATGTGCATAAAATAAATAAGTCTAAAAATGTCTACTTAATGCGAAAGTGTCGCCAAATCTATTTGCCTCAAGCACCTGAGACAGTGATGGTGAGGGGCTCAGTCTGTCATGTTACACATGTGCTTCAGTCAGCCCCATAGCTTGGTAAAGATGCTTATGGGCATGTTGACTCTTAGTAAGTTCACGAAAGCATTTCGGTAGCCTTTATAGGAAGAAATCTGTTTACCTTGGAGCTATGTTTGGAGAGAGTAGAGACAGTTCTTGTCACAGTTGTCTGAATGACATAAGTCTAGAAGCCAATAACAGAGATGCTGTCCAAGTCCCACCATCCACTTTTTTCTAGATCCATGAGTCAGCACAGTTAGATGTTATAGAGAAATGCACTTCAAATTTTTATTAATCCCTAAGTGTTAAGTTGCTAAACACTATTGGTCTGGGGGAATGATTTAGCAGCTAAGAGCACTTGTTGCTCTTGTAGAGGACTTGGGTTTGATTCTAATCACCCAATGGCAGTTCACAATCATCTATAACTCCAGTTCCAGGAGGATCTGATGACCTCTCCTGACCTCTGTGGGCATCAAGCATAAATGTAGTATACATACATACATTCAGGCAGAGAACACATACAAAATAAACCGATAAAATCTAATATAGATAGATAGATAGATAGATATAGATATGATATGATATGATATGATATAGATATAGATATAGATATAGATATAGATATAGATATAGATATATGTCTCACTGGTTTTCTTAAATCCTAGGTCATCCAAAGTGCATGCTAGCTTTCCACGAGTATTTGAATGATTTTTAGCTTTTAAAAACTGTGTCTTAGGGAGCTCCAGACTCTTCCCTAGTGATGAATGGCTTTTCTGCTGTGGAGTTTCCTTTTTGATATTGCTGTTAAGCGTTTCTTTCTGGATGTCAGCCATGGTCTAGGAGGCATTGAGCACACAGAAGCATTAATATTTTCTTTGTTTCCAGTGTGTTCTTGTGTTCTCTCTCTCTCTCTCTCTCTCTCTCTCTCTCTCTCTCTCTCTCTCTCTTTTTCTCTCGAGACAGGGTTTCTCTGTATAGCCTTAGCTGTCCTGGAACTCACTCTGTATACCAGGCTGGCCTCGAACTCAGAAATCTGCCTGCCTCTGCCTCTCAAGTGCTGGGATTAAAGGTGTGTGCCACCACTGCCCGGCTAGTGTTCTCTTTCTATTCTGTGCATCTGGGGAAAGGGTCTGGGGGTCATTAGCACAAGCCTTTCGGGGACACTTCTCACTGTGGCCTCATACGACTATCTCCTCATTAGGACAGGGGCCTTCCAGCAGGAGGGTGGAGTAACACATTGGGTTCAGATCATATGTGACGTTTACCCCCTCTTTACTTCCTCACATAAAGGAAAGCAGATTTCTTCCTTGGTCACCTCAGCTGTTGTAACCAAGTGCCTTAGGCCAGTTCACTTTTGAGAAACTGCCAGCCTTCCACAGCGAGCTGCATGATTCATGTTTTCAGTTATTCCGAGACACCAGGTTCTCTATCTCCTCAGTGATACTTGCTGTTTGATGTTCCTACAAGGTGTGAAATTGCTTTTCTTACAGTTCTGGGGATTGAACTCAGGGCCTTGGGTATGGTAAGCACTTACCACAGTCATGCCTGACTTTTTACCTAAGTGCTGGTGATTCAAACTCAGAGCTGCATGCTTTAATGGGAGGTGTTCTTAACCCATTGGGCAATTGCTCCAGACCCTTTCTATGTTTTTGATTTGCATTACCTAATGACAAAGATGTTTGAATGTTGTTTTGTGAGAATGTTGGCCATCTGTATCTTTAGATAACTGACTAGTCAGATCTACTACATTTTTTTTTACCTTTATTATTGAATTATAAGAGATTTTAGAGTCTTATCAACGGTATAACTTTGGGATGAAATATGGTTCAATGGTAGAGTACTTGCTTAGTATTTATAGGAATTGGATTCAATTTCAGCACCGTGTAATCAAGGCATAGTGGCAAACATCTGCAGTGCCAGGACTTTGGAGGTGGAGGGAGGAGGATCAGGAGCTCAAGATCATCCCTGGCTACAGAGTTAGAGGTTAACATAGCGTATTTGAGATCCTGTCTCAAATATGTATGTAGGTAACTCTATGAGCTGTATATCTTTCTCCATTCTGTGGGTTGGCATTGAAGCATACTGGCTTTTATTTATTTATCTTGTATTTTGTTTTATCTTTGAGACAGAGCCTGTTTTATTTTTGACATTCATTTAGCCTAGGCTGATCCCAAACTTAAGAATGACCTTGAACTCCCTGGTCCTCCTGCTTCTTCCTAAGTGTTGTGTCTGCAGGAGTATGCCATCATACCTGGCACAAGGTTTTTAATCATGATAAAGCCCAGTTTTTATGTTTCATTGCTAGTGCTTTTGGTGTCTGACAACCCATCATCAAACCTAAGGTCATATAGAGTTTTTTCTTCTAAGAGTTTTATAGTTTTAGCTCTAGTGGTTATTGGTATATGTTGAATGCCCCCTGTTCTTTGAGAAGAGGAGATCCTGTAGCCCCAGAGCTGGGCCTGGGCTCAGGTCTTTGCCCCCACCCCCATTGAAGGTCGATGGCCTTCTTCCCTGGTTTTAAGTGAAACTCTTATTAGACTGTAAAGTTTTCTGTACTGTGTGGCATGTTACAGATCTGGGCAGGTGGGATCAGTGGCACAGTATACTAAGGGTTCATTTCATGTTGCTCTGGGCAAGTATACTGGTCCACAGGACTGGATTGGACTGAAGCTTTATTGCCTTTATTCTCCTAATTGTCTTCATTTCCCAGCTGAAATATCCCCAGATGACCTGTGTGTACCTCCCCATCCCTAGATGTGGACCTGACGGTCACTGAGGCCAACAGCTTGGACAGCCGAGGCGAGAGGGCAGAGCTCTACGCTCACATCGATGAGGGCCTACTAGGAGGAGAAACCAGCTACTTGGGCCCACCCCTCACCCCGGAGAAGGAGGAAGCACTACACCAGGCTACTGCAGTGGCCAATCTTCGTGCTGCACTCATGAGTAAGAACAGTCTGCTGTCACTCAAGGCTGACGTGCTCGGTGATGATGGCTCACTTCTGTTCGAGTACCTGCCCAAAGGTGCCCACTCACTGTCTCGTAAGTGCAAGTTCTAGTGTGTCACTGTGTCTTGCTTTTATTTAAGCACATCATTTCAACCCTTCAGACCCTAGTGTCACTGAGGATGAGGTTGTAGCTAGCCTGTCAGTCAGGCAGATTGCTGTGGGTTGCAGCCACCTTCCAACTCAAGGTCTTTCAGGAAGTAGACTGGCTTTGAGTCTTATGAGACCAGCATGCTTGCTTTACAGAACAATAAGGGTGTTGGTATGTGTTATTTGGCAGCAAGAGGGAACAGTGCATGTTTGTTGGAATGTTTTGTCCTCAAATTTGAAGCATCTAAACCTAAAATCCACCAAGCTTAAAAATTCACACAATTAGTAAACCTAAAATCACAGGTTCCTTTTGAGCCAGTGGAAGGTCTGGTGCAGAAGATAGTCCTTTGTGTCCAAGGGACAAGCACTAGCTCCCTCTACTGGTCCCTCTGCCCGGCCTTTGTGCTGGGATTTGTTCTGTGTAGGAGACATGCAGAGAGCCACTGACCCAGGGATGTGAAGCTTGCTTTGTTCTTGCTAGAAAGTGCTAGTCACATGTGTGTTCTTAAAAAGGAGTTGGATGCTACATTTAAGACCTTAGTGTGTCTAGCTGAAATACAGACCACAGACTGACCATGCTGCAGCTGAAGAGCAGCTGCTGTTTAGCAGCTGGCTCCCCGAGCTGCCTTTTCCTGTGAGACAGGAGGCATTAGCATCTGCAGAGCTCATAGCCACAAGACAGGCTGCTTCCCATGTCATTGTATATGCTGTCTATAGCAGCCATCTATGTGATGCAGGGAGAATGGTATGACCCTGGGTACCAATCTAGCTCCAGAACTTCCTGTTCATCTGGTACTCAGCATGAGTGTGAGAAATGACCTGATACTTTTCTCTCTGTGGGGGAGGAAGAGACACACCCCACACTGGAGAACACGAGGGGTATCCTATCCCAGGAAGCCTAAGTTCATATATGGTGGTGAATGGTCATCCTCCAGGTCACTGAATTACAAGACAGTTTCCAGTCACCTTTGATGCTGGTACTATTTTGGAATATGTTTACAGTTTTGTTTCCATGTACACTAACATATTATTGGGCTTTTGTATTGGTTTGAGTAATTATGCAGATTACTTATGGCAAATAAAGACCAAAGGTGGAAAATGATGTCTGCTCTCTTTATTTCCAAGTCACCTATCAAGTGGCCATGAAGGCAAACTGGGAGTAGGCATACTTTCATAAACACTTTTAGGCCTTGTTTTCCACATCTGAGAAACAGGGACGGGGCCAATCCATAGCTGCTAGACTTATTAAACAAACGGCATCTGAGAGTGTTGAACATAGCTTGGACAAGCCAGTATGGGTGAATGTCTCAAGAGCAAAATGTATTTATGGGCAGAGATTGTTAGATTCCTCAAGGTCCCGAAGTGTTGGTACAGTTCATGGAGGTGGTTACAGGGGATTTGGGGCACCTGGGATTCACATGAACAGAGGATTTCTGAAACTCAGCAACGTTTGTGGATAATGTAGAACAGTGGAGGTGAGGTGGGATCTAGATTATTCCCACTCTTCCTACATATTCATGGGACACGTGTATCCAATGTACTGTAAACTCCCTGCGCAAGAGAGGCTGTGGTAAAAACTCCACTTTTGTTCCTTGGTTCCCCGGTTCCCCAGATACTGTCTGTCCTTAAGAATAATCGTGGAATGCAGGTTTTCTATCATTTCTGTATCTGGTAGCTTCACATTGACATGAGCTCTGTTCATAAGAAATTTTAGCCTGTTTTTGTTGGGAGCATGCAGTAAACAGTCAGAGGGTGTAGCCAGCCCTAAGAGGCAATTTCACTTTCTGTCTCAGGATCTTTAGTGTCTCTAGGTCTGACCTCAGAAAACCCTTCTTGTCCTGCTGTCTGAGTGACCCTGGTCTAGGCCCTCCTTGCTTTAGGAAGCGCCATAGCCGAGCCAGGATAGTAGATGGCTGGGATGGGGCTATAAATGTGTATTCTCTTTCTTAAATCTCTCTTCTGGTATGAGTTACTTCTGAGCTTGTATTTCATAAAGCTTGGAGGTGGTATAGGGCAGCAAGATGTCCTTATGACCTTCTTTGAGGCTTAGCATATGTACCCCTGTACTTCTGCAAATTGCCAAGGCTTTTCCTGTTCTGTCCTTTACAGGTGGAACCAGCTTTTGGGTTTGATATTTTGCTATTTCAATGATGTTTTAGCTTCCTTGTTTTTAATATCCTAAATATGTTTTCATATACATTTGCCCTTTTATTTTCTATGAATAAGGCCAGAAGTTGACAGAATCCTTCTGGGTGTAGTGGTAATCACCCAGCATTGAGGAGGCTGAGGCAGAAGAATCATGAGTTTGAATTAACCTAGGCTATATACTGAGATCCTGTCTTTTCTTTAAAGTGGCAGAATTTGGGGTTTGAGTGTGAACTAAAGAACCTTGACTGTGTGTGGTACAGGAAACACACCTGTTGGGCTGGTAGATGCTAAAGAACAAGTAGGTTATTTTATTTTATTTTATTTTATTTTATTTTATTTTATTTTATTTTATTTTATTTTATTTGGTTTTTCAAGACAGGTTTTCTCTGGCTGTTCTGGAACTCACTCTGTAGACCAGGCCGGCCTCAGTCTCAGAAATCTGCCTGCCTCTGCCTCCCAAGTGCTGGGATTAAAGGCATGTGCCACCACTGCCCGGCTCAAGTAGGTTATTTTAAACATTGTCTTCTAACCCTAAGTAAAGTCTGCCTGCTTCTGTGCTACATTAGAATGAAACATGAAAATATCCACAAATAAATTTTTGTTTTCCAAAATGTGTTGTTTGTCTCACTGTGGCAAGAAACCACCATGCATTGGTGCACAAGGCAGTACCCCATGTCCCCTTCTATCAGCAAAATGCACAGGTGCAGCCTGCCTGCCTGCTGTGCTATATGCACCTGGGCAGAACAGAAGCAAGGATTGTCAGTAGAATATGATTGGGATCCATTTCTTTGTGAAGTCATCTGTTGCTCAGGTGCTTTTCTTCATCACTTTGCTGACTTTCAAGAATTATGTGGTTGGCTGGACAGTATGCTTTATTTCACTGTCACTGGGGCTGGGTTGTTATGAGTTTGGGAGAGATGAGTGACTAACTTGGGTAGGAGGGGCAGCCCTATTCCACAAACCTGCTTGTGTACTCTGCCTAAGCACCTAGTTCACCTTCTAGTTCTAGATATGTATCCTTTGAGCTGCAGGTATCTTGAAGGATCTGAAGCCTCCTTTATAGGGATGTAAACCCAGAAATGTCAAACATGTTTGAAAGGAAATGCCTAGTGTTGGTTGGATATTTTTCAATTCCCTTCACTGGGGATTTGGGGGAGCTCAAGGAGCTCCTGCTTCAGCTCTGATGAGCTCCAGAGAGGCACTTGGGAAAGAAGATTACCCTGGTGACAAGGGTGTCAAGATTCTGGCTGTTCTGTGTCTAGCTGGGTTTGGTTTTGTATTGGGATTCATAACTACCACAATGAGTTGCTGGTGTCAAGCTTTGTCCAAGTGGGGCTGAGATTTCCACTGTAGGACCTGAAAGATACAAGTCCCAGTGGATGTGGAATGTTGTTGGAGAAAGGTGACAATAGCTCCTTGATGTGGTTTGGAGCTGCTTTGTGATACAGGACGTGAAGCATAGGTGCCTGTCTATGACCTGACTGTCTGCTCATACACTGATAAAGATGTGGTCTGACCGTGGCAATTTTGTATGAAATTCAATAGTATTTGAAGATTATATTGTTATTTTGTATTTTATTTGTATTGTTATTTTGTATTATTGTTACTTGTTATTTTGGATTGACCCTAGGCCTTGCACACTGTAGACCAGTGCTCTGCCACTGAGATACTCTCCAGTTATTTTTAATTTTGATTTTGAGACAAAGTCAGAATCTTGATAAATTGACCAATTTGCTGTGTAACTCAGACAGATCTCAAGTCTCCTGTCACATTCTCTTGGGTGCTATGATTACAGTTCTGCCTGGTTAAGTTGAAGATTTTTCTCTTCTTGTTTTTTGGGGGCAGGGTCTCATGTAGCCCAGATAGGCTAACAAGGCTTCAAGCTTGATATGTAGCTGAGGCTAACTTTGAACTTCTGACCCTTCTCTCTCTGCCTCCCACATTCTAGGATACAGGAGTGCGCAGCATCAAACCCTGCACTTGCTGGTTTTTAAATATATAATTTTTATGTGTGCCTTGTGCTTATAGAGGCCAGAAGAAGGTGCTAGATTCCTTTGGCGCTAGAGCTACGCCTGATGTAGGTGCTGGGAACTGAACTCAGGTCTTCTGGAAGAGAAATGCACACCCTTGACTGATGAGCTATCTCTACAGCCTCTCTTACAGTTTTGTTTTTTAAATGTATGTAATGTGAGTAGACTGTCACTCTCTTCAGACACACCAGAAGATGGTATTGGATACCCATTACAGATGGTTGTGAAGCCACCATGTGGTTGCTGGGAGTTGAACTCAGGACCTCTGGAAGAGCAGTTGGTGCTCTTAATGGCTGAGCCATCTCTCTAGCCCACTCTGGTACTATTTTATAACTTGTGGGTCCTCATTGAGCCGCCTGAGGCCTAATGCCTTTATTTCTTCTATTGTGCCTGAAGAAATTCTGTAAAAGCTTGAGTCCATGATTTACGATAGCAGATAGGACCAACTTGGTCTTCGGAGTCTATGACACCACAGACTCTGCCACTGTTTTCACTGTCTTTGATGACCCCAAAGTGTCAAAAGTGCCATCCCCAAGCACACCGATGGATGGTCCCCTGAGAACTGCATAGCACAGTTATGTCCTGTGAGAATTTTCCATGTTCCTTTCAGGTCCTAAGGGCTTAGCTATCTACCTTCAAAACCTACCCACTGGTAAAGTTGGCACTGAAGCTGGCATAAAACTGGAGTATGGACATACTGCTTTCTGTGGCCACAGGCCCCACAGGCCAGAGGCCCAGGAACCTATTCTACGGAGAACAAAGGCAGCTTGTTTTGGCTTAGAGATTGTTAAAGAATATTTTCTTAAGGTGTTTAAACAAGCATTCCAGTATGGTAACCTAATTCTAGATTCATCTGGAATTTTAGTTAATTTCCTACTTTGATGAGCTACATGTTCAGCTGGAAATGACTAGAGCATCTTGGAATTGTTGTCAGGAGTTTGATCCTCAGAGCAAGATGCTGTGAGTTACAGCTTTCTGTGCTAGTTCCTCTATTGGACACATTTTGCTTTTAGAAAGAGACCCCGTCCCAGACAAGTCATAAGCAAGGACCCTTGCTATTGGATTTGGCCAGTTTTTTTTTGCAAAGTTCCCCAAAACACCTGTCTCCAACCATACCCTGGCATTGTGCCCTAGCCAGCTACACTCCAAGAATACTGACAGTGCTTGTAAGATGCCCATGGGGAACACTGGAGTAGAGTGCATATATCTCTACATTATATACTCAGAACTTCAGACAGAGCTCAGAGAGCCAGCACTGCCTCCCTAGCCCAGGTAAGATGTAAAGGCCACCAGCACACCTGGACAGCCTAAGACCAATGATGTATCTTGGGACTTGTCCAATGAGCAAAGTGCAGAGGACTTGGAACAGCCTTGCATAAGGGTCTTAAGAGCCCTTTTGCTAGGGCTGGAGAGATGCTTCAGTGGTTAAGAGCACTGGTTGCCATACCAGTAAGTCCTGAGTCCAATTCCCAGCCACTACTTGGTGGCTCGCAACCATCTATAACAGGATCTGATGTCTTCTTTTGTCATGCAGGAATACATGCAGATACAGCAGTCATATACATAAATAAATAAATAATTTTAAAAAAAGAGCCCTCCTGCCTCCAGCTTCTCTTTATGCTCAGCTCAACACTCCAAGTGAGCAGAGCCATTAGCTTCCACTAATGCTGGCCTCATCCCACAGTGACGTGTGTGCTAAATAGCTTTATGCTTAATTTGAATATTTCTCTGAGCTATGTGAAGAGATCTTGTTTTCTTGTTTTTTTAATTCTAACAAAGATATCTGGTTCATATAGCACCCATCCCTAAAGATAATGAGAATGGCTATCTCTGTTAGGTTTTTCTGTGTGAGCTTAGTGTGAGCTTCTGCCACCTGAGACTCTGCACTCACATCCAACCCTGCCTGGGGCCCAACGGTACCAGGTGGAGTCTTTCTCCTGTTCCTGAAGCTGTAGGGGTCACTGCCAACCAGGAAGAGGCCTGTTTGTTTGCTGCCTTCAGAAAAGAACAGAAGTTTTCAAGAAGAATATGGCTTCAGACATTGGATTCTGGCATTAACTAGGTGCTCTTCCTCGGTAGCCTTTCTAAAGCAGTATCTCCAGTGTTAGTGCTCTACTGGTGGCTTGTCTTCTGTGCGTCTGTTCTTTGGGAATTAACAGCAGCCTTCCTTTCCAGGTGGCCAGTGACTGGTTGTCTTTGTAGAATCTGGACAGTGACCAGGTGAGTGAGGGGTGACCAAGTGTGTTGTCTATAAAAATCTTACCCAACTTTCTCTCATCTGAAGGTTTGTAACACATCTGTCTCTGATTTTAGGCTGACACCTCTTGTGACCAGGATGATAGGCTGGGCCATTGTTTCTGGACTTGGCTCCAGCCGGTTCTCTCCTGCCAGGATGCTGGGAACAAGCATCTAGCACCTCCTTGGCCATTCTCTCTCTCATAGGCCTGGATACCTTTGCCCAGCATGGGGTAGCTGTGCTAGGTGGCCTTAGGTACAAACAGCTCTATTCTGAAGTCGCCTAAGGATCCTACAATGAAGATATTCCGTGGGAACAGAAAGACTCCTTGTGACTTGCCTTGATATATGCAGGCAGGAGAAACCTCCTCAGGCACCTTTTGTCATCTCTGAATCATGTGTTCAATTTATCTTGCCTGGCTCCAGTATTCTAGGCTCTATTACAGTATCCATTTGCTGCAGCTTGCCCAATGGGAGAACTTGGAGTGTGGCTTCATGTGGCAAAGCAGGTGATGGCAGGTGCATGTGTGGGACACAGAGCGTGTGTTGACAGTTGTCTGGTCTCCAATCCTCTACCAGCTTCCAGGTAAAGTTATGTCAGTGCCCTTTTGGTGGGCAGGTTCCAGGTGTAGCCCAGCTTCCAGGTGAGGAGTTTCACATTGGGTTGCTGACATGAGCAGACATACAGAGTTCACAGTTCATAGGAAGCAGAGCCACTTGTTCCTGACTCAGCTATGTTCTATGAAGATCTGAGGACTAAGTATAGCCATGACCTCTTGCACTTTGCTTTCCTTCAAAGTGTTGAATTACTGGGAACTGTACTTGTTTTTTTTTTTAGAAACAAACAAACACTCTATTGTGTCTGTGTTTGC
>NW_021604683.1:3880807-3909364 GCF_004785775.1 Grammomys surdaster | reverse complement strand
AAAGGTTCTAGAATAACCTGGTACTGGAGGTTATGAACTCGGGCAGCCCATAGGAAGAGGTATTCCTGGGGCCCATTTGAAGATCTACAGTCTGGAGGTGCCCGGTGTGCCCTTAGCCAAGAACTGATTTTTTTTTTTTTTTAAAGAGACTTAAAAATTTGGACAGGTTCCAGAGAACCTGAAGAGGTGGTTTATGGTAGATAGTAAGTGATAGGATGCAGACATGTATGGATTAGACGGGTGGCTGCATTACCAGTACTGCTAGTCTTACCTTCCTTAAAACTGCAGCCGTCGAGTATGTGAAATCTCCAGCAGGCCCCTGGACACATTTTACCGTGGTGTCACTGAAACATTTCACTAAAGTATTGCTGTTAATGCTTGATTTCACAGCTTTAAAGGCTGTATCAACATGTGACATTCATCTTTCTTGAAGCGTTTCAGTGGTTGGAAGTTGGCTTTATCTATGTTAGACTGTTAACTGCCACAAGACAATCTGTGTTTGGAAATTCTTAAAACCACAGAGGTAGTTTCATAAACATGAATGTCTTCTTTTAGAAAAGTAACTGAGTATGTATGCATTTACTTATTGACACTCTGGAGACAGGAGCATTGACTCAGTAAGTTAGACTGTGGCTTAAATGAATAACGTAGTATTCTCCATAATCATTTTGGCAGTTGGTCATGTAGTAAGAAAAAAACATTCTTTCTAAGGAATTTTATTTGTTTGTTTAGAAACAGTCTGGATTAACCTCAAAGTTACTATGTAGTTGAAGGTAACTTCAAACTTCTGATCTTCCTGACTCCATCTCCCAAGTTCTAGGCTTACACAAATATGTCACCATGCTTAGCTTAAAACTTTTGAAAAACCGCTTTGAGTTTCCAGTTTCAATCACAATTAGCTTGTACCTTCCAGGCAATAAGCATTTGAAAAACTGTGCTGTAGCCCCTAAAATAACCATCAAAATCCAGTTACAGAAACACACAAAAACCCAGAAGTCACCAGGCACAAAGTTCTAAGGCAACCCTGTTGGGTGGCCTTGAGGAGAGACACCTCCATTCTAGGGGTATCACAGATACATTTACTGGAGTGAGCACAGTGTGGCTGTGTTTTGTGCCATTGACGCAGAGGTGGTTTTTTAAGGTGTTCTTAAGGGTCAAAATTACCAAGAGCAAGAAGATACAGATAAGGTACCCCAACTCTGCACACATGTACCTAGAAAACCCTTCATACACAGGAGAGTGCCACTCCAGAAATATACAAGATTTGTAAAAATCAGGAGGCCATGCCAGTCAAATAGCAGAACCAGAATGAGCAAGAAGCTGAGCTTAGGCCAGGTGAGAAGATGAGGGACCCTAGGCTCAGGTTATGGAGCTCAGCTGGAGCATCACATAATCAGGACATTCTTCAGGTTCTGTCTCTATGAGAGTCAACTACAACAGCAGCAGCCTTTACCATCTTTGAGGAAAGATCATCTAGCTTGAGATTCCTCTGCTTTAACACTGAATATCCAGGATTGAATAGAAGATAACCAAGGGTTATCCTGACATAACTCAGGACCCTGTAGCTTTATGGATAGTCCACATCAGAAAAGATGACAGCTATCACACAGAGACACACGGGCAAGGAAATCAGGCTAAATTATAGAAGATTTCAAGATAATCGGACTCTCTAAAAACAGAATCAAGTGGCCATTTTAGAGCTGGTGATGAAGTATCTAAAGTGAAGAATTTGCCATAATCCAGACATGGTGGCTCACAACTATAACCCCAGCACTTGGGAGGTAGAGGCAGGAAGATCAGTTCAAGGTCAGCCCCAGCTGTGTACTGAATATGAAGCAAGTCTGGGTTTTAAGAGATCCCCCAAGCCCCCAAAAAGGGAAATGAATTCATTGGATAGCTTGAAATCAGTTGAGATAGCAGAAGACAGCAGAAAGTAGATAGGTCAGCTAGAGGTAGGCTACGGTCAATGTCTGGGCTCAAAGGGGATTGTCAAACAGAACACAGGGACAGTGGCTCATTTACATGGTTGACATTTCAAAAGGGAGGATAGAAAAGAGACAAAAGCAGTAGCTGAGAAGATAGCAGCTTTGAATAGTCCCCCAGTGGCAAAGGACATCAAGGAGTTCAGAAGCTTCATGAATAGCAAACAAATAACAACAGAGAACAGCGTGCAGGTGCATTGTAGGAAAGGAGTTTTAAATGCAGCCAGAGACATGTTTTCTGCAGGAAACACTGAAGTGGATGGCTGTGTCCTTTGGGAGCTACAGAGCCAGAGAGAAAAGCTGTCTTTGGGGAAAAGTTGTCACCCTGGAGCCTTGACCCACAGGAATAGGATCATTCCTTGGTCAAACACATAAGTAAAGAGAAGGCAGTATTAGATAAGTGGGCCTCAGGCTGAGGGAGAAGTCTTCTAGGTGCTAATGTAGAAGAGGAGGTAGAACAGAAGGAGGAGGAGGAAAAGGAGAAGGAGGAGACTTACATGGAGAGTGACTCTGAGCAACCCAACATATGATCCTGTACAACCATTATAAATCTTATGGTGTTTAAACCTAAATAGAAGTAAAATGATAAGAGTGAAGAGGCTGACCTGTTGGCTGGCTCTTGAATTCTCTACGTAGCCACAGAGAATGATGACTAGCAATAATAACAATGCATTAAGCCTTTCACAAACAACTGAAAGGCTTACTGGAGAGGAAAATAGAATGACATTTGAACACACACACACACAAAGCTAAAGGACAGGGTCTAAGGAGGTAGTGCTAAGTACAAGGCCTGAGATCAATCCCAGATCCACATTAAAAAACTTGAAGTTCAAGCATCCATGCTTGTAATTCCAGCAGTGAGGAGGGAGACAGCCGGGTCCCTCTGGTTCACTGGCCAAATCGGTCTAGTTTGATTGGTAATTTTGAGGCCAAGAAAAGACCCCGACTTAAAGGAAGGGAATGGTATTCCTGAGGATGACACCCAAAGCTGTCCCCCAGTCTCCACGCACAGGCACACATCACATTAAAAGAAAAGATGAAAAGTAAATAGAAAATCATGGTGGGCTTGAGCCTGGCTGCATTAATAATAATACAAAGTATATTATATATATACTTTGTAATATATATAAAGTACTAACCAGCACCCAGGATACTGTGTCTGGAAGAGTATGGCAAGTTTGAGGCCAGCCTGGGCTACATAACAGGCAAGATTCTTGCTTTATTAGTGTAATTTCTTTTTTAAAAATCTATTTGCCAGGCAGTGGTGGCACGTGCATTTAATCTTAGCACTTGGGAGGTGGGCAGATATCTGAGTCTGATGCCAGCCTAGTTTACAGAGTGAGTTCCAGGACAGCCATGGCTACACTGAGAAACCCTGTCTCAACAAAACAAAACAAAAACAACAACAACAAAAAACAAAAACCCAAACTAAATTAAATAAGTAGATACATTCATACAACTATTTACTGTTTTAAAATTTAACTTGTTTGTTTGAAATAAGGTCTCCTGTGGCTCAGGCTATCCTTAAGCTTGCTAAGTTGTTGAAGATGACCTGAGGACGACCTACTTGAACTCCTGATCTTCCTGCCTCTACCTCCCAAGTGTTGAGGGGTTATAATTGTGAGCCACCATGTCTGGCTTACAAATTCTTCACTTTAGATACTTCATCGCCAGCTCTAACATGATTCTGTTTTAGAGAGTCCAGTTATTTTGAAATCTCCAAAGCCCTAGGATTACAGGTGTGAGCCACCACACCAGTGAGTGTAGTGCTGGTATCGGAACCCAGGATTCTGTACCGACTAGGCAGCTGAGATGCATTCCTACTCAAGTTTTGTTTGTTTTGTTTAGAAAGAGAAATTTGTTCAGTGGGCAGTAAAGTACTGCTTGCTTGTTTTTGTTTTTTGCTGTTTTCCTTTCAGTTTATATATGACAGACACAAAAAGTTAAAAGAAAAATACACACACACACACACACACATACACACACAGACACACACGTGTATATATACCAAGCAAACACTTATCTTTTTCTTTTTTAGGACCTTGAGCAGGAAAATATTTTTTCTTTTTTTAATTAATTTTTTTATTGGATATTTTATTTACATTTCAGATGTTATCCCCATTCCCCCCCCAGAAACCCCCATCCCATCCCCCCTCCTCTTGCTTCTGTGAGGATATGCCCCTACCCACCCTCCCACGGTCGAATTCCCCCACGCTGGGGCATCATGGGACCAAGGGCTTCCTTTCCCACCTATGCCCCACAAGGCCATCCTACCCTTCATATACAGTTGAAGCCATGGGTCCCTCTCTATGTGCTCCCAGGCTGTTGGCTTAGACCCTGGGAGCTCTGGTTTGTTGGTATTGTAAGCAAACACTATCTTAAAGAAAGCAGATACTTTACAGTAATTTTAAAGTCACTGCACAGTGATAGAAAGGATAGTCTTGGATGTGTACTTTGTAGCTTAACCTTGAGATGCAGGAAGCAGAAGTTGGGAGAACTGGGAGACATGGAGAAGACTGTGATTATGACTGGGCTTTTGCCATTCTTTGTAATGGACAGAGCAACAAGCAAAAGTCCCAGTGAGGACAGAGAGGGTTTGAACAGTTTTCAATGTTAAATCAACCTTGAATTCCTGGAATAAACCCACCTGGTTGCAAGATGTTACTCTTTTTCTGTATTGTTGTATTCAACTTTATGTTTTGTTTAAATTCTTTGTCTATATTCACAGACATATTGGCCTGTAACAACACAATTAGGAACTCTACAGTATAGCAACAAGGCAGAATATTCCAAACTCATAGAGGAAAGTTTTACCAATACAGACCAGCTAGAGCCATCCACATACAACAGCATCAGAGGCCAAGACTGCAGAGCCAGTCTTTCTCTTACCTGCAAACTGAGGATAGCCTCCAGTAGCAGGAAGACACTAGACAGCACCTACACGCTCCTTGCTTCCTTCTTTTCTTCCTTCCTTCCTTTTCTTTAGTTATTGTTTTGGAACAATAGACCAGGTTCATTTCAAACTCAGGATCTTCCTGCCTCAGCCTCAGAAGTGCTGGTATTGCAGAATGACCATTTGGTCTGGTTTTCATCTTGAGACAGAGTCTGCTATACCCAGACTTGCCCCACACTCACTATGTAGTTGAGGATGACTTTGTTCTCCTGATTTTCTTGCCTCAATCTCTTAAGCACTGAGCTTAAAGGCATGTACTTGTGTGAGCTACTGTTCACAGATGTGTTTTGTGCTTCTCAATGAGGTTTTCTTTGTAGTCTAGGCTGGCCTCACATCAGGATGCTCCTGTCTCTGAGTGATTACTAGGATTACATTCTATCCAACCTGTATGCCAAATCCGTAATGGTTTATAAATAATTACCCTCTATAGAAAAAAGGAAGGTTTTAAATTTCTATGTCAAGAAGGAAGAGAGGAAAAAAAGCAAAATTTAAAGAAAGTAGCAGAGGAGAAGTAAAGGTGTCATGAAATAGAAAGCAGGCACACAGAGCACAGAAAAAAAAGAACAGAGAGATGGCTCAGTAGGTAGGAGAACTTGCGCACAAACATGGGCCCTGCCTATGTTTGAGTTTTAATCAAGTGTGGAAAGTCATAGACATAGAAGTAACTGCCCTAAAGGAAGAGGTTTATTATACTCACTGATCCCCAGAGATAGGAGGCATGGTTCACCATGCAGAAACACACTGGGAAGGAAGCAGCTGGAGGGAAGGAAATAGAGGCAAGAACCTTGGTGTGGTTTCTGTGGGAAGAACGTGGTAAAAGAGTGTAAAAGAGGACAATTGGTTCTCTGGTACCTGCCCTGAGGATCTAGGGCAGGCAGCCGTGGTCCTATGTGTGGAGTCCTGCAGGGAAGGGGTAAGAGTGAGAGCATTACTTTTCTCATTGCTGTGAACAAATGCCTGATGAGCAACTTAAGGAAGGGTTTATTTTGGGTTACAACTCAAGTGTATAAGTCCATCACAGAGAGGAAGGCAGCTAATCACATTGTACCTGCTGTCAGGAAGCAGTTATGAATGCTGGCGCTCAGCTGAACTTGGTCTTTCTGTGTAGTCTGGATGCCTAGCCTGTGGAATGAATGATGCTACAAACATTTAAAGGAACCCAATTCAGATAATCCTTCACAGGCATACCCAGAGACTTTTTGGTGATTATATATACCGTCAAATTAACAATATCAGCCATCACAGGTGGTCATTTACTTTAGAGAATGGCCACACCTGCAAGTAGCTGTCCCTCAATGGTCCCCTATATCAAAGCTTCAAATACAGAAATTAGAGGCCCGGTTGGTAGAAAGAGGAGTGGGACTTGACCCTGGCTGACACTGTGTAAGCTGTTCAGATTTATTGCACTAGAGATGGATGGCAGTGCTTGAGGCAGCAATGCAGACCATGTGAATGATACCGGATACTGAATAGGAAATCTACTCACAAGAAAAGCTGCTTAGCCAGCAGTCTATGGCACATCCCCTTTCTTGGGTATGCAACAGAGACAAGAGGTTGCTGTCCACCAAGGCACACATGAAGGATCATTTCAGCACTGGGCTCAAATGAATCTGCAGAAACGGGCACACCGTGATTTGGTTGCACAAAAGTAAAACAGTATACTACGACAAGCAAGAATGGACTGATTGTACTTCTCCAGACTGATGTTGACTGAATCTAGCCAGACTGGAACAGATGACTCCACAGACACAAGTCCTAGAATAGCAAAATGAAAGAGTAGGTTAGCCTCAGGGCTGGCTCTGGTTGACTTGAAAGGATCCTCTGAGTATGCTGCAGATGATTCTTAAGATATGTACCTTTCCTGGAGGGCAGTGAGAGAGATGTAAAGTGAATAATTAAAAAAAGAGATATGTACACTTTACATAAGATAAAAATTTTTTGAAGGCCAGACAAGATGGCTCAGCAAGTAAAGGCACTTAACCACCAAGCTTGACTACCTGAGTTTGATCCCCTGAGCCCACACAGTAGAAGGCAAGAACTAATGGCCACAAACTGTCATCTGACTGTTCCATATATGCACCCCCAAATGTGTAAATAAATATAATAACAAGTGTTTAAAATTTTTCTGAAAAGAATTTGAATGTCTTCATATTTTGTTATTTTAATACAAAAGGTACATATATAAATGGAAAAATGAGGCATATATTTTTGGACCCATTAATGAGATGCATTACAAGGGCAGTGCTTTGGAAATTGTCACTCAATGAAGAAACATACACAGGACCATTCATGGTTGATGATTCTGGAAGTGCCCAATGACTTCTCTGTCTGAGTGTAGCAAACCTCTCTATCCTGTGTCTCACTCATTGGCAGTTTTCTGCACTCTTGACAGTAATGAAGAGGTTCCTGAGTGACCACTTGTGGATTCTACAGCTAGAGGGGTATTGTTGATGTCTGAAGGTGGCATCTTGTGGCTTGGCAACAGTAAAAATATAAAGTTAAGCTACATGTTGCAAAAGACAAGGGATTGTTCACTGATCATATAGACAGTTTCAAAGGATGCTTTCTATGCACAAGTGTTGTAGTCTCAAGGTGTACAATGTTGCAGAGTTATTTTGCTGTTTTGTAGTGGGACTGGCCTGCATTTTCTGATAAGGTTTAGGGACTCTCAGTGCTCGAGTTGCTGAGAGACAGCTGAGGTCTCTACATAGCCCACCCTGGCCTCAATCTCTCCACCCTCCTAATTCAGCCTTTCCAGTGCCAGGATTACAGTGATATCACCAGTCCAGTATGGAAGTGTAGGGTTAAGTGGAGCATCCACCTACCATCTATGTCCACTCTGGGCAAAGCCTGTCACAAGGAGGGGATCATGGGCATATCTAGACTGAGTTATTCTTCTAAGGAAAGAAATCTATAGCTAGGTGTAGTGGTGCACACCTTTAATTCCAGCACTTGGGAGGAAGAATCAGGCAGATCTCTTGAGGCCAGTGTGGTCTACAGAGAAAGTTCCAGGATAGCCAGAGCTACATTGTGAGACCCTGTCTCCAAAAAAAAAAAAAAGCTTTCTATTTCTAAGTGTTTATTTAACATGTATTCTAAATATGCGACTAAAATGTTTAAAAATTTTTACAGATTTTTATTTGCCATGAAAGAGAATGTCGATTGAATTTTACTAAATAATTTCTGATGATTCAAGATGATTACAGTTTTATTCTTAATTACTAACATGATGAATTTCACTGGTCATTTTCTCACAATGAGCAAACCTTTCTTTCTTTCTTTCTTTCTTTCTTTCTTTCTTTCTCTCTCTCTCTCTTTCTTTCTTTCTTTCTTTCTTTCATATATATATATATAATGTTCTATATCTCCTTCCTCCATGCCCCTGTCTCATGATTTTTACTTGTCCCATTTGAATTTTTAAATTTATTTTTATTTACCTGTATGAATGTTTGCTTGCCTCTACATATGTGCACCATATCCATGCCTGGTGCTCACAGACAACAAAGAGGGCATCAGATTCTCTGGAACTGGAATTATAGACAATCATGAACTACTTGGGTCTTCAGCAACAAGTGCCCTTAAGCACTGAACATTTCTCCAGCCCCTATAATGTAAAATTTTCAGTATTTTATTTTTATAAATGTGGGGATGGTGGTGGTGCGTGCCTATGGAAGCCAGAAGAGGGTGTTGGCTCACATGTTGCTGGAATTATAGGTGGCTGTGAGCTGCCCAATATGTGTGCTAGGAACCAAACTAGGTCCTCTATAAGGGTAGTGTGTCCTTTTAACTACTGAGTCATCTCAGCAGTCACTCTGTAGACCAGGCTGGACTCAAATTCAGAGATCCTCCTACCCCTGCCTTCCAAGTGCTGGGATTAAAAGCATGCTCAACCACATGCTTTAATCTTTGTGTTTATAGGAGAATAGAGAGTGTGGATACAACCCCAAGACATCTTTAAAGAAAACGCTGTAGAAACTTGGCTCCTTGTCTTCCCTTCCTGTCTTTGAGTGGCTTATTTATTTTAAATGTGATAAGAGGAGACTAGGAATCATGGGAGTGAGAAAGGCCATTGTGGAGGTATGTGACAGGCTGTGTCTCTGCCTAAGGAACAGTGCTCTGTTGCCTGGAATGTGAGCTAAGTCAAGGCCTAAAAGGAAAGGACAAAAAGCAGCTCGTGTTTTCTCTTTTGGGAGCTCCAGGACTGGTGTGGGTTTTGGCCAGATGTGTGTTCCTTTTGTCACATGGCATATGTCATGACTATACCACTAGTTCTGGTCATGCAGAGTTAAGTGCCAGCTGCTTTGCCTCTATGTCTCTCATCTAGAATACACAGAAAACCTGGCATCACATGGCTATCACTGCCACATTCTCCAGTCTCCTACTGGAACCCATTTTTGGGAAGGTCTGTCTGCAGGAGCTGCACTGCTTCCCATACTCCCCTGACACTGGGCACTGGGGTTGGCTAAAGGCACAACAAATGGAAACAGGGTCTGTCTCTCAGGAGTTGTTTTGTGAGACCCACTGAAGCATTTCTGTGGGGGGAAAAAGTAAGCAATGTGGATGTCCAATACTATCATCTCTAATAAGTTACAGATTATTCAAACACTCAGGATGTGTGGTCAAAGTGACGGCTTCAAAATGAGCTCACAGTATGCTGCATATGATATTCCATCTAGTGTACATATGATCTCAGATCTGCAAGTACACATGGTGTTCTTACAAGGAAAAGAGACCCGAAAGAAACTAGATTGCTGACCATAGTGACTGGTTTCATTCTCTAGGCCGTGATGAATCTCCCTCCCCACCCTGTCCCCAGTTCCTACCTGTAGACCAGCTTGCTTTATATACACATGCAAAGAAAATAAATCTTTTAAAAATACTTTTGTTTTGTTTTTGTTGTTTGTTCTTCAAGATGGTATTTCTCTATGAAGCTCTGACTGTTCTGGAACTTTCTATTTAGACCTGACTGACCTCAAACTCAAAGAAATCCACCTGCCTCTGCCTCCTGGGTGCTGGGATTAAAGATCTGCACCAGTATGGCCTTACTAAGAACTTAAGTCTTAAGGAAAAGGAAGTCTTGGGGAAGAGTGTATTCAGCTTTCTGTAGGAACTCAGTATCTTTTTTTTTTTTTTTGGTTTTTCGAGACAGGGTTTCTCTGTGTAGCCCTGGCTGTCCTGGAACTCACTCTGTAGACCAGGCTGGCCTCGAACTTAGAAATCCACCTGCCCCTGCCTCCGAAGTGCTGGGATTAAAGGTGTGCACCACCACTGCCTGGCCAGTATTCTTTTTAGAAACACAGAAACCAGGAATGTGTACAGTAGCTCTGGGTAATGAACTGCTGTAATGTATCAGGGCCTGGCTTATAGATGCTAGGGGTAAACTCAGGGCCTCTCCAGGTCTAGAACAGAGTGCTCAATGTTCACCTGCTGGAAGCACATACTAGATACCTAGAATCACAGGACATTTGAGAATAAAAGACTGTCACATAAGCATGGGGCTCCCTATGACTTAAAGAGGGTCTTCTACACATTATCAGGCCTGTGCATACCTGGGTGTTCTCAGGGCTGTTCTCTGTGTTCTTCAGTTCCAAGACCCACACTCTGGCTGTGACCTCAGAAGCAGGATAGCACTGGGGACACTGAGGAATCCCCTGAGCTTTTGAAGTTGATTGTATCCACGTAATAGAGATGACAGCGAAGTGTCCTTGCTACAGTGTGCTGTCCATTTGTCAGGACAGAACTATATTAAACCATTTGGTTATTCTTTCTAGCTTTTGGGCTTGTGCCATGCTTGAATGCTGTTTTTTGTTTGTTTTTGGTTTTTGTTTGTTTGCTTTTCGGAAGCTTTTGTTTTTGTTTTTTGTTTGTTATTTTTTTTAGCCCTGGCTGTCCTGGAACTTACTCTATAGACCAGAATTCACAAAAATCCACGTCTCTGTCTTCCAAGAGCTGCGATTACAGGTGTTTACCACCACTGCCTAGCTTGAATGCTAGTTTTTTCTTATCTTCCTCTTCAGGGTAGTATCTAATGCACCGGTACCAAATATGCTTTGGTGTCCAGTGGGATCATGGGTATAGGGAAGCTCTGAACAGGGTGAAGACAGCTGTGCAGGGTGACTTGTTCCCATAGCAAGCTGCTGACTCAGTGAAGTTCTTGATCTGTTCTCAGCAGAGTCCTGTAAGGTTGTCTGTTTTGTGGGAGGCTCCTGAGAGCTGTATAGCCACCTCCCTGTACTCTGATGAGTGGGTAGATTGTATATTTGGAGGTGGAATGAGGTGGTTGGTCATGTGGGGTCAGGTGCTAATGTCTCTTCTACTGTCTTTCAGTGAACGAATTCACAGTGATCAGGAAGAAGTTCAAGTGCCCCTACTGCAGCTTCTCAGCCATGCACCAGTGCATCCTTAAACGACATATGCGCTCACATACTGGAGAACGGCCCTACCCTTGTGAGATCTGTGGGAAGAAGTTCACTAGGAGAGAGCACATGAAGCGACATACTCTGGTGAGTGTAGGCGCCAGTGTATGAAGGTACATGATAAAATGATCTCACATGTCCTGACAGGCAGGTCAGGAGCAGAGTGTAGAATACACAGGACACCCCAATCTCCCCATCCCAGTAATAGGTGCCTTGCCAGAGGGATTGTGAGATAGAACAGGGAGAGCTCCCCCCACCCCCCCACTATTGTGCCTCTCCTCAGGAGCTCCAAGCTTGTCTGAGTCTGAGTGCAGAGAGTGATGGCACATTGCTTGCTGTCTGCTTGCTGGCCCCCTCAGCCACTGCAGAGCGCACACTGCTACCTACACTCTGGCCTGCCTATTTTCATCCCTACTCTTGTGTCTGGTTCTTAGTACCTAACAGGCTGTTTTTAAGTAGCAGGTGTTGAAGGATGAATTTTTCTAGCCAAGAAATGACAGAAAGAAAAAGTTGTCCAGAAACAGGCAAGATACATCAGCAAAGTCAGGCAGGCACAGGCAGCTTATGGAAGGCTAGGGTCAAGGAATTAGAGCTTGAAAAATGAATCAGGGTTTGAGGAGGGCCACATTTAGAGGAAGATAGAGTTAGGAGGTCTTGGGTTTCAGCAGTCATCTTCCCTGGAAGAGCTGCCTGCCTGCCATTCCACTCCTTAGTTCACTGACCCTGACTGCAGGTCTGCAAGGTGTCCCTGCAAGGGCTTATCCAAAATAGGGACCTCTGACACACCTGCCTGACTTGCTGTGAGCAGACCCCCAGCCCCTGCCCCAACCTCAGGTCCTAGAGTTTTGTATACTCATAGCTGGTTGAAGTCTTAGAGCTGGTTTTAGATCTTTTTGCTAATGAGACCAGGAATGTAGCTCAGTCAGTAGAGTGATTGCCTAACATGTATGAAGCCCTGAATTCAATCCCTAGCACCATGCGACGGTATATTTCTGTGGTACCAACACTTGGGAAGTGGAGTAAAGAGTATCGGAAGTTCAAAACATTTAGTTGGCTCAGTGGATAAGGATAACTGCCACCAAGCTTGACAACCTGGGTTTAATTCCCAGGACCCACATGGTTGGAAGGAGAAAACAGACTCTTTTTCCACAGGTTGTCCTCTGTGTGGACAAGTTGGTGTTGGGACACACACACACACACACACACACACAGAGTAATTTTTTAAAGAAGTTCAAGGTCATCCTCAGTTACTAGCAGATTCAAGACCAGCCTGTGATACATGTGACCTTGTCTCAAAAAGAGAAACAAAATAACTTTTCACTAGTTCTGTGTTTGTTTTTGCTGAATCGACAGAGATTGTTTTACAGACTGAGGTAAAACTTAAGTGGGATGTTGTCACCTCCACACAGATTTTCCTATTCAGAGAATACTGGGTCTTGTTTTTCAGCTTGTAGGTAATGAAAAGTCTGCATTTTCTTAACCAAAACCACATTCACCCTTGTTTGAGGTTGAATCACTCTGCCTGCCCTTCACGTAGGGTAGTTGTTCCCACTTCAGGAACTGAAGCAGTCGTCCCCACTTCAAAGTGTCACCTCATTTTGGAGGAGGATGCAGGAGGATGATAAGTTCTAAGCCAGCCTGTGTACCAGACTCAGAATCAGCTACATAGTAAGATCTTGTATTTAATGATGATGATGCCCCATATGTTAAGGCTTGCATGGGAAAAGGATCTATATAGTTTAGTTTCCTTGGGATGCCTATCTCTGAAAAAGTAGAGTCCCCTGCATCAGAGGCAGCTCTGCAGCCCAAACCATCTACTGTTCACCATCTACTGCCCTGACTTTTTCTTGGCAAGCAAAAACCCTTCCAAGCCCCTCCAGAGGTAGAGACACAGTGCTGAGGGCCACTCTGTACATTGTCAGGGATCAGGAAGGCATGGGTTTGTAGTATTCTAAACATTGTCAAGGGGCATGGCAGCAGATTGCACAATACCTAGCATCCTTCTCTTGTGCTTCTTCCTGGCATGTCAGTTAGGATGGGTGAGTGTTCTGAGAAGAGGCTCCCTGAAACACCTTTGTAATCTCTGAGCATCATAGTACAGCCAACCAATAGTTCATATGGTAGTCCCCAGGCTACAGGAAACTTGGTAGTACCAGACTCCTGTATAATCAAGAGGCCTGCTCCTGTATAATCAACACTGATATAACTTGGTCTAAGTTTTGTTCTTCTGTGGTAGAGAAAGGGGGAAACTCTGGGCTTAAAATGGCAAACAAGGCCTTGGCAGAGTATTTGCCTAATATTGCAGAAACCGCTGGGTTTGAGCCCTAGCACTACATAAAACCAAGCATGATAAAACATATCTGTAAATGCAGAATTACAGAGGCTGAAACAAGGGTATAGAGAATTTCAGGCCAGTTTGAGAGAGGGAGAGAAACACGTAAGCCAAAGAAACCAAAAAGTGTCCTGTGTACCAAGTTATTAGAGGTCTCATTTCTAGAATCAAACTTCCAGGGAAGCTTGTAAGACTGGCTCCCAGCTTCAAGGACCACCAGTTCCCCCTAGTGACAACCCTTTCCATGTCATGCTGCAGGCTTCCCAGGTTTTTCTCAGTTGGTGGATATCTGAGATTTAACTCAGAGTTCTGCAGAAGGTAACTCTGTCTGCAAGAAAGGTGTATTCAAGAGAGAGGAGGCTGGGTGTTCCGCAAGATCTTTAGGACTAGAAGCCTGGGAATCCCAGGATGGGAGGGTAGCACTCAAGGCCTAGATAGGAACACAGTGCCACCTTGTGGTCAGATCTTTGTGAGTATAGGAGCCCTTTGCTGTCATGCTTATAGTTGGAGAACTGGCAGATTCAGAATAGTGGGAACAAGTTATAATCACCTGTGTGTGGCCTGTTCTCCAGCAGGTACTGGTGGCAGCATATGCAGGAAGGAAGAGAGCCTAGAGTCTGGGGAAGTTTCTAGCCAAGGGTGTTGACCTGAAATCAGTCCACCTGTGTATGGCCTAGGACTGTCTGGCCAGGGACAGTTATGGTCTCCTTTGGGTTCCTTCAGCTTCCATTTTGAAGCTTAGGGTCAGGTCTTATATACAAAGAGGTACAGTGAGGCCGGCCAGGCTGAGAATTCCTATGGGTACCCCACAAATCCCATCCTATGGTTACTCTACAAATCCCATCTCTAGGAAGGCAGTTGTGCACAGACTAACTTTCTGCAGAGTACACTGGTTCCTATGCACACTTCCTCAGGCCCAGACCTCCCAGTTTTCCTCCAGGAATTCCAGAGTTTTGTGTTTTGTACACTCTGTGCCCCTCTACTGAATACTGTGTCTTCCTGCTAAGTACTACAATGGGTAAGACACTGACTGCTACTGCCCCTCCCTGGCTACCATATTTCCTCTGCTGACCCTAATTGCTCATCTCTGTCCTTGCCTTTCAGTTGAGGCACAGGACTGAAGGACTTTCCCCCTTTCATGGAAGCAATGTGCATAGCAGCCAGGCTGGGCTTCAGCTCCATTGCCCTGCTGTCAGGCTCCAGTCCATTTCCCACCCATTATCTCTTAGGACTCCACACTGACCCCTCTACCTCTACTCCTCACCTGTAGCTTCTCCTCACCTGTAGCTTCTCCTCACCTGTAGCTCCCATGCTGCCCAAGCCCAGCAAGCTAGACTAGGCTTCCTTGAAGGCAGATCTCACTTGGAGCTTCCAAACACAGCTGTGTATGGGCTCCCTGTCCCATGCACCCAGGTGAGCAGTGTTGCATTTATTAGCTCTGCACCACCTGAATTGCCAGGCCAGCTCCTCTGCCTGTACAGGGTTAATGTTAGCTGGGCTCCAGAGCTGCTCTAGGGCTGACAGAAGACTCTCAGCTTGCCTTGCATGGAAGTTTGAAAGAAGAGTACTTTAGGCAGAGGGAGTAATATGACCAAGTGAATTGTAACATTGAAGTGAGAGATATGATATGGTGGTACAGATATGTTGGGATATGGCCCAGTTTGTAGCTGGTGGCATGACACCATTTCCCTTGGTGCCTATAGCATCCCCAAGATGATTTACTGCCTCTAGTGATATTGCCATGTAGGCTCCAGATAGATCTGTTCCCTTCAGTCCCTGTTAGAGGCTGTCCCTTTTGTGCCTCTCATGACCTAACTAAGACTGTACTCCTCACCCCAATACTTCACCCCTCCACTGACTGCTCTGTCCCTCCAGGTCCACAGCAAGGACAAGAAGTACGTGTGCAAAGTGTGCAGCCGTGTGTTCATGTCTGCAGCCAGCGTGGGCATTAAGCACGGCTCTCGTCGCCATGGTGTATGTGCAGACTGTGCTGGTCGGGGTGTGGGCACACCACTGGACCATGGTGGAGGTGGTGAGGGCTCCCCTGAGGCACTGTTTGCTGGTGAAGGGCCATACCTGGAGGACCCGGATGATCCACGAGGGGAAGTTGAGGAGGAGCTGGGTGAGGATGAGGATGAGGATGTGGCCAAATGGAAGGACGACGTGGGTTTGGCACATGAGGATGCACTGCTGGGGGATGACAAGGATGATGAGGACTCTCCACAGGGGCCTCACAGCCCCTCTGGGGAGCCTGATAAGGACTTTGCCTGGATCTCCTAGGGGCTCTGCTCTAGTGGGCAGGGTGAGTGGTGGCTGAATCGCTTTGTCCACCTGTTTGTGTGTCTTAGTGGATCTTTACTTACCCAGGAGCAGGGCTATGCTTACTCCTTGAAGCTCTTCCCTACAGGCCCTCCTCTGTGCTATACCCCTCCCCATTGCTCTGGTCCTGTGAGCTAAAGATTGGGTGTGACTCCAGTGACTGGCGAGCACTAGGACTGAACACAAAGTGAGGGGTACAGTGTGGGTTTAAGAAAAGGGAGAATGCATGCTCCCACCTGTCCAGGTATTAATGGAATCCCCAGCAGGTGTCTAGATGTATGGGCAGGGCTGCACCGAGGCCTGGACATGCTTCCTCAGGGTATCAAAGGAGCCCTTTGCTGTGAACCTGGCTAGGGATGCAAGATGATTCAGTGTACAGGTCAGGGTCAGCACTGGTTACAGTCATGTGGGCAGTCCTCCAGACTGCAGGCCTGAGTAGGTGTTGAGTTTTGCATAAACACAAACTGCTCCATCCACAGCACTGCTCAATCTCCTTCTATCCCCCCTCCCTAAGCAGTCAGGTTATGGGCTATGGCCCTGTGTCACTCTGTCCTCTTGGTTTCTGCTGCCCCATGGCAGCTGGTGGAACCTAGTGGGCAAAAAGTCCTGCAACCCTCTTACCTCCAGGCTTTGGTGCTTAACACAAAATGGCTGCAGATGCCTCTCTGGAAGCCCCAGGCTCCAGGTGCTATCTCTGTGGGAAGCAGCTACCTAACTGGCAGGCGGAGGAGGAATGCTGTCTGTTCAAGAGGGGACCTGTGGCGGGATACTTTCCACTTCAGGGTCACAGGGTTGAGTTGCAAAGGCCACAGCTCTTTGTTCTGTGTGCACTTTCTTGGAGAGCCCCATTGTGCATCCTGAGTTCTGCCTGTGCTTTTGCTGATCCCTCCTTGGACCAGATAGAGCTCAGCTCTTGCCTTTGTTGCTGCTAACACTGGAGGTGGGCGTTCCTAGCTGCAGTGTGCTGCTATGCCTCTCTGCCTAGGAACCAAATTTTAAAGAAGTCAGAGACATTTTGAGGTGGTTACTATAGATTACTTTGTTTCAAATTGTTTTTCTTACTCGATAGGACTCTACAGGAGTGGTTTCCTTTAACTCTTCGCCAAGTCCTCTTGCTGTATTTCTGAAGGCTCTCACACTTGTTCTGCGAAGTGTGGGCTTCATTTCCATGGCTCTGAGGCCCAGAGAGACAGCTGTCCGTTTACTGGCAGGATAGACATAGATACTGCAGTTTGTCCTCCTCTTGAGGCTGTTTCTGACAAACTATCAAGACATTCCATCCCTTACCCACCTCCTGAAGGCCCACTGCAGTGGTGTTCAGTGAGCACTCTGGTGAGTGCTGGTGGGCTAACCTCACCCTGTGCAAGGGCTCATAAGGCCACTAAGCATTATGGCCAACTAGAGACTTTTGGTTTCCCTTTCTCAGAAACTCAAATAGCTTTTATACTTCTTTTTTTTTTAAACTGGCACATCTCTCTTTGGTAAGTAAGGAGATACCCCATAAAACTGTAATTTAGGTCCCAATGGTTGTACAGAACATGTCACTTGGTGACACGCCTCAAGTACTAGCTGACCACACTACAGAGGGTGCTGGCCTGGTCCTATAGAAGGAAGCAATCATAGCTTCTATTGTTTTAAACAAAACAGGAAGAACAGGACCAGGACTCTCCTATACACAGTGTGTAGGAACAGCTGTCTGGGAAGCGGTGTGTCCCTCCACTCACACTGCCTTTTGCTCTGAGGAATGCCAGTTCTGGAGTACATTTCCATCTACGATGACATAGCTAAACCTCATTTTACCAACAAAACTCCAGGCTGAGACTCTCTAGCCTTGCCAGGACCCAATGAGAGCTCTCAGACTTTGAAATTTACTATTTCTCCCTCTTTTAAGATGCCTTTTCTAAACACTTTCTTATAAAATGCATTTGGAAACTAGACCTTTGCTACCACTGTCTCTGGATTTTTTTTTTAATCAGTTCCAACTTCTCAGGCTGTCCTGCCCAGGATGCAGGACCCCTGGCCCACCTCCCAAGGCACCTGTGCCTCCACTCAGGATGTCTTGCTCTGACTGGCTCCCCTTCCAGACTGCCTTTTCTGGCCTTTCTGGGGTTCCCTGTTGGTGCCACAGGGCACTTCCTTAAAACCAGTACTGTAGCAGAAAACTGAGGGTCCCAGTTCTGGTCCCACCACCTTCCAAGTGTTTGCCATGTGGCAGGCTTTGTTCTGGCTCAGTTTCCAATTGGAAAGTGGAATTCTAGAGATCCAGATGAACATATCCATCTCAGGAGGCACGGAGGGAAAAAGATGTATGTATTGAAGTTTTTTTTTTTTTTAATGTGACTTTTTTTAAATCAATGTTCAAACTAATAAATATTTTTTTATGAAGAAGAAAAATGTGTAGATTACATTTCACATTTTGTATTTTTTTTTTGAATGTGTGTGTGTCTGTATTCTGGTGTTTGTAACACCAAAGTGGAAAATATAGCCCGTGGCGTGGGTGCTGTGAAGTTGAGATGAGAAAGCGATATGACCTGGGTGTGGGTCTCTGGATCCCAACCAGTTTGTGTATTTAGACTCTGAGTTTTGGGGACCAGGACACTGCGAGGACGGGGACCTGACCCAAAAGACACAGCTATGCTTCCAATTTTGCACATCTTCCTTTAAAAACAGGCAACAGAACAAAACCTGAGAAAATGCAAAACTGGAACTTTTTGCAATATTATGAAAGATAATCTTACTTTGGCTCATTCTATGACATGTACAACTCCTAAGAAAGCCATACTTAATGGTGGTGTTATTTTTTAGATCCTATTGTGATTTGTATGTGGCTCTTTTAGAATCATTTGTAGTGAGGGTGCTGTGTGTGCTTTTCTTAAATATTTATTTTTTTCAACATGCTTTCAGTCTGTCAACAAAAAGGAAAAAAAAGGCAGTGTTTGAAGATTGTTGATTTTTTTTCTGGGGATAATCTATATTATATTGACTTTATATTAATTATTATAAAACTGTGTTTGTACTGAAGATGTGTTCAATATTTGTGGGAGGTTTGTCATAATCACTTGGTGGGGTTCACTTCTCTGTTGTCCTGCTCTCTATAGCCACAGACAGGTAAGGATTACCTTCTCTAGTGGTTCTTGCGATTTGTCTGCCTAGGTGTGCTCCAGGTTGCCTGTGGGTTTCCTTTCTGTGACGGGATTTAGTGTAGACATTCTTGCAAAATGGTCACTTTAAATAAAATGGGAAATTGCTGCTCCATGCAGATGCCTCCTGTGTGGTTTGAATACAGTACCTTCCTTGCTTGGCTCTCACGTTGGGTGGAAGCAGCTGCCAACTCTTTTGCTTATCATTCAATCTCCACAATTTTTAATTTTTCTCCTCCACTCCTATGACCTGAGCTTCATTAACATGACAAAATGTCAGCCCCCCCCCCACTCCTGGGACTACTACCTTAAATGTGGGCATGAGACTCCTCTCCTTGACCCCTCTCGAAGTGCATCTTAAACAGGTTCTCACAGGGTCCACTGACATCTTTCACTAGCAGGTAAGTGACAGACAGGGAGGCAAAGTGCCCCTGAAGCCAAAGGACAACAAGCAGTTTGGCTTTAGTGCAAAAAGGCTAGTTTCTTCCAAGGCACTTTGAGCATTCAGTCACCCCTCCACCTCCAGGAGTCACATCCCACCACAGGTTTGCTGTAGCTTCAGGCTAGGAGTGAGAAGAAGGCCAAGCAGTAGCCATCACACATTGGCTCAGTCCAGGAACTGCTAGCAGGCTCTCTTCCAGCAGCAAGCTGAGCACCACAGGTCCCATGCCATACACTTTCTTTCCGGCACTTTTGGCACCAACCCAGGGCTTTCTAGAGGGGACATGCAGGAGGCATGAAGAATTGTCAGCTGAGACCTTTACCACCTCACTTGGCTGATAGGCGTGATCACCGTGGCATGCCTGTGGAACAGCTGAACAGCTGGGCTTGGGAGGTAGAGACGAAGTTAAGGGCTGTAACAGATTGGGAAGAGCTGGGGGCTCCAGCAACTCTGGGAGCTCCACATGAGGAGAGGTAAGTGGCACAGAGACGATAGGAGACACTGGGATCAGACTGCATCAAGCAGCATGCTCATGCCAACATCAAGCTCCGTGTAATTGAAGTCCTTGCCATCACTCTGCTCTGGCTCTGCCTGCCTCTTGCTAGGAACAGAAGTGACACAATAATAGACATTGTGGCCACAGATAGACACTGGGGTCAAATCTCAGAAGACTCTGGAGAGAAACAGAACAGGGGTTGTGGCTCATTCCAGAGCTGTCTGGCTACTTGGGGCCACAGGCCAGGGCCTACATACCAGCCCTGCCTGCCAAACTTGGGGCTAACCTAAGGTGTATATAGTTTGAGGGGCTGGGTAATAAGTGGTAAAGATCTCAGCTGACTCCCAGTCTCACCGTACCCCAGGTGCACCAAGTGGATATGTCTCTGCATCCTAGACACTGCATAGCACCTTCCCACAGCTCTTCCATAGGCACTGGAACAGGATCTAAAGAGAGCTCTGAGGTGATAGGGGCCAAGGTCAACAGTGGCCACCCTGTCCTGCCCAACCCTAGAGGGGATTTTCCCAGTGTGGCCTCCCCAAACAGAAAGTGGGCTGGCTTAGGGGATAGTGGGGATGGTGGAGAAGACTGACTGCTGATCAGGTCCTAGCCCCAGTCTCCACTGTTGCTGCTACTGCTGTAGCTGCCTGGAGGATGAACTACGGCTTCCTTCCAGGGCTCCAAGCCAGACTCTGCAGGGAAACTCCACGCAGGAGCTCAGAAGGCTCAAGCTGCTTTGCAGAAATTGCTGCCTGCTGGCTCCCTCCAAGTCTCTGATTATGAGTTGCCACCTGTTCAGGTGAGCCTTGAGGAATAGGGGGATCGTAGAGATGAGGCTGCCCACCATACACGTGCAGGCCTGGACATGTGTGTGGACATCAGGCAGAAGGCCTGGTTCCACCAGCCCAGGTTGCAGAGCTAAAAATTCAGGAATCACAGAACAGGACAGGGGTCCATAAAGGCCTAAGTTCTCCACAGCACATGCTTCCTTCCATAATGGCTCCTTCAGACTCTGGTGCTGAGCAGAGTTCTGAAGGACCACTTAATAGGTGAGGACAGCAATGGCTCAGCCCTCCCAGCCAACACAGTTGTGGGCCAAGCACCAGACCTAGGAGTGTGGAACAGCAAGGCTTTGGCAGCAGTTGAGGAGACTGGGCTCAAAGCACAAGCAGATCCCCAGGGAGTTGAATAGTCAGCCCCTGCTGCATAGCCAGTCAGCAGTATAGGGTTGGCAAGTGTTGAGGTGGAGGCTAGGGCCCCAGAGATTCCTAGATAGTCAGGTTGAGACTCCTTTTCCACAGAGGCTTCTAAGACTGACATCTGTGCTGGCATCTTCCACTTCAGCACACATTGGGTCACACATATACATACACACTTGGGGTATCAAAGCCTCACCTCTTTACTGGCATTGGGATGTGGACAGGAGGCATTAGGAGCTGTGCTGAGGCTCCAGCCTTGGTTTCCAAAGCTCCTGGGTTCATAGTCTGAGGTTCCTGCAGCTCTGAGAACTCCAAGCCCACTAGGATACCACCTATAGAAGGGTCCTGAAATGGGGGTAGGAATCGGGGGAGGGGAGAGTTTGCCTGGGGAGGCCAGACTCTACCTCAAATCTGTTTGGTGCCCAAATCCCACACCAGATGCAGCTGGTGTGGACTGCAAAGACCCACCTCAACTCTGCCTTGACAGGAAGCATCTCCTGGCCTCTCAGCTTAGCCTGGCTTGACCCACAGATACACACTGACACACAGCATAGTCCAATGCACACCCCCAGTTATCACAACCTCAGGGCCCAAAGTCTGCACAGATCGGATGCCATTTTCACAAAGAAACTTTGGCAGTGCCCCTGCCCACCAGTATCTGCAGTGATGTGGGTACAGTAACCAGTGTAGCCTATTGACCCAGGTCCTCTGCACTCAGAATCTGGGGAGGCTACAGATGCTAGGTCCTAACCCTCAAGAGTGAGGCGGGTGAGGTTCACAGACCAGACTGGCTAGAGGGTGGGGTGGCTCAGCTTCCATGGCCTATGCCGCAGAACTGACACCAGACTCTCTCGACTCGGTCACAGGTTGGAGCAAAGCAAGTAAGGTGACCCCTGCCCAGGATCTGCCCCCAGCTCTGGCCCCCCTCCAGCTGCCTGACTGGCCATATCCCCTATCCTGCTTTCTTCTGGTGTCTGTCCATTGCCCCTCCCCCACAGCAACACCTCGAGTAGCCCATGCCTCACTGTCAGTGACCTCCAATTGCAGGATGCTCCAGGTCAGACTAGTGGGGGCCCTGGGGGCTGGCTCAACTCCTGCAGACCCCACAGCCCAAGAGGGCTGGTTTTCCCAGGGAACTGGGGTGCCTGCAAAGCTACCAGAGCTTAGAAAGGGTAGGACCTTGGCTGGCCTCCTGCAAGCAGGTTATTCTTTAACTCAGGACTGCCAACAGCCACCTACTTATGTAACTTCAAGAGCTGGTGACGGAAGTTTCAGGAGGATCTGATGATTCAGACCCCACTCTTCTCACTGGCCATGTTGTTCCAGACCTTCAGGCCTAGAAAACCACCATGGTAAAAGGCTTGTCTTCCCTCTTGCCTCAGAATTCTGAGTCTAATAACCAGGTCATGGCCTCAGAGGCCAAGGATCAGAATCAAAGACTAGAAGGGGACATCTCTAACCCTTTCAGAAAACTCCCATTCCAACCTTCCCAGCTTTAACCCCCCCCCCAAAAAAGCAACTGAGAGCCAACCTTGTTAAACAGATATTTAATTAGGCCACAAGGACTGGACCTGAGATTTGTGCTGTCAGCTGTGGAGGTGGAAAGACACAAAAGGATCTGCAATCAAACCATCCTGAAGCAGAAGCATACAGGATGTAAGGGCTCAGCTGCTCAGGGGCCCATCTCCTTGATGCTTTCATAGACATTTTCTAAGGGCCCTTGCTTCATATCCTGGCCCCTGAGATTGATAGCCTCATATTCCACATCACTCCCAAGGGCCAGAATTGTCCTCCCATCCTGGAGGTTCAGCTGGTCTGTGACAGGTCTTGGGTCTCTTCTTTTAGGCTTGTAGACCCTAGAGTACAAGACGTCCATCTAGAGAGAAGAGGCAAACCCAAGGAGGGCTTGGCATTTGTCCTCTGTGAAGGATGGGCTCAGTCCCATCTACCCTGCCCTACCCAGGCTGACATTACCTGAGTAGCTGGGATCACCTTAGCCTTCTGCTGCAATTCTTGGCAGCCCTGCTCTGTCCCTTTGTGCTTCTGGATGCAGGCATACTCGGCCCTAGGACCAAGCCTGGCGCAGCTAAAGGTTAGCTGCGTTCCAGCCCACACCACAGGGCTAGCAGCCAGGCTGGCCCTGGGAATTGCAGCCAGCCCCACATTGGAGTAAGTGGCCTCAGGGCTAGTAGAAGGTTCTGTTGCAGGGGCAGCAGGAGGGGCCCTGGGCAGTTGCCGTGGTGGGAAGGCAGAGTTGGGTACCTGAGACTTTGTGCTGCCCCTGGGCATCTCTAGCCATCGTGGATGCAGGAGATCCATGCTAGCAGGCCGTGGAGCTAGGGATGAAGTCAAGGCAGAAGTCACTGAGGGGCTAGCCCTAGTGGTGGGAAATAGAAGCCAGCCCTACACTTATGGTTTCCCAGGAGCTCACCTATGCTGGACCGTGGGTCTCGGTGCAGCTCATGCAGCCTGGTGTCAGACTTGCTGAGGGAGCAGAGATGGGTCTGTCTCAGCAGTGGCTAGGGGGCAAGGAAGGCTGGTTGATTCTCTGCTGTCTTCATCCCAGCCCCAGGGACAGTCTGGCACTCACCATTTCCACTGGTGTCAAACTGCCCTGCAGCCCAGTTTGCTGCCTCTGAGCTCTTTTCCTGGGGGCAAGAGTGCTGTTAGTCTAGTAAACAGAGGAAGGTACAGAGGTGGTCAGATATTGGCCCAGGCTCAGTGTGGAAGCACATGTAGAGCTGTCATATGGACTTCTCTGTTGTGACTTCTGGCTCTGAGCAATGCAGGGTGAGGGCAGACAGAATCCCAGGCACATACCTGTGGCAGGCTGTGCACAGTGCCCAGAGCCAAAGGAGCAGGGAGAAGCAGCCCATGACCCAGAGAACTAGTGGGGCTGAAGGCACCGGTGGCCTCATCCTGTGAAGCAGGGAAGGGAGTCCTGGGGACAGAAGAGATGAGCACTGGGGGTTGGCTGCGAGAACAGTGTACACCTGCAGCCTACTTGCAGATCTTGCCCACTAGTGGGTTCCTTCTCCCTGGTTGACTCAGCACACCGGAAAACCCCAAGCCTTGCATTTTTGCCCTGCCTTAGGGGGACCCACCTTTCCCTCTTTAGCTAGGGTTCCTGGTAAGAAGTGCTCTGTCTACCCCGTTAGTTATCAGAAATGGAGATGAAAGAGTATGGCCAGGGCAGCTATGACCTCAACTGAACAGGGCTGTATCACTGTAGCTCAAGCCCATCACCTGGGGGAATCTCTGACATCACTCTGACTTTGAGCCACAGACCACAGACCTCACCTCCGGCCACCAATGCCCAGAGAGTGACCCCTGTGTCAGGCAATGTTCCTAGACTACTCACTACAGAAGCTAAGCAGTTGGTGTCAGTGAACAGGAGGAGCTGCTATGAGGGGCACTCCTACTCCTACTCCTCCCTTCCCAGGTTCCTGCCTTTCCGGGAGTTGCCCTTAGCAGAGTTGATTAGCGTCTCACCCAGGAGTTCAGGGTGAGTAAAATCAGGGTGAACAGCCTTCTGAGGTGAGGGCCTGTCTCTTCAGGCTTGGAATGTAGGCTTCTTACACTGAGAGTGGCCCAAGCTGACTGACCTAGCTACAGCCAAGTTATCAATGGCCTAACCAGGCAGGGACTAACCCTCCCAGACCCCAGGGCATGGAGAGGCTTGGGGACTGGTCCAGGATAGAGGATGGGGGAGCACTTACCAAGGCCACCGAGAGTTTGCTGCTTGGCCCTGTCTAGGACAGCCAGGAAGATCTTTGTGGGCTGCTGGTGACGCCTCATCTCACTTCCTGTGTTTCTCAGAGCACCTCCCAGCAGCCACACAGCTCTTGCACAGTTGCTCCTACAGTCTCTGCTCTCCTCACACCTCATCATGGTTATTTGCTATCACCAGGCAATTATCACAAAGACTAGCACAGTCCCCTCTACCCCAATGAGGCAGATACCCATTAATGAGGTGACCAAAGCAGGTCAACTGGATGGATTATCCGTGGCAGCCAAAAACCAGAAATGAACCCCAAACCCACTCGAGTCAGGCCTGCCTGCTTTTCTCACTGACAGTATTCCTAAGGTGTTTCCATTTTACATACCCTACCTGTTTGTGAATACTGGGACTGAAAAGCCACCCTAGGTTTTTACCCATGTGGTCAGAGAAGGGAGAAAAGGGAGAATGCTTTTCTCTTGGAATCTTGGACCCTAGACAGAGGCAGTGGCCTCATTTGGGACTCCCACTGCCCACCTGTCTATTGCCAGGACCTACACAGATCCCTTTGTCCCCAGAGATCCTGAAGCCAGCTGAGTCTCCACTGAGAGAATTGTGATGAAATCGCTTTAATGTCCTAAGGAGACACCCCAAGACACTGGTAGGTGGGCTTGGTGGGCAGATAAGTGTTCAAAATCAGCCCTGATGTCCCATCTCTACTCAGCAGTGTTCACACTCTAGGCTGACAAGGATAAATAAAGGACATCTTGGAAGGGGCTGGCTCCTCTTCCAGGTGCTGTTTAGGCATCAGGGTGACAGCTGTCTTTCTGCCAAGGCAGTTGGGAGCTGGGTCCCAGGGCTCTATCCACAATACAGGCAGGGCCGCTAGAACTCTGTCATCTTCCTGTGAGTGTCTGCCTTCCGCTGTTTCCTCTGTAGGTCGGCCTCCTGAGCACGTAGCTGACCCAGCTGCCTCTGGGCTCCTTCCAGCTTCTCCTGAAGATGGGCTGTCGCCATACCGTGCCTAGGGAGAGCCTGCTGGTCAGCATTGCCTCCTGGCTCCCCACTACCAAGCCCCCAGCTACTGTAGCCAATACCTGTCCTCCAGTATCTAGACCACCTCAGACTCAGCTGCTACTCAGGTCAGGTGACCTTTAGTAGGTATCCTCTGGGCATAGCCACCAGAGCCCATACTGCCTCAGCTGGATCCCACACATACCGGCCAGTGTTCCGGGTTAGGGCCTCCTGGATGCCCCGGATGTCCCGTTGGGTCCGCTCAATCTTTTCTTCAGTCTGGAAGAGTTGCAGGCTCAAAGCCTGCTTGGCACTCTTGCTGGCGTGATACATGTCTTTGTTCCTTCTCTCTGGGGTATCCACCCCAGCATCTGGGGTCCCAGGAACCTGGCTTTGCAGTTTTTCATTCAAAAAGTCAAACACATTTCGAGGGGGTGGGCGGCCCTCAGGTCTATTACCACTCCTCCGACATTTTGGAGGCCTTTTAGCTCCAGCCTGGCCTCGCTTTGTCTTCTTCTGCAGTATCTCTGCACACTGGTCCAGTGATTTCCCTCTAGGCAACACTACCGCATGGATGGGCTCCACCCGGCCTTCTGCGTGCCGGCCCAAACCTGGGAAAGACAGGGGCTGTGCTATCTGCTGGACTCCCAAGCTGTGTTGAGGCCTCCCTCTCATCTCAGGGCAGCAAGCACTCACCCTTGCCAAACTCATAGCCCATCTTGACGAGGAGTTTGGAGCCAATGCCCCGTGTGTGTACCTCCCAGCCAGCAAAGGCAGAACTGCAGGTCCCAGTGTCCACCGTGTTTGGTTCCACCACTGCAGGAGACAGAGGGTTCCAAGTCTTGGTTAGGCTCCAGCCAAGGCTACCCAAGAACTCAGCTCCGGTGTAGGGCCTGATCTCTTGGACTTGTGGTCCCCTTTAGTTCCCCAAGCATGCTGTGCACACTCCTGGCAACTGCCTTTAGAGATGGCTGTACTGTAACTAACTTCACTGCTTTAGCTTACTTACTATCTGCCACCATGGATAAGAGCCCCGAAACCACCAGTTCACATCATAGGTTCCCAGAAACATCTTTCTATCTTTACCCTAACCAACCCCTCAGGAAGACTATACATTACCTACTAGTTCATTTCCTGAAATCTCTATTTCACCTAGATACAGTTTCCATTTGCTAAATTCTCTTCTGCCCTACCCACCAAGCACCCAAGCTCTAAATCTGGGAAGCTATCTGAGAAGACACCGTTTCCTATACTCTACACTCAGTTACTTCCTGTGACTCCTTGGCAGGTCTACAACAGCATTCTCTTCTCTCCTACAGTGTGGTGCCACTTTGCTCCAGGGAATGCTGACTGTTGCATCCCATTGCTATGTGTACTTCCTAAAAGCAAAAGCTAGGCCTTGGGTCCTACCCAGTACATCACACACTCTCTGGTTTCTCAAGTCCTCACCAATCTGCTCTATTCCCTCTCCACCATGGCTTCTAGGCACTGATTTTTGCCATACCTCTGGCATAGCTGGAGTCACTTGCATCACCAGTGTCTGAATCAGATGACTCTGTAGCCTCAGTGCGCAGAGGAGGCAGGATGCTGTCCCCTTCCACCACAGCCTCCTTCAGCAGCAATGAGTCAAATTTAACAGTATAGTAGCCATTGTCCACATCTAGGGTGATAGAGACAAGCTGTAAGTCAGTAGTTTTTACAGGTTAGGCAACCAGTTAAGAACAAAGTGGGAAACAGGAAGGGAAGGGGCTTGGGACAAAGGCAGACCTGCTCCTCTTGGGCCCAGATGGAAGTCCCAGAGCCCAACCCAGAGGAGGTGGAGAATGGCTGTATGAAGAATAAAGAGGGTATTTCAAAAAGGGTCCCACACCAAGTAGGTGTGGGCAGTCTCACCAGTGATCCGTGCTGGGTGCCAAAGGCCATCCTGGTGCTTAGCCAAACATGCAGAGCCAGTCTGCAGTAAGCTTAAGTCTGGATCCTGGAAGGGACGTAGCTCATCCACAGATACCACCTGCCCATGGGAGAACCTATAGATACAACCACAGAAGACAGTGGCTTAGACATGGCCCACCAGGAGCAAGTAAGGCCAAGAGCACAAAGGCCATCACCAAGGCACTGCCTGTAATGGAGTGACATTCAAGAAGTCAAGACAGGTACACCAGCAAAAACACCTATTCTTTTATACCTATGCACTTATGTACATACCTTAGCACAAATACATATACTCTTACACACATGTGAATATATAGGTATTCTCATATTCTCTCATGCATATACATATGAATATATCCATATACACCTGCATATCCATATGTACAATCTCACACATGCATGCACATACTGTCATATAGGTATGCACACTAAATACACATGTATGCATACATATAAATACATAGAATATACCCATACATTAACATATACTCTCACAAGACACACACATGCATATACACTAAATACATAAATGCATAATGTACTCAAACACACATATATACTCTCAATACACACACACACACACACACACACACACACACACACACACACACACA
>NW_021604683.1:3753444-3880797 GCF_004785775.1 Grammomys surdaster | reverse complement strand
ACACACACACACACACACACACACACACACACACACACACACACACACAGAGTTTTCTCTCTTAGGACAATGGCTTGTGTTTCTACTCAGCTTTTTAGGTTAGGGTAACAATGTTGCAGAAAGCCTGTGGCTACAGCTCAGCCCCTCTGCTGATGCTCTTGACACTAATATTCAAGGCAAATGTGTTAGCAGTTGGGATACATTGAGTCTTCCCTGGGCATGAGCACTTGGAGGCCAAGGCAGGGTGATCATGAGTTTGAGCCCTGTTTGGGCTACACAGAGTCCCTTTCTCAAAAATCAAAACAAAAACTAGAAGAACTTAGTTACAACAATGGTGCTGTGTCTTTTACACATCAGTGCACCTATAAAATTAAAACCAAAACCAAGTCTGTCAGAAATCAAAAGGAAATGCGGGGACACATACGACTGCAGCCATGAACTTTGCCAAATAAAGGCATGAAAACGCTAACCACCAACTACCACTATATGCCATCATTTCAGACAGGAAGCTGTTTTAACTCCAGAAGACCAGCTGACAGGATTCACTCTAGGATAGCTAGGGCTTCTTCCTAAGCAGTAATTAGTGGGTAGGGAAAGAGGGAGATGGAACAGAGAAAAAAGGTCAGAACTTCTCAGTTTCACACCTATAGCCTCTGCTACCATATGCTCAGGCCAAGATTTCAGGAATCTCCTTCTTATACAACTATCTTAGACAACAGCTAAAGACATCCATAGCTATAAGACTGTACCTCCAAAGCACAATGAAGACTAGTTAGAAAGTCCTGTTCAGTTGAGAATTGAGGACCAAAAGGACAAATTCAGAAGGCAGGCAAGAACACAGGCAAAATCTGATCAAATAGTCTACTCTCCACTCCCCTCCTCAATTCTTCCTGGAAGTATTTTTAGAAATGTTAGAAGACTTAAAATTTGACATAGGTTGACTGTTCCCTAGCTAAAATACTTTGTCAGGTGGATGAGAAGGCTCAGCCAAGTAACAGCACTTAACAACAAGCCCAATGACCAGGGTTTGATCCTTGGGACTCACATGGTGTAAGGAGAGAACTGATCCCACAGGTTATCCTCTGATTTCTGGTCTCTCACTTGCATGTCCCCATACTAAATAAATGAGTGTTTTTAAAGGGGGCTGGAGAGGGGGCTCAGCAATTAAGAAATAACACCCACTGCCCTTTCAGAGGACTCAGGTTCAATTCCTAGCACTACATGGTGGCTCTGTAATTTCAATCTGTAATTTCAATCCCAGATTATGTGACACCCTCTTCTGGACTTTGCAGGTACCAGGCATGCAAATGGAGCATAGACATGCATGCAGGCAAAACACCCATACATAAACAACAACAAAATCTACTTGGGATCAGAGATGTTTCCAATTTTAAATTAAAAAAAAATTAGTGGTATCATATTAATGCTCAAAAAGTTCTGGATTTAGAGGACTAGAAAGCTGGCTCAGTGTTGGTGCTCACTGTATGAGCAAATGTGAAGACTCTCAAGTTCAAATCCCCAGTGCTCACATAAAAAGCTGGATGTAAACCTGAATGCCTGGAACCCCAGTGCTTTGAGGAGGACCGCTGGGACTCATTATCCAAAAAACAGAGAACTCCAGGCTATGTGCAAGAGACCCTGTCTCCAGGGAATATGGAAGAAGCAACATATAACAACCAATGTCCTCTTCTACTTTACACATACAAAGTTTTAAAAAAAGTTTTAGACTTTGGAACATTTCAGATTTGGATTATCTGGAAAAGGATGCTCTGCTAGTAAGTGTACTTTTCCTTTTACCCAAGTACTTCTGAGAAAGGATTTTAAGGAAGTAACAGTGTTTACAAAGATTTAGCTACCTTTTTTTTTCATTTTAAAGTTTCAAATTTTTTTTTGTTTGTTTTTTCGAGACAGGGTTTCTCTGTGTGTAGCCCTGGCTGTCCTGGAACTCATTCTGTAGACCAGGCTAGCCTCGAACTCTCGAACTCAGAGATCCACCTGCCTCTGCCTCCCAAGTGCTGGGATTAAAGGCGTGCACCACCACCGCCCGGCCTTATTTTTAATTTATATGGATGCATTTGCTTGTCTATATGCACACCACATGTGTGTAGTGCCCTTAGAGATCAGAAGAGAGTTTTGGATTCCTTGGAACTAAAGTTGGCCCAGAGGTTAAGTTTAGCAGTCTTCAAGCATATCCATAAGTATGCTCAAAGAATGACTAAAGAAATTGAGAATATTTTAAAGTAGAAACTATATCAAAAGGAGAACTCAAAATTGACAGCTATAGTCCTAAAAGAAAAATATCACTAGTTTAAGGGGTAGGGGAAATAACACACAGGGCTGGAGAGATGGCTCAGTGGTTTAGAACATTTAACTGTTGTTGCAGAGGACCTGGGTTCAGTTCTCTGCACCCACATAAACAGCTCATGACTCAAGCTGCAGAGGATCTAAAGATCCCTGCCCACTCTGCAGGAACCCACATGCACATGATACATATAAACTCACATGCACACATACACTGAAGTAAAATATATTTATAATTTTGATGCCAGGGAGTGATGGTGTACACCTTTAATCGCAGCACTTGGGAGGAAGAGGATTTCTGAGTTCAAGGCCAGCCTGGTCGGTCTACAGAGTGAGTTCCAGGACAGCCAGGGCTACACAGAGAAATCTTGTCTCAAAAAAACCAAAAATAAATAAATAAATAAATAAATAAATAGAAATCTTGTCTCAAAAAAAAACAAAAATAAATAAATAAATAAATAAATAAATAAATAAGGAAAAAGAAAAAAGAAAAACCAACTAACTAACCAGCCAAACAACCAAAATCATATCTGGTAAAACTAAACAAGAGTTTACAAATCCAAGAAGCTTACTGTCTTAGCTATTGTTCCATTGCTATAGAATAGTATAGGAAACACAAGAAGAAAGCATTTTATTAGGGATGTTTCAGAGGGTTAGCCCACTATCATCATTGGAGAAAGCAGACAGACACGGTGCTGGAATGGTAACAGAGTTTATATCCTGATCCACAGGCAGGTTGTGAAACTTCAAGACCTAACCCCAGAAACACACCTCCTACAACAAGGCCATACCTAATTCTTTCCAAACAGTTCATTAACTGGGGACTAAGCATGAAAAATACATGAGCCAATGGGGGCCATTCTCATTCAAAGCACTGCATTTATTCAAACCCCAGTGGGATAAACAAAAAAAAAAAAATTACATCTAGATAGGACATAGACTGGTAAGGAAAGCCAAAGACAGAAACCCTTAAAAGTAGCAAGAGGGAGAAGGATGTCCTTCATATATAAGGAAATAGCAACTGGACAGATAACGTATCACTAGAAACCACAGATGACAATTGTAGTTCAGGAACTGAAGCACTTGTCTAGCAAGTGTGGTGTCTGACCCAGCATAAAGTGCATGTGTGTGTGTTGGGAAGGGGGGCTTTCTAAAACCAGTATAAAATCATTTGTGATATGGAGCTGCAATAGTCCAGCGGTGCACCTCTTATCTAGCATGTACAGGCCTTGAATTCTTGATACCTCCCATCCCAGTGAGAGAGGTTATAAAAATGAATTAAATAGAAATAAACACTGGAGCTAAAAAGTATATTAACCGAAATGATAAGTTCTCCAGAGGAGCTGAATTGTCAGTAGAAACTGAACTTGAAGACAGGGCAGTAATATGTATCCAATATGAAAACTAGGAAGAAAAAAAAAGAAAAAGGAATAGAACCCAGGGGACCTATGGTACACTATCAAGCATCATGTAAACCAGCACATGCACAATGGGAGTTTCAACTGTGCTATATCCCCAGCCCCAAAGATGTAACTTCTAATAGTAATAACGTGCAGAACTGGATTTACACAGGATCAGGGTGCTTTTCTATTATCCAAGCTAAATTGGTAGTGATTCAAACTATATTGAAATTTAAGATATTAATGATATAATAGAGTAACTATTAAAGAAATAAGTAAAGAGGCTGGAGAGATGGCTCAGTAGTTAAGAGTACTAGCTATTCTTGCAGAGGACCTGAGTTCAATTTCCTGCACCCACAAGGCAGCTTACAATTGTCTTTAACTTGAATTCCAAGGGATCTGATGTCTTTTTCTAGCCTCTGTGGGCAGCAGGCACACAAGTGGTACGCAGATATACAAGTAGGCAAAACACCCATAAATATATAAAAAAAATAATAAAAAAACAGAAAAAAGTATGCAGAAAAGTAAACTGGTAAGAGGAAAAAAAAATACAGCTAGTAACAAACAGACAGACAGATAGATATAAGATACACAGAAAACAAATATCCTTCTTCAATAGTCATTACTTTAAATTAAAGGTTAAACACAGGGACTGGAGAGATGACTCAGCGGTTAGGAACACTGACTTTTGTTCCAGAGGTCCTGAGTTCAATTCCCAGCAACCACATGGTGGCTCACAAACATCTGTAAAGGGATCAGATGCCTTCTTCTGGTGTGTTGGAACATAACTACAATGTATTTATATACATAAAATAAATAAATAAATATTAAGAATAAAAATAAATAATTAAAAAAAAAAGAAGGTTAAACACTATTTAAAAAGTGGAGAAAAGCTGGGTGGTTGTGGTACATTGCCTTTAATCCGGATCTCTGTGAGTTTGAGGCCAGCTGGTCTATGGAGGACAGTCAAGGCTACACACAGAAGCTACTGGTCTTAGATTCCCTAAAGCTAGAGTTACAGGCAGTTGTGAGCCACCTGACATGGGTGCTGGGACCCAAACTCAAGTCTTCTGCAAGAACCACATGTTCTTATTCACTGAGCCAACCCTTGTAACATACTATGTATGTATAATGTATGTTATATATAGTATACTATGTATGTACACACACACACACACATACGTAGTTAAGGAAAAGTATCACATAAGTGCAGGTTGGCATTAGATTCAAGATCTTTCTGCCTCTGCCTTTAAAATAATACACTACTCACTATGCAACATATGTTGGTCTCGGTCTCTCAAGTTCTAAGATTTCAGGCATGCTCTACCATAGACAACTATTCAACAAAAAAAAAAACATTTTTTGAGTCTTATGTAGCTCAGGCTGGCTTCAAACTCATGTACTTAGAAAGACCCTGAGTCATAAAATTTTCAAATGTATTATTATCATGTATATGTGCACATGTACACTGTGGCATGTAGTATGAAAAGGTCAGAAAACAATTTTGTGGGGTCAGTTATCCATAGAACATAGGTTCTAGGGGTTGAAATCAGGTTGCTAGGCTTGAGTGGCAAGCATTTCACCTTGCTAGTCATCTTGCTAGTCCAGATCTGGAATTCACAAAATAATATTTATTAAGCTTTACTATTTTAAATTATATGTATGTGTGCATATGTGTTTGGTAAGTACAAGAGCCTTTGGAGAACATGAGATCTAAAACTAGAGATATAGGCAGTTGTAAGCTACCCAGTGCAGTTCTTCTGTAAGGGTAGGAAGTCTGGTAACTGCTGAACCATCTTTTCAGCCCCATGACCTTAAAGTCTTTCATCTTTCTGACTTAACTGCCCAAATACTATGGGTTTGTAAAAATACGCTTAGCACATTGTGCAAATAAAAAATACAGTGATCCAGGTGTGGTGGCACATGTCTTAGTTCCAGCCTTCAGGAAGCAGAGAGGCAAGAGGATCTCTGAGTATGAGGCTAGCCTAGTCTATGTAGTTAGTTCTAAGCTAGCTATGGTTACATGGTAAGACAATGTCTCAAAACAAATATCCAGGGCTAGAGAGATGGCTCAACAAACCTATTACAATAACAAACCTATTACAGTAACAAACTAATGATGTGACTCTTCAAACTCGGGAAGATAGCTGTCTTCCAAAATAATTAAAAACAAGTGTTGAGTAGACGAGAAACCAGTACCCTGAACACTGCTGTAGCCAAGAAAAACAGTACAACTACTTATAAAAAAAGCTTGGCAGTGATTACCCAGGATTTCCACTACTATTATTAACTATACTTTTAAGGATAAAGTACCTTTTAGATAATGAAACCCCAAAACTGAAAACAACTCAAATACCTGTTCACAAATGTTGTTGGCATCATTATTTTAATAGCTACAAGAATCCATCAAGAGCCAGATGTGGTGGCATACAACTACATAACATTTTGGGAAGTTGAGGCAAGTATATCAGTAGTAGTTCAAGGTCAGCTTTAACTACATAGCAAGTTTGAGGTAGCCTAAGTCCTTGCCTCAAATGAGGAACTACTGAAAGAGGGGCTAGAAAGATGGCTCTGAGGTTAAGAGCACTGACTGATCTTCCAGAGGTCCTGAGTTCAATTCCCAGAAACCACATGGTGGCTCACAATCATCTGTAATGGCATCTGATGCCCTCTTCTGGTGTGTCTGAAGACAGCTACAATATACTCAAATGTGTAAAATAAATACATCTTTAAAAAATTAAAAAAAAAAAACTGAAAGAGCATGTAAGTATCCTCAAATGATCCACAGCAAGATGTACCATGAACTACTAAACTTTAAGATTTGTTTTGATTTTTAATTATGTATATAGGTGTTTGTCTGTGTGGGAAAATATGCATCTATAAGTTAAGATAGCTGTGGAGGCCTGAAAAGGATATAGGATCCCTTAAGCTACAACAGCAGTTGGTTGTGAGCTAATGAAAAGCATGCTTGGAACAGAACTAGGGTTATCTGCAAGAGCATTAGGCACACAACCACTGAGCCATCTCTCCAGCTCCTAAACTACTAACATTTGAAGAAAGAGGAATGTGAACAAAGGATTTTTTTTTCCCCTTGAAACAATTATTGAGAATTTCATACATTTATACCCCTTTGGTTTTTTGAGATAAGATTTCTCTGTTTAGCCCTGGATGTCCTGGAACTCTGTAGATCAGGCTGGCCTGGAACTCAGAGATCTGCCTGCCTTTGCAGGCATGCACCACTACCACACCATGAGAATTCCATACACTTATATAATTAAATATGATTATATCCATCATCTATTTCGTCCAACTCCCCATCCCACATCATGACCTCATCCCAATTCCATGTCCCTCCTTCTTTTTTAAAAATAATTCAGTTGTGGTGGTTTGAATAGGTATGGCCCACATAGACTCATGTGTTTGAATGTTTGGCCGATGTGGAGTGGCATCGTTAGAAGAGCAGCATCACTACACAGTTGGGCTTTGAGGTTTCGTATGCTCCAGCTCCACCCAGTGTGGAATCCAATCCCCTTCTATTGCCTATGGGTCAAGATTTAAAACTCTCAGCTTGGTCTCTAGCACCATGTCTGCCTGGACACTGCCATGTTTCCTCCCATGATAGACTAAACCTCTGAAACTGTAAGCCAGCTCCAATTAAATGTTGTCCTTTATAAGAGATGCCTTAGTCATGGTGTCTCTTCACAGCAATGAAACTCTTAAAACAATAAGTCCAATTAATTCTGTCAATGAGTATGGGAAGGGAGCCACTGGCTGGAGTATGGGTAACCTCTCAGTGGCCATACACTCTGAAGAGATTTTTATAGCCAATGAAACCAACCTTCAGGGCTACAGATATAGCTCAACAGTAGAGCTACTGCCAACAATCTTACACCCCTAAGTTTGATTACTAGCTTCAGAGGCTCTTCAATTTCTTAAATTTTATTTATTGATTTTTTAGAAGAAAATATCATGGGGCTGGAGAGATGGCTCAGTGGTTAAGAGCACTGACTGCTCTTCCAGAGGAGCTCAGTTCAATTCCCAGCAACATATGGTGGCTCACAACTATCTGTAATGGGATCTGATGCCCTCTTCTGGGGTGTCTGAAGACAGCTACAGAGAACTCATATAATTAAAACAAATAAATCTAAAAAGAAAGAAAGAAAGAAAGAAAGAAAGAAAGAAAGAAAGAAAGAAAGAAAGAAAGAAAGGAAGAAAGAAAGAAAGAGAAAGAATCACTGTGTAGCCCTGGCTAGCCTGGAACTCAGGATGGCCTTGAACTCACAGACATCTATCTGTCTCTGCCTCCCAAGGGCAGAGAGGAAAGGCCCGTGTCATCATGCCCAACCAAAACCTTCAAACATATGAAGATTAAAAAAGACTCAGTATAGCTCAGTGATACAATAATTGTCTTGCATGCCAAGGCCCTCTAACACATACCATACTTTTTAAATTAAAAAGTTGCATATATATGAAGAACAACAAATAAAATTTTTCAACAAGCCAATGCTCCAATACTACCCATAAGCTCATCCCAAGGAGCCTCCTAGAAAACATGCCTCAGAGAAACAAAATGCCTCTAACCCTAATAGTCAGACTAACAGTGCCCACAAAAGGCTTATTACTCAGCTGAGATAAAGATGAACAAGCTCCCACAAAATAGACCTCACATCACTGTAAATTCTGTCATGAAAACGTGGGTTATCAGCACTTGGGAGGCAGAGGCAGGCGGATCTCTGAGTTCGAGAGTTCGAGGCTAGCCTGGTCTACAGAGTGAGTTCCAGGACAGCCAGGGCTACACAGAGAAACCCTGTCTCGAAAAAACCAAAAAAGAAAGAAAGAAAAAGAAAGAAAGAAAGAAAGAAAGAAAGAAAGAAAGAAAGAAAGAAAACGTGGGTTATGAAAAGATTTCTGACAGTCATCAGTCACAATCACTAGTATTTGTATGTGTGTTTTCATTCTGAGTGCCCTGTATGTACAGAGGTATAAGATGAGAAAGTACATGGGAGGGAAGGTAGCTGGAGCTCAGCAGTTAAGAGTTCTATCGCTGCTGCTGCTGCTATTCCATTTTCAATGCCCACATCAGGCAGCTCCAATTTCAGGGTATCTGATGCCCTCTTCTGCTCTCTGCAGGCACCTGTACATATATGTGCAGATATAGACACAGAGACACATATACACATATACATTTGGAAGCTGTCTCCTGTGCTTCCAGATCTTGGGACTGGAGAGATGACTCAGTGGTTAAGAGCACTGGTTGCTCTTTCAGAGGACCGGGGTTCAATTCCCAGTACCCACATGACAATTCACAACTGTCTGTAACACCAGTCCCAGGGAACCTGATGCCTTCTGACTTTCATGGGCACTGCATGCACATGGTGCATTGACAGACATGCAAGCAATACATTGATACACATACAAATTAAGGCTTAAAGAAAAACACCTATGATGGAAAAGGAAATACGTGACCCAAAAGAGGCTGAGTAAAAACATAGCAGTCATTAAAAATTTAGGTGATTTCACATGTCTATTATACATGTTATGTTCACATAAATATACAGGTCACCAACATTTGCTATCTGTGCTCCAGAAAAGACCTCAAAACAATGTCTGGTTCGCAACATGGCACCTGCACTGGAGGGTCTTAAACATCCCTGTATGTGAAGAGAAACCAGAGCTACTACTTTTTTACATTTGGGCAAGAAATGACCTGACCTAGACAGTAAGGAGGCAGTCAGTGTCAGCTGGCTCAGATCAAGGTAGGAAAGCCAACTGAAAAAACTCCACAGACCAAAATTGGGGGAATTTGAAGCTTAATGAGGATTAGAATTATAAGGGAATAAAATCCATCAAAGCAGGGAGCAGTGGCACATGCCTTTAATCCCTGCACTTGGGAGACAGAGGCAGGCAGATCTCTGTGATTTTTGAGGCCAGCCTTGTCTACAAAGCGAGTTCCAAGACATCACACAGAAAAATCCTATTTCTGAAAAAGACAAAACAAAAACAAAACAAAATCTAAAGGGTGACAAGAGCCAGAGGCAGGCAGATTTCTGTTAGTTTGAGGCTAACTTGATCTACAGAGCAAGCTCCAGGTCAGCCAGGGCTACACACAGAGAAACCCTGTCTTGAAAGAGAACAAAACAAAACAATCCATCTAGTACACGAGACAGGGCTTACACTGGTTAGTGTTCTCTCTCGTTCTCGTTCTCGTTCTCTCTCTCTCTCTCTCTCTCTCTCTCTCTCTCTCTCTCTCTCTCTCTCTCTCTCTCTCTCTCTCTCTCTTTCTTCCTCTCAAGTCTAAGTGCTAGATGTACCACTTTGCCTGGCAAGATATTATATCTAAGATAACCAGCTGGATAGTTGTGGCACACGCTTTTAATCCCAGCACTCTCAAAAGGCAGAGAGTGAGTTCAATCTCTGTGAGTTCAAGGCCAACCTGGATTACAGAGTGAGTTCTAGAACAGCCAAGGCTACACAGTGAAACCTGTCTCAAACAAAACAACTCCAAAAAACAAAACAAAACAAAACAAAAAGAAACTTTGGGAGGCAGAGGCAGGTGGATTGCTGAGTTCGAGGCCAGCCTGGTCTACAGAGTGAGTTCCAGACTGCCAGGGCTATACAGAGAAACCCTGTCTCAAAACAAACAAACAAACAAACAACAACAAAACAAAAAAACAGAAACAAAAAACAAACCCAAAAAGAAAGAAAAAATGAAACTGCCAAAGGAGGTGTGGCACTCCTTTGATCCCAGCACTCCAGAGACAAATTGATCTCTAATTCATTCCAGGATAGCCAGGGCTACATAACAGAGAGATACCCTGTCCATACGTAAATAAAATAAACCTGTTGAGCACACAGATCACTTTCGTACCTATCTGCTAGCATGGGAAGGAAGGAGATAGAGCAAAGACCTGTCAAATCTACCATGAAATACAACAAAAAGATGTGCAGTTGCTTGTAATCCTGGCCCTTGAGAGGTATAAGCAGGAGGTGAAGTCAAGATCAAGAGTTCAAAGTCGCCAGGCAGTGGTGGCGCACGCCTTTAATCCCAGCACTTGGGAGGCAGAGGCAGGGGGATTTCTGAGTTCGAGGCCAGCCTGGTCTACAGAGTGAGTTCTCGGACAGCCAGGGCTACACAGAGAAACCCTGTCTTGAAAAACCAAAAAAAAAATTCTAAGTCATCCTTGGCTATATAGGAATGGCTATATATGGCCAGCCTGAGCTACATGAGACCCTATCTTAAAGAAAAAGTAAAGAAATAAGATATTCAGAGTACAAATGTAACATGGAAATAAGACCCTAGAGTGATGTGAGGGTGCCACAAACCAGGGAATACAGGCGGTCTCTGGAAGTTGGAGAGACAGCTAGGTGGTTAAGAGTGTGTAACGTCTCTGAGGAAGACCAAGTTGTTTTTTTTTTTTTGTGAGCAACTCCAGCGTCAGGAAATCCAACACTTCTAGCTTTCTCAGGCACCCTCCTGTACACATGCCCATACACAAACACATACATACATACACACACACACACACACACACACACACTTAAAAATAAATGTAAATACATAGATCTCAGTGGCTGAGAGCATACTGCTCTTGTAGAGGACCTGAGTTTGTTTTCCAGGATCCATGTTGGGCAGCTCACAATCACCTGCAACTCCAGCTCTAGGAGGTCCTACACCCTCTCCTGGTACCTGCACACATGCACACAAACAAACACATAAACAAACATACACACAAAACTAAAAATATATCTGAGCCAGAAATGGTAGTGCATGCCTTTAATCACGGCACTCAGGAGGCAGAAGCAGGTGGATCTCTGAGTTTCAGACTAGCCAGGTCTACACCAGGGCAGCCACGAGAACTACTAGAGAAACTTTGTCTCAAAAAGCCAAAAAGATCCGGGCCATGGTGCAAACCTTTAATCCCAGCCTTTGGGTAGTAAGTTCAAGGCCAGGCAGGTTTTCATAGATATACATAGTCCAGGACAGCCAGGACTACATAAAGACCCTGCATCAAACCCCCTTACCAAACCAAAACGAAACAAAAGAAACCCATGGATCATTGGAGAAAAGCATTACAAAAGTAAAAAATAAATAAGTCAAAATAAAATAATAGTAATCTTTAAAAAAAAAAAAAAAGGACAAAGAAATGGATTCTGGGTTCTAAGGATCCAAGGATCTAGCCCTGCTTAAAATCCTGTCTTTGGCCAAGTGAAACTAATTTTAAAGCACTACTACCATTATAATAGAACAAATCTGATTTTTATTTTAGTGGCCTAAAATAAATAAATTCAAAGTACTGGAGAGTTACTCTGGATTATTGAGTTAAAAAAAAGACATAGATAAGTTTTAGTAATTATTATTTCAGCTACATTCTGAAGTATTTGAGGGTGAGAGAAAAAGACGTAACTTGTGAAAGGTGCTTTCAAGGAGTATGGGGATGGGGATGGGGGTGGGGGAGGTAGGGCAAATTAGCAAGAAATTATGTGTTTGTTTGAAATTTTCTGTAAGACTATGTAAACTATGGGAGCTGGGGATGGGACTAATGTATAGAGTAGTTAGTTGCCTGGTGTGCTGGAGGCTCTAGTTCCATCCTCAGCATAGTCAAACAAACAAACAAACAAACAAACAAACACACACACACACACACACAACAGGTTATGAGCTGGAAATGTAGCTCAGTAGAAGTGGTGGTCTCCACTTGTAATCCTAGCATTTGGAAGCTGAAGGCATTCAGGATGTAGCAGAACTACTCAAGGATCAGGAATTCAAGGACAGCCCGGATTACATTGCTATCTCAAAGAAAAAAACGTTTTACCTTGGAGAAGAATATTGATGATGGATTACCTTATATTTTTAACATAAGCCCTTTCAAACTTCTTGATTTAGGCAAGAAAATCTAAGTAAACACACGGAGAACACTTCTGTAAAAGCCTGTCACCTGAAGTTCGGACTCTCTAGTATCAGCTCTGTGGGTGCAGAACAAGTTGTGGACGAAGGCCACAGTGGTGGTCCAGACTGCGTGCCCCTCATTGCTAGTAGCGGAGGGTTTTACCTGCAGTTCTCCTTGAACCGGCATTTTCCCTCCAGGAAGAACGGGCAAGGCTTCAGAGACTTGTGAGTAGGGTATAGGTAGAGTACTCGAACGCACGCAGAACCATCCTCCGCCTCTTCGGCGCCCACAACCATGGCGTTGTGATACTCTAGCGTGCCCCACGCGCTGTAGTAGGGGGCATTCACTTTAGCACCGCTCAGTTCCTCCAGATCTGGGTCCTCCTCCTCTTCCTCCTGTGGAGAGGAGGTGGATCCCGGCTGCACCTCGCTCCCAGGGACAGTCTCCGAGTCATTGCCGGAGGCGACGGGCGGTTCCACTTCCTCCGCAATAGCCTTCTGGAAAGCCAAGTACTCAGCATCCTCTTGAGCTGGGCTCTCCTGGTCCACTGTAGACAGAAGCTTGCTCTTCCTGACCGACAACAGGCTGGCCTCGGTGAGCTCAATCAACTCCTTTAGATCGCCCTGCAGCTGACGCAGGTCAGCCTGCTCCGAAGCGTCTAGGCCAGCTCCAAGCGCCAGCTCTACCTGCTGGAGCTGGGCCCGGTAGGTCTGCAGGGCAGTCTCTAGGTTGTCCTCGTCCATCCCGACCCAGTAGGCTGGTTTCGGAACCTTTAAGGCAGACAAGAACTGAAGGAAGAGCACAAAGAAGAGCTCGGGGTAACACCGCCCCCAAACCCGCTAGAGAGCCTGAGGAGGGCCGCGTCTCCACTGAGAGAGGGAACCTGCACGTAGCCCAACCCGTCCTCTGCGGTCCGCAACCCCACCTCCTGCCGGCGCTCGCAACCTAGAAGGGCTTCCGGCCTCGACAGCAAAGCTCACGCGCTACCCTTCCGCCCTCCGCTGGCACTTCCGCCGGAGAGCCGATGCTGCCGGAAGTACCTGCGCGCGGGGGCTGCTGGGATGCGACTCCGCCTGTACACCGTCCTTCGGTCCTTGTTCCGTCAGGCACTGTGAGGGGTCAACGTGAGGTCGGTGGGGTTAATAACGCGGCGGCAGTGGCTCCTCCTCCAAGAGCTGAGCAGGTACATGTGGGCCTCAGCTGGACTGAGGGGCTGGGGTTCTAGAGTGCTGGAATAGGGGGACGGAAGTGGCTTCAGTGTCTGGTTCTTAGGCTCCGTGGGCCCGGCAGCGGCGGGAATCCGAAGCCGACATTCGTCAGAAGCTTTACCTCTCCGGTAGCTCCCTAGACAGTCGCTGACCCTGGTTTCTGAGTTGAGGGTTCGGAAAGAGGAACCTTAGGAAGGCCGAGATGACCTTAAGTGGGAGTGGCCCAGGTTTAGCAGGTGGTCAGCGATGGAGTCAGGGTCAGGGATTTTAACAGAAGAGTGGGACAAAGAGTTAGGATCCGCGAGGCTTCAGGTTTAAAAACTAGCAGGATAGACAGACAACTGATGAAGCGGGCAGGAGGCCGATGCCCCCAGTACACACCTTGACATCTCTCAGGGTGCCAGGACAGGATGTACACGCTGCTTTCGGGGTTGTACAAGTACATGTTCCAGAAGGATGAATACTGCATTCTGATCCTGGGCCTGGACAATGCTGGGAAGACGGTAGGTCCTTGTTCTCTCACCAATTCCCATTACTTGCCTGGTGTTTTCTTATTTGGAAATCTAACCCCTGCCCCAAGACTACAGGTTAGTTGTCACCAGCTTCCAGAGCAATCATCAGGCAGAGGTGTGTGTGCATGGGTGTATGGGTGTGAAGGCCCAAAGCATATAGGTGTGAAAGAATACGTGGGAAGGACACCAGAAAACTGCTTTAGCTGCTGCTGCTATCTAACCCCCTCTCTTTCTTTCCTTAGACCTTCCTGGAACAGTCAAAAACACGTTTTAACAAGAACTACAAGGGGATGAGTCTATCCAAAATCACCACTACCGTGGGTCTAAACAGTAAGGGGGTACCTTAGGGATATGAGCTTAGGGGGTCCTTTAAAGATGGATGCTGTAAGGTCCATAACCCCACCGACCAGTGGTCAGAACCCTATCTCTCTATTCGTTGTTCAACCCCCTGGGATTTAGTACCAGAATGGTTTGTCTCGTCCTGGGAAGAGCTGGGACTTTGTGTATAAAGAGTAAGGGTCAGGATCTAGCTCTTTCTGTCCTCTCTCCAGTTGGCACTGTGGACGTGGGAAAGGCTCGTCTCATGTTTTGGGACTTAGGTGGGCAGGAAGAGCTGCAGTCTTTGTGGGACAAGGTAAGACACACTACCTGCTCCATGCTGTTTTTCTCTAGATGGCCCTTGTAGTCTTTTCTGTCAGAGTTCCATATTTACCCTGAAGATTTTCTTTTTTTGGTTTTTCGAGACAGGGTTTCTCTGTGTAGCCCTGGCTGTCCTGGAACTCACTCTATAGACCAGGCTGGCCTTGAACTCAGAAATCCGCCTGCCTCTGCCTCCCAAGTGCTGGGATTAAAGGCGTGTGTCGTCACCACCCGGCCCGATTTTCTATTTTTTAAAAGTTATTTTTATTGGGGGGGGGCATGTCACAGCATGCATGTGGGGGACAGGGGACAACTTTGTAGACTATTTTCTTACCTTTACATGGGTTCCAAGGATCAAACTCAGTATCAGGCTTGTGTAGTAAGCACCCTTACCTACTTATCATATTACTTGGCCCTGTCTAAAGGTTTTCTCTTGGATCCTATCCCAGGTTCCCAAGTTGCTCTCTGTCTCACTCTGATAAAAACCAGGGCTTGAGTCACCACAAAAGTGACATCAGGGGAGTTCCCCCAGGGAGAACTCCCCCAATCTTTTCTTGATGAGGCCAGTTTCAGTCCCAAAGAAAGAAGCATTGTTCATTAGGGTAGTCTATGCAAAGTGTTTACTGAGGAACTCAGAGAGGATTGTAGCCTATCAGACAAAATGGCAGAGTTCATATATAGGGAGGGCCCAAAACCTGTGTTTCCTAATGAGTCTACTCATTCTAGCTTGTCACAGTTCTTCTAGATGGCCTTCTACCCATCCAATGAGGATGTTCTCAGAGGCAGACAGTTCCTGTCTTCTTTAGGGATTGGTTTTAGACACCTGAAACTTCTCTCTGTATACATTCCTCCACTGGAGTCTCCTCCACCCAGCCTGTTAGGCTAGTTAGCCTGTTAGTCCAGCACTGAGCAGAAAAAGCCTTGGCTTTCCTTCAGCAGTCCCTTACTCTGTAGTTGATATGGTCATTTGGCACAGTCCAGTCTTTAGTGCAGCAGCTTTAGTTACAGTGATGTCCTATCAAGTGAAACACTTAGCAGTGGCTTCATTGGCCTTGGTGAATGGAACCTATACTAATAAGTTCTGTCACTCTGGCCACTGTTATCCTCTGTCTAGCATGGTACCACTGATGGGCAAGTTGCTCTCCACAGTAGGTTCTCTGGTGAACCTTGAGATAGAAACTAAGTCCCCATGTGTGCTGCTTATATCTGCCTTAGGCTTTTGGTACTTACTTTTCTGACCAAGCAGTGTGGGGTTGTCCATAGATCTGTGCACATGCCAGGCTTAGATCACAACTTATCACACAAGCAGGACCAGGTGGGCTGTCTGCCTCTGGGCTGTCCCAGCATATCCACCTGGGTATTTATTTCCCTATGCTAGTTATGCAGGCCTCTTTGCACCTCCCCAACAACACATACTTATATCCGCAGGTGTGACTTTTCTGTTGAGGTTAAATATGCCACTCCCATCTTTCTGGCAACTGTTGGACCTTATGCCCGGTAGATGTGATGAGTGACTCTAGCTACTTGGTTCCTAAGTCTTGTGCCTACTCACATAAGACATGTCTTATAACCTTTGAGGTTGCTAGTGCTGCCTGCTGACTCACCCGGTTTGCTGCAAACCTCATATCATCCATTATTATTATAAATACCTCACAAATACAGTAGGACCTCCCAGCTCTCAGGCCTCTAGCAATAGGTTAACTTACTGCCTTGCCCCAGAGCTGGCAGCTTTTGTGCCAGGCCCATTGCAAACCTGGACCTGTCCTGTATGGGTCTGGCTGCAAAGCCCTGCAAAAGGAGCCTGGGACTGGCCTCTAGAACGCCATAGGAAGTGTAGGTGGGAAAGGAGTTTTACTGACTGGAGTGAAGCACTCTTTTCTTACCTGTCACAAACCTCAGTGGTATACATCATACTACCCTGTCTGCAGCATATTATTTTACCAGTGTTGACTTCTCACTGGGACAGGGTCAGGGAGCCAGCATGGTCCTGAGGTAAAGTGCCAAATATATGCTATTTGCCCCATATTTATAGGCATTATTTTTCTGATTGGGATAGGAGTTCATACACTGTCTCTATTGTTGTGTGGCTCTCCATCTCCTGTGCTTACCTTGCCCCATCTGTTCTGTGTTAACAATGTTGTCCCTTGCTGTCAAAAGCCCAGGACTGGCTACATCCAGCCTGCAGAAGCCTGAGTTCAGCATTTTCAGTTTTGTTCAGGCAGGGTAGCCTCACAGACAGTGCTGACCTCAGTCCTGAGCCTCTTTTGGCTTCTCAACCTCTAGGCTTGTCTCCTACCCCTTTTCTCAACATCATCTTAGCCAGGGCAGCAAGTGGGTTCTCAGGAGCAGCCTCTAAGCAGGAGGTGGTTGATCACCCTGCTAGAGTCAGCAAGTTTTCCTCAAAGGCGCTCTGGTATCTTTTCTACTAAATCAGCCTCAGAAAGCTTTTTAGCAACTCTTCCCACTGGGTTATGCCCATTTGTGGCCCTAGGATGGCAAAGATCCCACCACTCACTGCCTGTCTCTTCTTCTTCTTCGGGGCCTCTTCTGGTAGATCTGACACAGGGTCTCACTATCCAGCTGGCAAGCTATGAGTACCTCTCGCTGCAGCTTTCTCCTTTTCCTTCTAGTACTATGCAGAGTGCCATGGTGTCATCTATGTCATTGATTCCACTGATGAGGAGAGGCTGTCAGAATCAAAAGAGGCATTTGGTGAGTGTAGCATGGCCACTCTGGGAGGGAGAGACAATGGGAAGACCTACATCTAGGGAATTGTGTGGGGAGGAGTGTACTAAGGGGTGGTATCAGTATAATCTGGATCCTCCCATGTGTCTGAAACTTGCCTTGAGGGAGGCTGGGCTAACACCTGGATGCCAGTGCCAAGAAAGCCTCAGTCATGTTGCTTGGGCTATCTAGTATGTAAGGGAAAGGGTGGAAGGGATCTGTTTGTACATACCTTGGGCCTGGGCAGAGCCTGCAGTCATGAACAGGACACAGGGTGCAAGGCACCACCTCTCCTGCTTTCCTCAGAGAAGGTGGTTTCGAGTGAAGCACTGGACGGTGTTCCCATCCTGGTGTTGGCCAACAAGCAGGATGTGGAGGTGAGCCCCACAAAGCTGCTTTAGAGCCTCTATCGCCACTGCAAGGAAAGTGACATGTATGCCTCTTCAGATTTCCAGAACCTGGTATCCATCCATCCCAATCTCCTCTCTGCCTTTCTTGGGACCTTTCTTCCACACTTTTAAGATCTCTACTTAGCCAACTTCAGTTTCTCTGTGTGGCACAAAGAGCTGTCACCATTAGAACAAGCATGTTCCTACTAGATGTAGGATCCAGAGTACAGGTGCCGCATGTCTTCCCAAGGGGAAGGACTAGGTGCTTGTGTCTTTGGACACAAGAAGTTCTGGGAATATGGAGCCTAGAGAAAGACCCAGGTGAAAGCTCTGGGCTCTGGGTGTGGGGGTGCCTCAGAGATGTTTCAGTGGTTAAGAACTTGTACTGCCCTTCCAGAAGACCCAAGTTTTGATTCCTAGTACCCACGTCAGGTTGCTCACAGCCATCTGGGACTCCAGCTCCAGGGGATCTGACACCTCTGGCTTTAGTAGGTACCTGTACTCATTTGTACATACCCCCCCAGATACATATACATAATAAAAAACAAATCTTCAGTTTTTAAAGTGGGTGTGGAAGAGTGAAGACAATGGACAAACCTTTAGATGAGGTGCTTCTTCCCTTTGGACTTCTGGCTATACAAAGTCCCTACTGTCTTACAAAAGAGGCTCTGTATAGGAAAAGCTGAAGCAACAGTGGCAAACAGTATCTGGAGGGACAAGGAAGCTTTACTTTCCTTAGGCCCAGTGTATTTATCCATTCCCATCTGATATGACCTATCCTCCACTCATTTGCCTGAGGACTTCCCCCAACCATCCTGTGTCCCAAAACTAGTAATAAAGAGAAGTCTCTGGCACTTGGCTGAGAAATACAGGGGTATTCCCTTAAATGAACAGGGGAACAGAGGAGCCATTGAATACTACCAGGGCTTTTCACCCTTAGGGCCATGGGCCCTGCCTTATTTGGCACTTGAGCTCCTGACTTAGTTCCCAGTGTCCTGCTGGTAGATGTTCTGAGGATTGGTCTTGGAGGTGGTGAGGAATGTTTTCTTGAGAGCTGTGTGTAGACTTCGAAAACCATCAGCAGTAGATTTGTTGACTATGTGCAGTAGCCTCTCACCACTGGTTTCTAGGAAGATCCAGGAGTCCTGGGTAGGCTCATCCCTACAGATTTTTTAGGGTGATTGACTATGGCTTTCCAGAAAGCCCAAGTGAATAAACAATTGATGGAGCTAGAGGTGGGAATGTTCCTCAGAGTCTCACTTCCCCTGCCAGACTTGTCTCTCCATTCCTGACATCAAGACTGCATTCAGTGACTGTACCTGCAAGATTGGCCGGCGAGATTGTTTGACCCAGGCCTGCTCTGCCCTCACAGGGTGAGTTGAGTCCTTACTCTGCAGAGTCTTCAAGGCCAAGATTAGCCCTGCCTCACACATACTGTCTCCACAGCAAAGGAGTTCGAGAAGGCATCGAATGGATGGTGAAGTGTGTCGTGCGGAATGTTCATCGGCCACCACGGCAGAGGGACATCACATAAGCACCTCCAACTTCACAGTCTTGGACTGTTCGTCGTCCCCTAGTATTGGAAGAGTATTTTCTGCTGCCTTCTGTCCTATTGATGCTGGGGGTTGAACTGGCTTTATCTGTTCATTCTTTTATTTGCTTTATGTTTTCTCTAAGACAAACTTTTCTCTGTGTCTGGAAAAGTGTAGGTATTCAGAGACAAACATGGGGCATGCTGATAATCCAGATCTATATGCCCTATACCTCCATCCCCTGACCCCAGATCTAGAGCCCTGCCTGACAGGTCAGGGTCTAGAACCCTCCCAACCTTGTGAGGAGGGGGAGGTGTGAGGCCACGCCTAGGCCTGTTAGCCCATTCCAAAGTGGAATTTGAGGTCATCCTGCTTGAAATGGGGGATGGGGGTGGAGGGTGGGATGTCTGGCAGCTGCTTTGTTGAGCTTGCCCATGGAGAAGGAGGGAATGGCCAAGGCTAATCTTACTTAGAGAAAGAACCCACATCCGAGAGGCCAGCGTGGCCCCTAGTTGTTTTGTGTGGAGTTGGATGTGTGGGTGGGAGTCACAGTTAACCTGGAACTCTGCCTCCTTCCCTGTATCTGTGAGAACTATAGGTGTGGGGCACCACACCTAGCTTTCCACTAGGTTCTGATACCTTCTCAGAACAAGGTTCAGTAGACCTGCCTGGAAAGCCTAACCCTTATTAACTTGTTCTCAGTCTGCTTTTATCTCCAAAGGAGAGACCTGATCTTGCTACATGTGTATTTCAGTACACCCATACACAGGTTGTGTAGTATCCCGGGTGTACAGATTTCACTATGTCAAGTGTTGTTCTAGCTAGTACAGGTGGGTATCCCATATTTTGAGTAAGGTGGGCTGGGTCCCTACAGAGTCCAGGTCAGTGAAATACTGGGTTTGCATTTCCAGATGTGTATGAGGTGTATGTTCCATGTAAGGTGCAGGTTCCTGGGGAGGTAGCAACTGTGCTGGGGCTGGTCATGCTCACTAGACCTACTGGGTTAAAATTTTCATCATGTGGTCAGGACAAGGTTTAAAATAAAGGCTGCCTAAGTGGCTCCTGTCCAACCATCTCTTCAAGCAGTTAGATGGTGGTTCCCTACTGTCTGGGCTGGCGGTTATAGCCAGAACCTGCTCTTCTGGAGTACCTTCTGAATAGGATCCTCTCAGGGAGGTTTGGTTTTGTGGCTAAGCTACAGGTTCAAAAAAAACTAGTGATTCCTTGTCCAAGGCCAGGTCAGCCTCCCCACGGGGGCCTGGAAGGGGTGATGGGAAAGTTATGAATCAGAATATATGCTCTGATTCAAGGAACCATTTAGGAGCTGGATTGAATCATTCCTAGAGGACCCTCCTGGTAATTAAGAGTAGGTTGCTTATAAAATGGTCAAGCTAAGGGGAAGTCCTCTAGCAGAGGGTACTGGTATCTTTGTGGCCATCTTTACTCAATTTCATCAACACTGGTGAATAGGGGTTCCATGGGGTGACCCTTGTGGGCAGGGAACAGATGTGTCTTCCTATGGATGGTGGTCATCCTGGTGGTGTGGAACTTGCTGTCTTGGAAGCATAGTGGGATGAAGCTTCCCACAACTTGAGAGCCATTGTTTTTCTGAAAAGATTAGCTTTATAAAACGCAAATACAAGGAAGTCTAAAGTTGGGGTGACATTGGTTATAAGTATAGAATAAAGTTCTGTGTGCAGTAAAGAGTTAGCCAGTCTCGCCGGGCGTTGGTGGTGCATGCCTTTAATCCCAACACTTGGGAGGCAGAGGCAGGCAGATTTCTGAGTTTGAGGCGACCAGAGCAAGTTCCAGGACAGCCTGGGCTATAAATAGAAATCCTGTCTCAAAAAACCAAAAAAAAAAAAAAAAAAAAAAAAGCCAGTCACAAGGAAATTTGTGCATAAGCCACATGCCTCCTCATTCTCCCTATAGATAGATGACACTGCAATAGCAGCTGTGTCCTAGAGGGTTAACCTACGGAGCTGTGCATAGTTGGTGTGATGGGGCACAATGGGGTCTGGCTAATGAAAGTTCCTTATTGGCTTGAAAGATGACTGGTATGGATAGCACTGCAGGTCTGAAGATCTTACCAGACTTTTATCCCCCCCTCCCCCATTTTTAAAAAAGTATCTTTATGTAGCTTTGACTGTCCTGGAACTAGGAGAGATCCACCTGTTTTTACAGGGATTAACAGTGTGTGCTATACCTGGCACTGCCATAACACACCACACAGACACCATCCTGATAACTGTTAGTTTTATTGGACAGTCTACACTGTTAGTTTTATTGGACAGTCTAATATGTGAACAATGCCAATATAAGCTATTTGAGGTTTCAGGACTTCAAGTAGATTCAGATCCCATTGGACAGCCAAGCATGAGGCCTGCAGTGGGTTTAGTCACATCAGGGCCAGCAAAGGCCTCCATCTGTTTTCACTGGGGCTTCGGCCAGATGACCTGTGTAATGCTCTGCTTCCTGTTAACAGCACCGCAAGCTGGACACAGTCTAGAAGCCTGTGGAGATACCTACTAGGCACTGAAGCCTGGCACTGAACCCTAAGCCCCTTAGCCCCCACCACCTGGGGAGATGCCTGATGGGCTAGAGAGAGTTAGTCCCCAACCTGGAGTTGAAGTTTCCAACAGACCCAGCAGCGGTAGAAGTCACACGAGGGGCACTGGAAAAGCACTGTATCCTCAGTTGCACAGGCCGGGCATACAAATTCTGCTGCAGGAGGTCTAAATGAGCACACACTGTCCAGTGCCCTGCCACAACCAACAGTCACTGTAGCCCCTATTGCTTACTCCACTGAGGCTTCATATGCTCATGGGGTAGTCTAGGAGGAAGTTGCATGGGCTTTGAGGTGGTGGTGGTATCAGACCTCACATTCTGGTCTGGTCTCTGTCTAAAGAAAGATGAGATCTTACTCTGGGTCTTCTCAGGTTTCTTGGACATCGAGGGCCCTAAAGATATCAATGGGTGTAAGAAACTCATGCGCTTCCTTCCTGTTAGCCCCCAGTGCAGTGAGGGGCTCAGGGTAATAGGGCAAGGGTAGATAGAGGGAGTCCTCAAGTGGGTCCTCACCTGGTTTCATGTCCTCATGGGTAAGCTCAGAAGGCACAGTTGTACACTCATCCCTGGGACCTGGGAGCTCCAAGCCCTTGCCTATGGTAGGTAGGCCCATTAGGTCTGCACAGGTCTGTAGGAACTGAGGCTTATGATGTGGATGCACAAACATGCCAAATCCTGTGGGAGAACTTCTGCTCAGGCTCTGCATGTACTTCTCACATACAGCCTTCACCACCCTTCCCAGAACCTTAGGGACTACGTACTCTGTAGCAAGGATAAGTGCTCAGGTTTTGCAGTGGTCAGTGCTGCCACCACAGCCAGCACCTTGTCCAAGTCATCATCCTGTTTGTATGCCCTCAGAGCTGCCATAAGCTGGTTGCAGCTTGCAGATCCCAGAGCCTTTCGGACATCAGATAGGTAATCACTCACAGCAGGCTGGCCAGGTTTTTCTACTGCACATCCCACTTTTGGATAATGGCTGGTGTCTCCTGGTTTGGAGAAATGTTACTCCCTTTGGGCTCAGAGAGCCGGAGGTGGGGGGTGAGGGTGTCAAATGGCTTGTGGACATTCCCCCCCACTACTTCCTTTCAGGAATCCCTGTAGAGGCTGCCAGCTGCTCAGGACAAATGGATTTAAGAACCAAGCAGTCCAGCATGCCTCTTCAAGGACTTTTAAATCCACCTGGGGTTTCTAGGAGCCAGGTACCTTTGGAAGTTAGATGGGCAGACAGGTGAGGCCGCCCTTGGTTCAGGTGCTCTCCAGGATCCAGCTGCCTGTTTACAGCTTCAGACAAGGTCAGTTTAGACTCTGGCTCTCTTTTTCCTGAAGAAACGTGCTCCTAAGATTATGCCTCATAATCCTCAGACAGGAAAGGGGACCCTGAATTCAGGCACACATCACAAACCCACCTGACTGTCTTAGAGGGCCCAATGAGTCCTGCTCAGGTGCATAAGTACTGACACCTCAATGAGTACTGAGCCCAAAGGGTAAGTTTTCTCTGCCATACCTGCGTGCATGAAGCACTGGAACAAGTACTGCTCTGTGGATAAATAATCAATCCCCTCTAACACACCTGCCCTAATAAAGCATGGCAACAGGCACTGCTCTGTGGAGGGGCCAGCTCAGCTGTTCAGTTAGTATAGAAGTAGGACAGGTGCTCAGCTGCCAAAACTCTAGCATGAATTCCCTAAGGGAGGTCTCTTAGATAACTAGGCTAAGAGTTCAACAAACAGTGGTACCCTCTGGAGACAGAATCTGGGAGAATATTGGTTAAAGTAGCCAAACGAGCACAGAGATGCCTACTAAGCCCATTCCAGGTGTAAACTACCCTTCAAGTCTGAGGTTAAGTGTCTAGGGACCTTGCTCACCGGTAGAGTCCACAGTTGACTGTGCTTTCTCTCCAAAGGAAAAGCTGTTCCCTGGCTGGTAGCCACATCGTTGGCCTGTTAGCTGGATGCAGATATCCTCAAACTGCTGCTTGTGGTGGGGTCGTACAAACTGGTAGAAACCTGTGGGAAGTAGTTGTCTGAGTCTATAGACTCCATATACTGTGACTGATGGGTTCTCTGTGGACCATGGCCTATCTACTAGACCTTTTCTCTGGGAAGCAGAGTCAACCCTGGGCCCCATAACCAGCTCCACCTCCACTGCTGTCGTGTTAACCCTATAGCAGAATTTTGAAAGCCAGGGTACCTTTAATTAGGGTGTGTTTCTTGGGGTCCTCAGCAAAGAGGCAGGTGAGAGAGGCCACTAGGGCTTCAAAGTCATCAGAACTCTTATAGTGCTGCAGGGCCTGGGTAAAGGTGTCAAAGTTAGCTTGGCTCAGTGCTTGCTTCACAGCCACCATGAACATCTTGGCTCTGCCTGCCTGTGTGCCAGTCATTGGTTCCTCCTGGAAGAAATATCATCAAGAGCCTTATCAGAGCCAGCCCTTTCCTCCTGCCTTAGAGGTAGTACAGAGTTTTTGGCTCAAGGTCATAATGACTTGCCATTCAGGCTACTACTGCCTGTGAGCCGTCTACCAGGGCAAAAAGCAGAGGGCTGCTAGAGAAACAAGGTCCAGTTCTGGTATGTGGCTCAGGCCTGTCTTGAGATCACACCAAAAGCAGTGAGAAATGTATAAGGAACCTATATGGCCCCACAGCAGATGTACCTGAAGAAAAGTACACTTCTCAACAGGCTGCACCCCACTTCTGTACATCTCAGATCTATAAAGAACTATGTAAGCCAAGGCAGCTTGATTTAGGCAGCTCCCACCCCTGCCATTCCCAGCCATCAGCAGGCTCAGGCCCTCCACATCTTGTGTATTTCCAGATGCAACAGCACTCCTGGGCACTGTCTGAATCGTCTTATAGCAGGACAAGGACAAAAGCCACCACACTTGAAGCTTTCCAGCAGGCAGCAGTTAATGGCTTAGGATGTAACTAAACTTTTCATCTGAAACTAAGAACACGCTGTACCACCTCATATGGATAATTCAGTATCCACACCCAGAAAGAGCCAGCACCAGGCCACTCTGCTCATTATGGTGGAGGGAACCACAACCAGTTATAGATCCCAAACCAAATGATCCTAAGGGTCAGGCCAGATTCCAGCAGAAAAGAAAAAGATCTCTTGAGCAGGGTGAATATAGTGGCACATTGCCTGTAATCCCAGCAGTTAGGAAGTAAAGGCAGGGGAATCAAGAGTTCAAAGTCATTCTTGATTACACAGTAAATTCAATGCCAGCCTTTTTATGACCCTGTCTCAAAACTAAAAAAATGGGGAGGTGAGATTGTCTTCTTAGAGAAAGAATGGCAAACTGGAGGCCCCAGGTTATCAACGTGTAGCAGCTCAACTCTAGCCACACCCTTGCTTGGTTGGGGGCAATAGGCACCAGAGGCAAGATTCCCACATGTGCCCATAAGCAGCTATCTTAGCTGCAGGGGACACTAACATACCGGACGGCTGACCAGCCTGACTTTCTTCCTTCCTCCTTTTTGCTCAACAGACAGCCTCTTCTCACACCGGAGAGATGGGGTGGAGGAGCTGAGTACCTGAGGGAAGCACAGCTGTGGTCCTAACCCAAACCCAGAGTTTCCAAAGCACCTGTGATATCCTTTTGGGTCCCCAGGATCCTTGCCTGTGTCCTGAATAGAGACTTGAAAGGGGATGCAGGGAAGGGTCACACCCTAATTCTAGTGGCAATGATGAGATTCTGGGCCTTTTTATGTCATGCTCCTTGACCTTGTTTGCAGGTAGCAGTGAGAGAGCCACACGGAGGACACATTTATAGTAACTTGATTGTCAGAGCAGGGATGGAGGGAAGGAGCTTTTAGTCAGACCTAGGAACTTAAAGGCTTTTAGGCAAAGGGCCTCTGAGGAGAAGGAACTCAAGACACCGTTCATACAACACAGGCTGGGAGAAAGGCCAGCTTTGGGCATACCAGGGGTTAGAAGTGCTAGATTTTGAGTAGACTGTGCCAGACTGACCCATTAAAGAGACATGGTGGTAGCACCATGGGAGCCAGGGCCTAAGGATGAGGCACAGTAAAGTGGAGGTACTAAATCTCACTTGCCCACCTACTTACTGGAAAGGATCCATGTTCATGCTGGATACCCCCACCCCACTTCACACCTGTTCCTCAGATGCCCCAGCCTTCTGCTCGTTGTACTCTAAGGCAGCTAGCAGCCCCATGGGTCTCTGCTGGGCAGAAGACGTCTGCTGTGCATACTCCACACACAGGCTGCTCTCGGAGTCTCCAGCAGCTGGTGATCCTAAAGGAATATGTTGGCAGGAAAGCTTATCAGAAAGTAAGGATACTTACTGCCTCTGTCATATGTGGTTTTTACCCAACCCCACACACCTAGGGGCCTCCGCCTCAGGCTGGGCACATGCACATCCAAGCTCATGGCTTTCTTGGTGGAAAGGGAGTGGCTAGACAATGTAGCCTCCTTGACAGCAGCTTCTCCCTCACTCATGCTTGAGGTCACAGCCTGAGGAACTGGCAAAGGCATCTGTAGAATCACAGGGTGAGGAGGCTTGCATCCATTGCTCCTCAGAGAAGGGACTCCAGCCCCTCTATGGGAACACAGACAAGTCAACTGGGCATTTGGAGCTCACAGTTTTCTGAGCAACACGGAAGAACTGGGCCACATCTCGCATGACATGGCCAAAGTTGTCATACACCTTAAGGTAGGGGCGAACCCAGGAGGGCAGCTGGGCCCTGGTGTCAGCATAAGCGAACCTGGAAGGTAAATGAGTGGCTGTCAGTTTAAGTCCTCTACTACAAAAACTAAGGGCTATCCCTACCCTACAGCCAGTATACTCAGGCCTCAAAATGAAGAAGTAGTATCTGTTGGCAGGGCCAGAAAGGTAGCTATAGGTTTCATACAAGGGAGGAGGATCCTGGGTCTAGAAAGGAGGAAGAAATGGGGATAGCTACAGAGTCTTCCTGTACCTGTGGTCACACAGGAAGATGGCCCCATAGTCATGGCGGTGTCGGATAACCCTCCCAATAGCCTGGTTCACAGCCCTGGATGCTTGTTGCTGGTACCATTCCTGCCCAGAGAGGCACTAGGAAGAAAAGAATTTTGGTTATTAGGGTCCTTGGTGCCCGAAGTTCCCTGCTCACCCAGCCCTGTGGTAACTCACCTGGCCTCCAACCCCACTCTGGCCTTTCATCTCATCCAAGAACTGCATCTTGAGGACAACACGGGGATCCATTCGTGGGGGATATGGGAGGCCCGTGACAATCACACCACGACCATTCATGTCTGAGAAGTCCAGCCCTTCACTGGCCTAAAACACGGAAATAGATACTTCTCTTCTCTCTTGGTTTCTATCCAGGCTTGATGTGTACCCATGCCCTAACCCGTTCAGCCACCTATCCCAGGTATTGCAGGAAAACAGAAAGTTCCATCCTCAGGTCCACAGCTGGGCTCATGTCAATTCACCATACTCAGAACCTCCTAACTTTGGCCTTGGCTACTAGTACCAAGCACAGCCCCTAGTATAGCTCCCTACTAATTTGTTTGCTACATGTGGGCCCCAAGGCAGGACCCTTGTTTCAGACTACAAAAAGAAACAGTAGGAAGGGGCAAGATAACCAGCAGAGACCTCACCTTTCCCCGACACACTGCTAAGAAGGTGGCCCCATTAGACCCAGGGGAGGCAACTTGCTGGTAGTAGGCATCAATGACCTAGATGAAAAGGATGGTCAGTCAGGTTTAGTTCCCTGTCTATCTCAAATGAGAACTAAATCTTACTTTTTGAAACAAAGGATAGTCTCAACTAAGGGGACACCAAGGTTCTGAGAGTATCTTCATGATACTATTACCAGCAGATGCACACCCAAAACCCAAAGCCTATCTAGTATCTCCAGAAAACATAGGGATCTCCATAGACAGGGTAGCTGCTGGGTCCCAAGGACTTGGACAGGAAGATGCACTGCCATTATCTACATGCCAAACCATGTTAGGGGCATTCTGGTGAAACACTCAAGAACTTGGAAGTAAGCACAAAGTCCAGAACAGATAGCCTGGAACCAACCAGAGTCCCTGGGCAGAGAGAATGGTCAGCTGAAGACTTTGAGGAGTGCTAGAGGTAGACCCCTAGTTTGTCTCACAGACCTCTGAGAAGCTGCCTTTGTTCCTGGGTTCCACGAACAGAGGCTTCAGTGCTTCTGTCTTCTTGGCCAAGCCTTGTACCTGTGAGAGAAGAAGCCAGGCTGTGAATGGACAAGTAAGTGCTGTGACCACAGCTCTGTTTACATGCTCTGTCCAACTACGCTGCCCTGACTTTCAGTCACATGGGGTGCTGCTCTCTCTTTCAGGAATATATGTAGGGGAACGCACCTGCCAGAACTCCAGGCTTTTCTCCATGACAGGGTAGGAAGGGAAGAAGACCAGAAGCCCGTGGGGCACCACGCGTGCAATGTTGCCTGGAAGTGGTCCAGGCAAGGCTTAGAAGACTGCTGAAGGCCCTGTTGATTCTTTAGAGCACAAACTGAGGAGTTCTAGGTCCCTAACCCCCATGGACTAGGGTAGAGGTTTTAGGACCAGAACAGTTATGAAACAAGGGTTTCCTAAGGAAGGAACTAAAAATTATGTGTGGATTAGTACTTACCCAGAGCCTTCCCCAGGGAAGATAAGCACTCTTTAGAAAACCTGTATAATCAGACAGGCTGCTGTTATGAGAGGCCTACTCCCCAGCAACCCTCAACACTACAGATAGGAACAAAAGCCAGGACCCTTTACCTTTTGTCATAGGCAGAGCTTAGCTGAACACCATCGGGGCCTCTGGGGATAACTCCTACCCAGAGCTGGTTCTTGTCAATGATGTGTGGATTCTCCAGACAGACTGGGAATGGACTGGGAATGGCCAGAGGAAATAGATAATGGTATAGATCCAAGGTCTGAGAACCTTCAGGATACTGGCCCACAGAAAGCCCTAGAGTCCAGGCAAGTATCCCCACCCCCATCCACCATGCTCCTAGTGTTGTAACCTCCAGCTAGAGATGACTCATACATACATCTGCATCTCCAGAGCAAAGGAAGACAGTGGAGCCAGTGTGCCACTGGTGAGGATGAGGGTACGGACTCCTTGGTAGACCAGTTCACGCATGCTGTAACTGGGACTGAAGCACCAATAGCTCAGCACCTTCCCTGCAAGGAGGAACTGGGTATGAGGACAGGACTGGGATTCATCATCATCTACTGTACTGAAAGAGCAAGCCACCTGCATCCACACAGGCTCAGGAGCACACACTGGGACAAAAGGCCAAGTCTGAGCTGAGGCCTATGCCCAGCCTACAATCTGGCCCCTCTCAGGGATCCAGAGAACAAGAAAGAGGTTGACCCAGAAGGACACTGGCAAATACAGAGAAGACATCCGGCCCCAACAAAGTTCTGTAGAAACCATGACATTTGGCACTAGACCTACTCTACTAAAAGTACACAGGGAGGAAGCAACGTCTAAACTCCTGACATGTCAGGCATAACTGCTAAGAAAAGGGAATCAAATTCAGAGATTCTGGTCACATCAGCAGCAGGCAAAGTCAGATTCAGAAGGAAGTACAGTTCCCAGCAATCAATGTCTGACTGACTAGAACCACACACTCCTCATTCCTAGAACTCTTTGGAAGCTCCAGAAATTAAAAAACCAGAACAACTTAAAAGTCACTGAAGGTAAAGCCAGGTGCCATCAGAGATGATTTTCCATTCCTGGTCAGAACCTGCCCTGCATGAGGCTGTCTCAAAAGCAGCCAATGACCTCAATAAACTCATTTCCTATGAACACCATCTAGGGAAAACTACCAAGAAATCACTAAATACCTAAGCATCTACCAACCACCAAAGGCGAAGGATGCTAACTTGACTTAATCTAAAGAAGCACATCCTGGCCGGGCAGTGGTGGTGCACGCCTTTAGCAGAGACAGGAGGATTTCTGAGTTCAAGGCCAGCCTGGTCTACAGAGTGAGTTCCAGGACAGCCAGGGCTATACAGAGAAACCCTGTCTCAAAACCCCTGCCTCCCCCCCAAAAAAAGAGAAGCACATCCTGAGCCAGGTGTGACAGTGTACATCTTCAAGCCTAGCAGTTAGTAGTCAGAGGCAGAGAGATGTCTGTGAGTTTGAGGCCAGCCTGGTCTACACATCTAATTCCAGGCCAGTAAGGGCTACATAGTAAGATCTTGCCAAAAAACCAAAAAACCAAAAAACCAAAAAAAAAAAAAAAAAAAAAACCAAACCCACAATATTAAAAATTTTTATTTAAAAAGAAGTGTATTGAACCAAGTGTGGCAGTACCTGGGAGGCAGGTAGATCTACACAGGTAGATCATTTGAGTTCAAGGCCAGTTGGCCTACACAGGGAGTTCTAGGACAGCCAGGGCTACAGAGAAACCCTATCTTGAAAAACAACAACAAAATAATACTAATACTACTAATACTAATACTATACTAATAATAGTGTACCCTAAGTCAGGGAGGGGAGGCCTTGCAGAGAGGCTTGTTCTGCCACTGCCCTCCTAAGTGACTCTGGCTGGACAACAGTGCTTCCTGACTCTGGCTTTCAGTGGGCACGAGCACGCATGACTCCAGATGTGACGTTACTATTGTGCAAAGGTTGGGCAGGGTAGAATTTCCTGTAGTGAAGATTTGTACCTTGTTTCCTGGATGTAGTGGTACTCCAGGCATCTGACCGCTGAGCTGCTCTCCGGTGGCTGGTTTCAGGGTGTATGTGTACCTGGAAGGACATACATACATACATACATACATACATACATACATACATATGTGCCTGCCCAGGTCTTACAGCAACCATGCCCCACAGGTCTGTGAGACCTTCAGACTTGCCCACATCCTGAAAGCTCTTCTCACCTTATAGGAATTTGAGATACCCAGCCCCACCAGAGGACCAGGGTTGCCTTCCGGAGAGTCCACGTTGAATACAATCTGAAAGGCACAGCAGCATAGCAAAAGGAAAAGGAGCCTGGGTTGAGAACACAAGCATCTTCATAATGAGATGAAAACTAAAGCCTCTTAGCCCAGCATCCAAGAGCCGGAGGCTAACCCTTCTCTGGCCTGACAAAATCTGACTGGCTAGTTGTGTTTCTGTGCACATTCCCACGTCCTGACAAAAACTCTTGGCACCTACAGTTATGCAAGAAGCAGCCGTGAGATAAGCAACTCACCAGTCACCTGTTCTGCTGCTGAGGAACATGGTAGCAAATATCTAGCTCGCACAAGAGTAGGGTAGGGAAGGTACTAGGGCCCTTTGGAGCAGCTGCCAAATAAATTGCAAAGCACTGGGCAAGGAAGTCTGGGTTCCAAAAGTATGCATAAGGAAAATATCTCCTTTATAAACAGAGACTAGAGAATAGCATTCTGAGGAGGACAGAAGTTGTCCTGCTCAAATGAGCCCTCTAGGTCTGGGAATAGCAGGGCCTCCTCTTTTGCCTATAGCTGAGGATGAGCCCAGTGTCCACATGGGAAGAGTAGAGTAGATTCTTGGAAGGTGTTTCTGATAAAAGGCCCTGCTAGTCAGAAGAAAACAATCTGCTTAGTAGGACCAAGGCTTCTTGCACTGGGGACAAAGCATGTTCCATAATGGCTAAATGGCCCAGCTGTGGGTGGTATAGGGGCTCCAGACAACAAGAAGTCAGACTCAATAGTCATGGATAGACCACCATTCTGGGAAGCAAGATGCAGAGAGATGCCTACCTAATATGCCTCTGGAGAAGTTCATGTAGGAGGGACCCCAGTCTGCCAGGATAATCGTGTGCCAAAACTTTCCTCATCTCACCACACAGCTGCAGTCTTTTAGTCAACTCTCCATTCATGGAGTGGAAGGCTGAGACCACTATGTCCCTTATCACAAAGCTGTCCGAGAGGAAGCAGGCCTGAGCACATACCTTTCCTATCACATGTACACTTGGCCCCATGCCCTCATTGTGGCCCAGCTACATCATAATCAAACTCACAGAGGTCTCAAGCATCCAGTCTGCCTCTCCAGTAAGAGAATTTGCTTTGTGGTTACAAAACCAAGACACTTTCTGCTCACAACACTATGCATGAAGGGACTGTCTGTGCCTCAGTTTTTCCAAGGATCAACAGTTACCATCCAGGAATATTAAAAAAAAAAAAAAAAAAAAAAAAAAAGAGGGTCTCACTATGTAGCACTGGTTGACCCAGAACTCACTATGCAGACCAGGCTGGGCTTGAACTCAGAGATCTGTCCACCTCTGCCTCCCAAATGCTGGTCTTAGAGGCAAGCACCATTATAATTGACTCCCAGCCAAGAATCTTAAGATGTGATATTAAAACTTAGCAAGGTGGGGGTATACTGGAAGGATGGCCCAGCAGTTAAGAGCACTGACTGTTCTTTCAAGTTTGATCCTCATCACTCATATGGTGGCTTACAACTCCAGTTCCAGGAAATCTGACCCTGTCTTCTGGCCCCCAAAGGCACCAGGTACACATGTGGTAAACATACATGCATTCAAACAAAAATATCCATTAATATAAAAAAAATGTTACAAAAGCAAAAACAAAAAAAACCAACAAAACAAAAAAACCTTAGAAAGGCTAAGCAAAGCTGAAGTTGCCCGGAGGCCCCAACACCGGGATTACCCTTTACCTGGTCAGGACTGGCTAGCTCAGTAGAGCTGCGGACACAGGTGCACTAAGACATATGTGTTCTATACCCGAGGACAACTGCATGTCACACAGACAAGGAGAGAGATGACTCCAAAACAGTACAGTGAGAAGCAAGAAGAGGCCTGATGAGGTAAAAGGAGTCCACCTTTGTCTCTGACAGTGGCTCCATAGTGCCTCCTACTCCCTCCCTCCCTCCACTTCGGACACACAGACCATGGCATTTATAGGACCCATTTGCCTTTCCTTTGATACTCAGGCTATTTGTCTCTAGATTTTTCCCAGTCTGAACCTATCTGGAGCTGCTATCAACAGGAAGGCTCTGCCCAGTCCCAAAGGGGACAAGTGAATTTCAAATAGCTCCTGACCTCACTCTTCACAGGATCTTTGTCTTAAAATACCACTCTGGATTTATCTGGACACTAAATAGCCAAAAAAAGGCCAGATCTGCCCTCTGTTAACTCCCACTGAGACCAACATTGCATTCAAGTGAAAAGATGCTTATGTGATTTGAGGACCTTTGTCCATTCCCTGAAGCCTTTGCTGTCATTTCCAGAAACAGAGACACCCCAATAGTTAAAAGTTGTCTCCTACCTGAATAATGTCCATGAGCTTCTGCAACCCAGCTGTGTTGGTGAACACACCAGTACCTGTGGAGCACAGAAGCAGAAGAGACGCTGAATCCACATTACCAGGAGCCATCACAGCCTTACTTACTCAGTCTCACATCTACTGAAGTAACCAGCCCCCCATAACAATATGAGGGACAGGGCATGCTAAGGAAAGGCAGCTCACCTGTTCTTTCTGGTGTTAAGGAGCAGTCAGATGGGGGAATCTCCCCAAAGGAGTGCAGGCTTCCAAAACAATGATTTGGTCATTTGGTCAAATGATACGGGGGGGGGGGGGGGGTGGCTGCTATCCCCAGTGCATAGCAGGTACCATTGCATGTGACACTGAACACCTCACTCCAGTCAGCAGAAGAACAGCCCATAAGGACACTGTCCTTTGAAACTTGATCTCCTAAACTAAGCAGAACTCAGGTCCAGTAGCAAGGGGGAGAAGCCGGAGAGGCCCACACTCACTAAATCCACAAAGTCTCTGATATTCCTCCTTAAAAGGGAGCTAACTAGGAAATACTATGGTAAGAAACCACATACAACAAAGCAGAAAGAGGACAATAGTTGACCATATGTCACTACTGACCCTGTGTCTCAATCAGAAAGAGAAAGCCAGCTAGGCCCAGTGGCCATCCCTGAAATTTTAGCACTCTACAAACAGAGGCCAGAGGATTAAGATCAAAGCCAGTCTGGATTCAACAGCAAAAACTTGTCCCAGAAAACCAAGGGTTGGGGATATGTTTTAAATGACAGAGCAACCATGAGTGAGATCCTGGGTTCACTCTTTAGTACTACTCAAAATAAATAAACAAGCACGAGGGTAGGCTGGTGGAGGAGCTTTGTTGACTAGATTCTTATTCACAAGGAAGGCATGATAGCAACCTGCTGACACTGACGGCCAAGTGCTGACTGCTGGATGTAGAACACTAAGTCCTGCCGTGATGTTCATCTATATCATAACCACTAGCCTGTCATGTTCCATGTGGGCAACCCAAGACTCACGTCCTGCTAGGTGCTGGATTATCTGGTCCAGTGATTCCAAAATGCAGCCTTTGGTTTGAAATGTTATTTGGGCTTCAGCAAACAGCTCGAAGATGTAGCTGCCAAAGAGAACAGAAGCTTGAGACTGAGAGGAGACAAGGCTGTGGTTTCTGGGAACCTACAAGAAGTATATACAGCAAAGCAGAAAGAAGACAATAGTTGACCAAATGTCACTACTGACCCTGTATCTCAATCAGAAAGAGAAAGCCAGCTAGGCCCAGTGGCCACCCATGAAATTTTAGCACTCCACAGACAGAGGCTAGAGGATCAAGATCAAAGCCAGTCTGGATTTACAGCAAAAACCTGTCCCAGAAAATTGAATTTTTGCACTTTGAATTTCCTGCACTCAGAAATAATTGCTGAGTACTTCAAGGAGGCCAAAGCTGGAGGTGAGAGGCTTCTCTCTGTGGTCTCCTAGCAGGTGGAGGACAGTGGGTTACAGTCATGAGAACCACTACCTACCAAGGAAAAGACAGGTGCATAGGCAATTAGGGGTAGCCTGAGTGCAAGTCCTGTGTCTTTGAAGGCAATGACTCTGGGTAACAACTCTAAAAGCCTTGGAAAGAAATGGGAAGGGGCAATAGAAGCCGCAGGAAGGGGGAGGCTTTGGCAGGGCCTTTGAGTGTAAGTAAAGAAGGCCAAACAAGCACACCGGAACCCAGGTCAGACTGGTATATCTGGCTTATCTGGGAGTAACTGGGAATACCTATAAAAGTTAGAGCTCCGGGGACCAAAACAGTTCAGAGAGAAGACAGGTAGCCCAAGACCCCAGAAAAATGCTTTACCCCCAGTTTACCCTCCACAGGCGCAGACTAGGTCCTAGCACATCTACTGGCTATACACCCATAAGAGCTACCCCTCAACCCCAACTACAGTCCCTCATGGCCTTCAAACCAGGGTACCTACAGTGCTTCTCAGAAAAAAAAAAAAATCATCAACAACAACAACAACAACATAAAAACAGATTATGGGATAATCAGAACCTTCTGAGCCTCTACAAGCTCTAAACAGGCCTCAGTGATCACACTAAAAGTGTAGTTATAACTGGCACTTGCATGTCATCAAGAGGCCAGAGAGAGTTGGAGGAAATAGCTAGAGGAGACACCGTGGAGTAGTGTATATTATTATTCCCAATGTTTTCAATGACTAAAAAGCTGGCAACTGGCTTGGAGAGAGGCCCAGTGGTTAAGAGTGCTTGTTTTTCCAGGGGACTTGAGTTTGGTTTCTAGATCCATACTAGGTATACAATTGTCTGAAACTCTGATCCAGGGCATCCAATACCTTCTTCTAAACTCCACAGGCACCAGCACACATGTGGCACACATTCACACAAGTACCCACATATATGTGTGTACGTGTGTGTGTACAGTAAGTCTTTTTTTAAACTTTGGTAATTCTTACTAAGCCTTGAAAAGTGAAAACAGACTCTACTGCTGGGTGAAGTGCTCAAACAAAACCCCACGAGGACACTATTTTATCTCCAACACTACTTATCTCCAACCCAGGACAGAACTTGGGGCAACAAGGTCAGCACCTATCCCTCACCTTCCAGGTTTGGTGACTCCACGGTCATCCCCAGGCAGCTGAACAGCATCAATAGCCTCCTCCAGGCGAAGCAGGATCACTGTGAGCCAAGGACATGTCAGGGGCATGCCTCTCACCCAGCCCAAGGAAAGGAAAGGCAATACTTACTCTTCAGCTTTGCGATGTCTTCCAGCTCCATGTTGAGACCTGGGTGGGAAAGTATATACATAACCTCCACATCTTTTAAGTGCTGTCTGTAGCCTCAAGAACCAAGGTTTCCAGTATGGTAGAAAGGGTAGGTGGAAGGGAAATTAGGTAGAGTCTACATTTGAACTGTACACAACAGTATGAGCCCACATTCACATTTAGATATACACATGAATACATTCACGCACATGGAGGTTCTTCTGTTCCCTAAAGACTTCAAAATAATTAATAACCATCAGCATCTGCCCACATGTGCTCAGACAGAACCTCGTGAGGACAGAGAGCAAAACATTTCTCCTCTGAAGGGAAACCAGGGCTTGCTGGAAGCTGGGTAGGAAGCAGAGTATCACAAGCCCAACAGCAAAACAGTTGTCAATGATAGCTAGGCCAGGTTAGCAGGACACAGAAATTATCTCCTAGATGACTTTGGAGGGATATTGTCTCAGCAGTAAGACTGATGATGGGTTGTTACCAACCACAGACAGTTAAACGCATATATAATGATTAATATTGGTTAGTACCGTCAACTTGATAATCTCTAGAATAAGAGACAACATCTCTAGTCATGTCCATGAAGGGGTTTCGAGGTTTGGTTGAGTTCCAGGCCAGATGGTCTCCACAGAGTTACAGGACAGCCAGGGCAGCCTTTCTCTCTCTCTTCCCTCCCATTTCTTTTTCTTTCCTTCTCCTCTTACCTGTTTCCTGATTATAGACACAGTAACTGCTCAAGCCCTTACAATCACCAAGTCCCAGTTATGATGGATTACACTCTGAGAATGTGAACCAAGATGACCCTTCCTTCCTTAAGCTCCTTTGGTGAGGTATTTTATTATAACAAGAAGGAAAGTAACTAATCAACATTCAGACATGCAGATGACAATCAATCACCAATTGAGAATCAACTCAAACTTCCAAATTTGAAATGGGGAGGTGTGTTAAGCTTGATCCTACTTTTCCAATATGAATGGTGTCACCACAGAACAAAAGAATCTTCATGACATTGCTTCTGCTACAAAATCAAAGGGATGAGAGCTGGAGATGGCTCAACAGTTAAGAGCACCTGACTACTCTTCCAAAGGTCCTGAGTTCAATTCCTAGCAACCACATGGTGGCTCACAACCACCTATAATGGGATCTAATTGTGTCTTTTGGAGTATATGAAAACAGAGCACTCATACACATAAGATACATAAACAGCTGCATGAGATAGCACTATCTTGCAACCACTGATAACTAATGAACTAATGATAACTAGGCATCAAGTAGCTGCACTCTTATTATAAAAAAGGAAGGAAGAGGTAGCCACGAGCCATCAAGAGATGATGAATTACAACTTGGGTAAGAGACCATCCTTAGAGAAACAGAGCTATGGCTGTGATGGCAAATCCTCTTTGATTGGTAGCAATCAAAGAGTGCTGTGAGTATTCAATTCATCATGTATCTCAAAAACAATGTGTTTTCTTTTGTGTATGTGTGTGCTGTATGCATATATGCCTGTGTGCATGTACATGTATATTGTACACACAGAGGCCAGAGGAAGATATTAGATGTCTTCCTCCATTGTTCATTAGCATAATTCCCTTAAAACAAGGTCTCTCACTGAATCTGAAACTCAATGTTTTAGCTAGGCTGGCCAGGATCCACTTGTCTCTGTATCTATAACACTGTGGTTACAAGCACAAGCAGCCAAAGCTTGTGTGTGAGTGTGTGTGTGTGTGTGTGTGTGTGTGTGTGTGTATATGTATGTATTTCCTGTACCTGTACTTTGCTTTAAAATTAAATGCAGGGATGGGTGTGGTGGTGCATCTCTTTATCCCAGTACTCAGAAGGCAGAGGCAGGCAGATCTCTGGAGCCAGCCTGATCTATATATCAAGTTCCAGGATAGCCAGGACTACACTGAGAAGCCCTTGCTCAAAAACAACAAACAAAACATTAGCTAGGAAAAGACATAGACTTCAGAAAACACTGAAAGAATTATGGCTGGGGATATAGCTTAATTGGTAGACTGTTGACCTAGTGTGCGCAAAGTCCTGGGTTTGACTCCAGTACCAAATAAACCAGGAATGGTGGCCAAAGTTCATAATCTCATCATTTAAAAGGTAAAGGCAGTAGGACTCAAAACTAAAGTTTGTCCTTCCTTTCCTACATTACATTTGAGGCTAGCCTGAGCTACATGAAACTCTTGTTTCCAAAAAAAAAAAGGGAGGAGGAGCTGGAGAGATGCCTCAGCAGTTAGGAGCGCCGACTGCTCTTCTAGAGGTCCTGACTTCAACTTCCAACAACCACATGGTGGCTCACAACCACCTGTAATGGGATCTGATGCTCTCTTCTGGTGTGTCTGAAGAGAGTAGTAGTGTACTCACATAAAATAAATAAATCTTTAAAAAAAAAAAAAAGGAGGAAAAGAAAAAACTGAAAAGCAGTGAAAATATCAGATGAGCCAGTCCTCCCTGGACTACAGAGCAGTTGGACAGTACTTCCTATAACTACAACACTCCCTGAGGGACGAGGGAAATTTATAAAGACTCAGGAAGCAAACAGAATTTAAGTGTCCTTATTCATGTGGCCTGCTGTCTTTTTTTTTTTTTTTTAAAGACAGGGTCTATGTAGTCCCTAACTATCTTGGAACTCGCTAAAGTGGGTTGAACAGAAATATTTCTTTGATTTATTAATGGTGCCCTATCTGGGATGAACAGACAAAAAGTTTGGGATGAACCAAGTTTCTCATACCCCAGAGTGCTATCTAGACAAAAGATACTAGGAAGACCAGACACTGCTGTTATGCATTATATGCTTCCAAGATACCTCTAATAGACTGAGTCTACTTTTTTTTTTTTTTTTTAAAGATTCATTTATTTTATGTATGTGAGTACTCTGTCACTCTCTTCAGACACACCAGAAGAGGGCATGATATCCCATTCCAGATGGTTGTGAGCCACCATGTGGTTGCTGGGAATTGAACTCAGGACCTTTGGAAGAGCAGTCAGTGCTCTTAACCAGTGAGCCATCTCTCCAGCCCCTGAGTCTACTTTTAAGTTTTTAGCCATAAACTTACTTACCTGAGCTGGACGTGTCTACAATGAACTCCTGTTGGAGTTCACCCTGCTGAGCCACCCGGGCTTGCTCCTCCAAAACCTGGTTGATAACCTCCAGTCCTGAAGCCACATCACGAGGAGTCAGGTCAAAGGAGGCTGACTCCTCACATATCTTCTCCTGAAGGTCAAAGCAGACCTGTGTTACAGCAGAGTGGGGCAGAATGGGGACTCTAGAAAGCAGAAGTGGAGATACAGGAAGGACTGGAAGAAGTCCCCAGAGCCCCAGCTCCTGGTCTATAAAGTCAAAGTTGGTCCAAGGAGATTCGCTGCCCAATCCAATATTTTAGAAGATTATTTCTCTTTGAGTTGCCAAATTTTTTTACTGGAAAATTTATCAGCAAAAGCAGTAATTTTGGCTTCAAAAGTCAGAAGATACCACCAATCAATCAGTTCAATAATCCCCATAGCAACAGCTGGCTGGAGTCAAGTAGGAAATAAGGTCCGGCTGTGTGAGCTGGCTCTCCAACAGTTTTTCATCGCAGGCTCCACAACAGCTAAGGGTGAGGCTTCTCATCCTGAGGTCATTCTACATAGCCCTGAGTAATCAGGGGCAACAGACACAGGGGTGGTGGTGGTAGGTGGGTTACTGTGATCATGTGCTGGTAAAAAGGGACAAAGAGAGTCGGAGGAGCTCCAGGAACCATTCTTGATACTATTGCTACCAAAAATGAGCAGCTGTCTCCACAGAAGTTTCCCAAAGGTCAAGCCAAGTAGCCTTAAGAGCAAAACCATCCCAGAAAAAAAAAAAAAAAAAAAAGAGAAAAGAAAAAAAAAAAAAGAGTATGGCACAAGAGAGAGCAGAGCCAGGCTATCCCTACCAATTGTCTAGAAGGACACAAGGCTACTGAGAGGCTCTTTGTGGACTCTGCACCTAAGGGCACATCTGAAGCCCAACTGGCCAGACTATGGCCCACGTGAGGCAACTGATAAGACAATCAGGAGAGCAGCAGCACCTTAAGTTTGCTTGGTCCTGAGAACCATGCCTCTGGATCCAAGGTAGAGCTTCTCCAGAAACATTGAAAAAGCTGGGAGAGAAAGGAAGCACTTAGCATAGATGTCAAGGGGACTCACCACATTATGAGCTTCATCAAAGATCACAACTGTTCCCTTCAGGTCAATGCTGTGTGCCTTACGACTCTACAAAGAAGGGAAATTACCATGAGCTGAGTCATTTGGGGCTAGCTAAGAGGCCTGGATAGATAGGAAATAAGGGAACCTGAGGCAGACTGTGCATCATAAACAGGTACCACACATTATGGAAGGAAGAGCAAAGGTTCTCCACTCTGAGAACTGGCTCCTTCTCCAAGCTGACTATGAAAAGCAGACTTAGTACCTGTCCAAGCCTGACAAAAGTTGGATGCTTGTGGCCATCTGTACCAAGGAATTGCTCACACAGCACAAAGGAGTCAACAAGATGACCAAGTAAGGCAGTTAAACGGCTAGGTAGGAAAAGGCACTTGCCTCTAAGTTTGATAACTTGAGTTCAATCCCTGAAGCCCACAAGGTAGAAGATGAGGACTGAACCTACAAGTTAAGTTTCTTTTGTCTTATTTTACAACACTAGTACCAAACCCAGGGCCTTAAGTGCTCTACCACTAAGATTGAGCTGGCCCTGCTCTTGTGATCGTTCTGCTTCAGTCTCCTGAGTGCTGAGATTACAGGAATACATTTCCATGCCTAGCACCACATTTCTTTTTTGAAGATTTATTTTTATTTTATGTATAAGGGTGTTTTTGCCTATGGGTATAATCTATGGACTATAGTCATGCAGTACCCACAGAGGCCAGAGGAGGGCTTCAGATTCTCCTCTAACTATACTTAGAGCTCTATGAAACACCACGTAGGTTCAGGGAAATCAAATCTAGAGTCTTCAGAAGAGCAGCCAGTGAGTGCTCTTAACCACTAAGCCATCTCTCCACCACCACATCTAGGTTTTGACAGATATGGGTATTATATAAACACTATTTTACTCCCTCATGAAGAATGTAGCCTTGGGTAGTGTGTCTTGAGACTTTCACATCTCATTGCTGCCAGTTTCTACTATAGGGTATACCAAGACCAGCTTCCCACTTCTGGTAGCTGTCAGTAAACTCCAGTGACTGCATGCCTAAGTCACTGGACCGAGGACTTTATTTCCCTAGAAGGTAGCCACTAGCACACTATGTTGACAAAGCTACTGCATGATCTACACACCCACCAGCCACAGTTGGGACTTGCAATTGCCCCACACTTCATATTTTAATTTCCTTTTACCTTTGTTTGCTGCTGCTGCTGCTGCTGCTGTTAATTTACTTTGTGGCAGGTAGAGAGTACTTGTGTGCTAAAGCTCATAGGCAGAGGTCATGGGACAATGCAAGAGTTCTCACCTTCCATCATGTAGGCCTTAGGGACTGAACTCAGATCATCAGGCTTGCTCAGTGATAAGCACCTTTACCAGCTGAACTATCTTGCCAGCCTGCTTCTTTTTTAGTGTGTGTGTATGTGTGTGGTGCTGGGGATTGACTACAGGGGCTTACATATGCCAAACAAGTGCTCTACCACTGAGCTAAGTTCCTAGACCCTTAATTCTCTTTAATTCCATCCATTTCCATTAGAATGCAGTATCACTTCCTATCCTTTGGGGCTAAATTGACCTTGTGACTAGAGCTGTTAAATACCTTCCTACAGGGAGAAGAGGCCATTCTGTTGTAACTTCAGAAAACTATCTACTCAGGTTTCAAAGTAGTGAGCTGGGCTGTTCAATTCTGAGAGCCTTTGTGTACTGTGGGTCCAGGTGCTTTAAAAGGCTACAGCATTTCCTAATTTTCTGCAACTTACTTTTTAAAAACAAAAAAACCCCAAAAAAACAAAAAAACACCAAGGTGCTGGAGAAATGGTTCAGTGGTTAAGAGCATCGACTGCTCTTCCAAAGGTCTTGAGTTCAATTCCCAGCAACCACATGATGGCTCACAACCATTTGTAATGGGCTTGGATGCCCTCTTCTGGTGTGTCTGAAGACAGCTACAGTGTATTCATATCCATAAAATAAATAATTCTTTTTAAAAAATGTTTTGAAATTGTTATTGACTTTTAAATGCTTATAGCTGCATATTTCATTTTTTGATAAAACAAAGAGCAAATGTATGCATAGTGCAAATAAGCACTGAAATTCTGTCATATTATAATTTTAATATGCATATTAGCAAGGAAATTTGCAATGCATGAATGACTTAATCACTTACTTTTTTACACAGTATGTCCAATGATCAAAAATAAAGTTTGGTCTTAGCATCTATGTGTGTGTATGTGTATACATACATATGCATATATCTTGAAAAAGTAAATATACACACTATTTTCAACTAGGATTAATGCTAAAAAAAATTTTTTTAACTAACAGTGGGAATGTCAAGGTGACTTAGAAGGTCAGGCACATAACACTCAAGCCTTGAGTTCAATCCCTGAGAACTACATTGTGGAAGGAGAGAACCAAGCATTCCAAGTTGTCCTCTGACCTCCACATATGCACAATGGCTCATACATACATACACTCGTACACAAATAAATTAGTACTTTACAATTTTCCTTTAAACTTAACTGATAAAGCCAGATGTGACAGCCCATGCCTTTAATCCCAGCACCTAAGAGGCAGACAGGTGGATCTCTGTCAGTTAGAAGCCAGCCTAGTCTACAAAGTGAGTTCCAGGGCAGCCACTGCTGTTACACAGAGAAACCTTGTCTCGAAAAAAAAACAAAAACAAAAAAATAAAACCTAATACTGTTGAAAGGAAAAACTGATGTTACTTTATACTAATCTTCTCTCAGAGTATGATAGCACACACCTTTAATTTAGGAGACAAAGTCAGACAAACTTTTCTGAGTTCAGGCCAGCCAGGGCTACATAGTGAGACCCTGGCTCAAAACAAAATAATAAAACCTTAATTTTCCTAATTCTTTTAAAGAGCCTAAGCTTGAATTTTTTATTTAAGTCCAACTTGTTTTGTTTTGTTTTTCAAGAGAGGGTATTTCTGTGTAGCCCTGGCTGTCCTGGAACTTGCTCTGAAGATCAGGCCTGCCTCTGCTTCCCTAGTGGTAGGATTAAAGGCATGCAAGACCATAGCCTTGCTAAGCTTAACTTTTTATTCTTTCCTTTATGACCAACAATATGAGAATAAGTATGAAATAAGAATCCTCACCCTCAAGCCAGGCAGGGTCACACACCTATAATCCCATTCTCAGCAGGGAAGCAGAGACAGAAGGATAGTGACTTCAAGATAGACTAGGATACACAGACACTGTTCTACAACTTTTCAGTTCCAGCCTTTGCATTTAGATTTGCAGTGAGGACTAAGGCTCATTCTTCCAAATGCATAGCCACCTATTCTAGCACCATGGTTTGAAGAACAGATAAAAACTACAAATTTTCATTCTCCACTGAATTCCTTTGATGTGTTTGTTAAAACCCTGTGCTACAATAACTCAATGATACAATAAAGTACTGGTTAGTGCTCACTAACTGCAGTGATTTCTAACCTAGTTCTTCAAAACTGTCATGCTGGGGCCAGCAAGACGGCTCAGGTAAAGGTACTTGTCTTGTCTTTGCCAGATCCACTAAAGCCTTCTTTCTGTCCACTCCAGTTATCTCCAACCTCCACTCAACAGCGCCTTCTGCTATCTGCTCCCCCAACTCCTGGCACTAAAATCCAAGCTCTGTAAGAGATATCTAAGTAGCACCCCACACTCTTAAGTTCTTGATATATATTTACCATAGGGATAAGAAGCAAAAGATGCCCACCAGGTTATTACTGACACCAGAAGTTACTGAACTTGTCCATGTGGACAGCTATAAGAGCCAAGACTGTTGGTAGAGTGCTTGTTTAACATGCATAAAGCCTTGGGCTTTATACCCAACACTACATAAAACATATCTACTGGTACATACCTACAATTGTAGCCCTCAGGAAGGTAGAGATAGGAGAACCAAAAGTTCAAGACCATCTTCAGCTACATAGCCTAGAGGCCAACCTGAGATACATTTGACCCTATGTTTAAAATAAAAAAGCCAGCTATTAGACCAGCAAGAAGGAACAGTAGGTAAAGGTGCTTGCTATCAAGTCTCAAAGCCTTAGCTCAGTCTCTGGGACTCATGTGGCAGAAGAAAAAATTAACTCTAAATTATCCTGATTTCCACATACACAGTGTGCATAAAGACACTGTAGCAGAGCTGAACTGTCGGGACCAATGGCAAGCACTGGCTCAAGGCTAACAATCCGGGTTCTTCTCATTCTGGCCAGCCTGCCCATGCCTAAGTTTCACAGAATGAAGAACTCATAGCTCTGGGTTACTCACAACTGCATCTGGACAGGTTTTCAGCCTAATCAGCCATAGAAAAGAGGCCTCTTGCCCACATTTTCTCTCTGAGGATCTAATAAACAAAGGTTCAGACAGCCCTCCAAAGCCCAGGGACAACCCTAGACATCAGCAGTCATCAGCTTCTCACCTTAGCATCCAACAAGTAATTGTATGGCATAAAGATGATGTCAGCTTGCTGTTTCATGTTTCGAGAAAGGTAGTATGGGCACACTCTGGGGGTAAAAACAGACAGAAGACCTGTAAGTCCCTTCACAGGAAGTATCCAAAAGGTACAACCATTACATGAGTCATTCATTGCACCCTCTGGTAAAGGAGGAACCTCTCATTCTGTACACAGAGCCTCTAAGAAATTGGTACCTGGCATAAAGAGCAGCCCATGTGAGTTTTTCACTATGTGAAAGTATCATCTGTCTTAACCCTTGATGGGTGCTGTGCTTGGTGGTGCATACCTTTATTCACAGCATTTAGGATGCAGAAGTAAGCAGATGTCTGATCAGACCACCCTGATCTTAAAAATGAGTTCTGGCTCACCTAGGACTATATAATGAGACCCTGTTTCAAAAAACAAACAAACAAAAAACAACAAAAACCTAACTCCCAAAACTTGATGGGATCCAGGAAATGTCTCAGGGATATTCTCAGTTCGATTCCTAGAATCCATGTAAAGTTGAAAGGAGAGAACCAACTCCACAAAGCTGTCTCCTGACATCCACACCAACCATCCATACATATATACACATAAGTAATAACAGTCCGAGAATGAATGTCACTCAGTTAGGAGAATGTTTGTTTAGCATGTACAAAGCCCTGGGTTCAATCCCCACAACCATATAAACCAGACCTGCAGGTGCATCCACCACCTCAGCACCCAAAAACTAAAAGCAAAAGATCAGTTCAAGGTCATCAATATAAAAATAGCTCAGTGAGTAAAATGTTTCCCATAGAAGCATAAAGAATACAGTCCAGGTCCCTAAAATCCATATAAAGCCAGATACTGTAATCTCAGAGAGGTGGGAGACAGGAGAATTCTTGTAAGTTCTCAGACAATTTAGCCTAGCATTCTCAATGATAAACAAGAGATTCTATCTTAAGGTAGAAAGCAAAAACCAACACTCAAGGTTGTCCTCTGACTGTCACACCAGGGCACCTGTACACCCACATACATACCATACATACACACACAAAGATTTTTTAAAAGGGGTAGGAGGACTCATGGTTATCTTGGCCATACAGTGAGCTCAAAGCCAGCCCATGTTATGAGATCTTCCCTGCCTTAAAAAAATTTTTTTAAAAATTAAAAAGAAATCCAAAATCTAGTTGGGTGGTAGTGGCACACACCTTTAATCCTAGACTAGGAAAGCAGAGGCAGCTGGATCTCTGGGAGTTCAAGGTTAGCCTGGTCTACAGATTGAATTCCAGGACAACCAGGGTGGTTACACAGAGAAACACTGTCTTGAAAAACAAACAAACAAACAAACAAACAAACAAATCCAGTCCCATTCTTGGGCACAGATTATAAAAAACAAAAAACATAGAAATGAAAGAAAGGAAGGAAGGATGGGAGGGAGGGAGGGAGAGAGAGAGAGAGAGAGAGAGAGAGAGAGAGAGAAGAAGGGGAGGGAGGGAGAGAGGGAGAAAGGAAGGGAGAGAAGGGTGGAGATAGGAAAGGTAGGTAGGTAGCTTGTTTTCTTCTTGATATAACAAAGTCTCAAGTCTCAATCTGTTGGTTTTTTTTTTTTCTGTAGTACTAGGAACGAAATCCAGGGCCTCACACAAATCAGGCAAGAACTACATACAGCTTTAGCTGTTCGAGTTTTTATCACCACTTCAATGTACAAAGCTGTAAGTCATAGATGTACATGGGAGGTGGAGGCAAAGAGGATCACAAGTTCATAGTCATTTTCAGTTACACAGCAAATCTTGAAGTCAGCCTGGGCTATATGAGACTCTGTCTCGAATAAAATAAAGTAAAACAAATAAAAACCTATAGATTTACTACTATCCTCAGAAGGGAGTCAAGCTTCATACACCCATATACAGAAAGTCACTCATGGTATACTAAGCCAGAGAGCATTTGGAAAACAAGCACAAACAAAACCAAGCATCTACAACAGACACTTCACAGTGGTCATCCTGGGGTGAAGTAAAGGACAGGGAACATAGCTGATTTCATATTTTTCACATTATATTCCTTAGAACTGCTTAAATTTTTTCACATTGTTGGCTTCATAAAAAGAAAAGTAAATGTATTGTGCTTCCCATACGATAAGAATCTATCAAGGAAGGACAAAACAGCCATGGCCTCACTGGGAGAAGGTCTTACTTGTGTTTGCTTCCATTCTTGACAAGGTCTTCAATATCCAGGATGGGGGTAGCCAGCTCTTGCTCCAGGCATTTCTCTGCAGGTAAGATATGGAGTAAGCACAAATGCTCAGGGTCTACTGGAGCAAAGACCAAAGTCCAAAGACCCCAAGAGATACCCAAGACAGAAGAGGTCCTATGAAGCAGACAACGTGGTATTCTACTCCCTTTGGACTTACCAGAGAGAATCCTTACCAAGTGGACTAGGTCCCCAGGAGAGACCACAACCTGAAGTGATCTCAAGAGAGCCTGCTCTGCACATGAGAGACAGGTACTAGTGTAAAGTGCCAATATCTCCCAGGGTCCCAAACAGCCTGTCTACCCCTGGACATTTCAAAGCAGGACAAGAGAGATCACAACACCCAGTCTTGGGAGGTGGAGTGGAACAGAGCAGTTCAGACTCACAGCTTTTCATTATTTTTCAGAGTATAAAGAGTAGTACTACTTGCCCTAGATTTCTACCAATCAATGGACCCAGATTGGCACTAAAAGGAGAGCTGGTACCTCAAAAGTTACAGCAGGACACAAAGGCAGAGCCTACCCAGTTAGTTCAACTTGTATTTTATTCCTTTCATTACAACAGAAACTCAGGAATAGGCACTATCTGTGCTACACTAGCTACAAAGCCCAAGACAGAAAGGCCTTTAAGGAATACCCTGCCATGGCACAACCTCCAACCTTGAACTACTGGGATGCATTAGGAAGTGACTGCCAACTCTGGATCAGCTGCGTATGAAACTCAGCAAGGATCCACTCAGCTTCTAGTTCTACTCTCTACTGTGGCTATTTCATGTCCAAACCAGGTGTCAGACTCCCTCTCTGGAGGCAGGACTAAGGCCCAACTCTTCGCTGAAGAGGCTAGAAAACACACACATGCACACGCACACGCACACATAGTGGTGACCTCTCCAAAAATGTCCTCGGGAATAGCAGGGCTAGTAAAAGAGGAAGATCATATCCCTCAGCAGTACCACACAACAGACAGACATTTAGTTCACACTGTAGCAGAGACCCAGTTTTCGATATTTTCTGTTCCGAGCTAAGGAAGGGACATCTGTAGAGGAACAGCAAAGACAAGGCAAGAAGACACAGGTGAAGAGAGATGACTAGAGTTGTTTCAGATCCATTTCTGATTAACACCTAGGTGAAGATGGCTTGCTATCTACCTCCCAGGTCCTTCTGGAATGCCAATCAGGCAGCACGTCAGCTCTTTACCACCTTCTGTTCTCACCAACAATACAAGCCTTGCATGCTGGTTTTATGTCAACTTGACAAAAGCTAGAATCATCTGGAAGAGGAAACCTCAATTGAGAAAATGCTTCCACTAGATTGGCCTGAGGACAAGCCTATGATGCGTTTTCTCCACTGATGCCTGATGTGGGGGAAGCTCAGAGCCTAGCTCACTGTGGGTGGTTTCACCCCTAGGATGGTGATCCCAATTATTACAAGTAAGGAGGGTGAGGAAGCCACAGGAAGCAAGCCTACTGGTAAGCAAGCACCCCTCCACAGCCTCTGCTTCAGTTCCAGCTTCCAGGTTCTTGCCTTCAGTTCCTACTCTCACTTCTCTGGATGATGGACTACAAAATGTAAGACAAAATAAAAGCTAAGATAAATACCTCTTGAACCCCCTTGAGGCTACACCCCATTCCAAAGACAAGTAGAACTGGTCAGCTAAAGAGATATAATCTCAGCACCTTCCAGAACAGAGAGAAGCAGGTTCATAGATAAGCAACCATCCAAAGGCCAAGCAGTGAGATAACCAAAGCCAAATGTGGAAGGAACTGGTCTGTAGCTCATAAAACTAAGCCCAGAAGCCTAAGAAGAAGATACAAAGAGGTCAGAGCTGTTAAGCCAGGTAGAATTTCTGCTACAAGGAACCTAGGGCACTAAAGGAGTTTATAGCATAGAGCCAATTGCTGTGGCCCCGAAGATTCCCTCATCCCTCAGGACCTATGAAAGGAAAGGACAACACAGGTGAGGGCTGGGACAGAACATCAAGCTTATAGACATCAAAGTGCTGACCCATACAGTATGGAAAACTGGCTAGGGTTGGTCCCACAGAACTCTACCAGTACCCTCTGGCATCTACACCCACTTCCTTTGCCAGGACTGTGAATGGAGGTGGCAAGGATGGAAAAGAAGAATGGGTAAATCAAGCAAGTGCAGGACATATACAGAATGTTTAAGGGCAGAACCAGCTGGGGACGGCTGAGGCTGTAAACACAGACATGAACAAAGTAAGAAGACAGAGTACCTTCAAGGGCAAAAGATGTGGTTCAGTTGGTAGACCTCTTCCCTAGTATATAAAAAACTGTGGATTAATCCCCAGCATTGCATAAGCCAGGGATGGTGACATATGCCAATAAACCCAGTACTTGGAAGGTAGAAACAGAAAGACCAGAAATTCAAGTTTAATCCTAGCTACAAAGCAAGTTCAAGGTCAGACTTTTTGAGATGCTGTCAAAATAGAAAAGGAGATGAACTATTAAGTTGATTCAAAGGTTAAGACAATTTGCTGGTACCACAGAGAACCAGTTTAGATCCCAGAACCCACATCAGTCAGCTCACAACCATCTGTAACTCCAGCTCCAGAGGATGCACTGATCAAATCTGGCTTCTGTAGGTACCCACAGCCATGCGTGCATATGTACACACAGACACACATTCTTTAAAAAGGGGGATGGGGTGGGGGTTAGCTAGATGACTCAGCAGTTATGAGAACTGGCTGTTATTCCAGAGGTTCTGGGTTTGGTTTCCAGTACTACACGGTGTCTTACAACTGTTGGTAACTCCAGTTCAGGAGACCCAATGACCCCTTCTGGCCTCCGCAGACAGCAGGCACACAAATGATACACAACATATATGAAAACAAAATAACATATATGTTAGAAAGAGGGAAGGAAGAAAGGAAGAAAGGAAGGAAGGAAGGAAAGAAGGAAGGAAGGAAGGAAGGAAGGAAGGAAGGAAGGAAGGAGAAAGAGAAAGAAAGAAAGAAAGAAAGAAAGAAAGAAAGAAAGAGAGAAAGAGAGAAAGAAAGAGAGAGAGAGAAAGGGAGAGAGAGAGAAAAAAAAACAGTGAAGGACACATTATAAGAGTTTTTCTTGTCATAACTAAGAAAAAGAAAAAGATGGATGCAACAAACTCAGAGGAAGACAGGTGTGTTCAACTCCCAGCTGCAAGTAAAGACATCTGTATTCAAGTTCTTAGGGAGATTTGTCAAAAGCCACTTCTGTCAGGAATAAACCAGGCTGCCAATGGGAAAGCAAGTACTCAACATGAACCCTGTTTGAACAGGTCACCTGTTCAATGTGATAGCCATTCCTGAGTGCCAGTTCCTGGACTGCATGAGCTCTTCTCCATATAATACCAATGAGGAAAACCCTCACAATCAAAAGATGCCACCCAAGTATATAGCCACATTCTGTCCCACAGGGTAAAGCAGATAGGTTATGGTGCTACTAAACTCTAGAAGACTGCATAAGCTTCACCCAAACTGCACAACAGCCAGCAGGAACTGCTTGAAGAAGTTGGTCTTACCTTCCACATTGTTGTAGAAATGACATGAGCGACTCGCCACCTTCTTTCGGCACAAATTGATCTGTAAGACAAAATGCAGAGTGCTTACTGGGAGTGGCTAAGAAATGGGGCACCCCCAGCCCTAAGGCCCCACCAACAACTTCCCCATGTTTATCTTCCCTGTGTTCTCTAAGCCTTGGCCCAGCCCAGCAGGGAGCACTGTGTCCAGAATTAGCATCCTTGGGGAACAATTCCTGATTCTAAGATCCAGGTACCATCCAACCAGTAGAACCATAGAGGCTAGGTGCCCAAAAGCCCACCTGCATGTGGTTACTCTCCTGCTTCTTCACTTCAGGATGAATACACAGCTGTTCCCGGGAGCCCAGCACACATACCTTGGGCCTGACAAAAGAAAGAATGAAAGATTTCAAGGAGGAGCTGCCTCAGAGCATGCAGATTATAGTGTGACCTAACAGCATGAGCTATCTGGAAACAGACGGGAGCACACAGAAAACTTAGGGAACAAAGGAAATAAAAAGGCTAGAATGTGGTAGATAAGACAAGGAAAACTGGACAGCGCAACCTATTGTCCAAGTTCTTCCACATGGAAACCATGGTGAGATATCAAGACTCAGCTGGATTTTGGCTAAAGATAAATTCTTCTTCCATCATGAGCAGAGCTGCCTTGAGGAGCCAGAGCTGACCCTAACTACAGGCAGCATGACAGCTATGCAAGAAGCCCAGGGTTCAAGGACAGCTGTAAGTTCAAAGTTCAAGGCTGCTTTCTCACAGTAATGGATATCAAAGCCAACCAGTCTTCACCTCCCACATACTATACATATACACTGAGCTGGCTCTGGTACAGCTCCAAACCAAAATCATTATCCAGATACTCTTCAAGGTGTGACTATGCTGACATACCGGTAGGAAGTATTCCGAAGCTCACTGATGACCTGAGTTAGCTGTGAGTGAGTTCTAGAAGCATAGATGATCTTTGGGATATCTGTGTAGCAATCTGCACAAACATAAGGAAAGGGAGTAGCTGTGAGGCATATCCTCATGTGTGTTTATACATGCAGCACTGAGCTAACTCAGCCCTGTAGACATCTACAAACCTGATACTGGATATTGTGGGTTGCTGTGGTACCCTCATTCTGGAAAAAAAAAAAGGCTCTGACCCCAGGTATATACCCAAAATGGTGAGGAATATAGATGATACAAATTCTCCTTACTTAAATTCTGCTCCAGGAACAGAGGAAGCTCAGATGAACTCGCCCTGTCGCAGGCTCTATCCCTTCCCTCCCATCCCCACAAAAGGCCAGGAGAGATGGGAGTGAGGGTGGGGAGAGAAGAGTCACCTATTGAGTCTCCGCTGGCAACATCAGAACTCCTCCAGGATGACAAGGTCCGACTGGCAAAGAGTTCCCCTTGAACTCTCTCAGCAATCTTTAGGGAAGAAACAGCATCTCTGAGATGTTCCCGCCAGGCCAATGTGGAACACAGGAGGCACAGTGTCTTCCCAGTGCCTGTGGGGCTCTCCAGGATGCCATTCACTTTCTAAATGGAGTCAGCAACAAGAAAGAGAAAGACGGGGGTGTGGAGAAACAGAGAGAAGTCAGATGGCTCTGAGATGCACAGCCCAAACCCAGGGGACACAAATTAATTAATTCATGACATTTTCCACTGTTAAGTTAAGCTGTTAAGCTGTCCTCATTAGCCAAGTATAGTGATACACAGAGGAAAGCAGGTATCTGTGAGTTTGAGGCCAGGCTGGTCTACATAGTAAGTTGTAGAACAGCCAGGGCTAAGTAAAGAGACCATCTTGGAAGACAAAGACTACTTTGATTAGCAAAATAAGTTCAGAGCATTACTCCAAATCTGACAGAATATTTCAGCCTAATATAAATAGTCAGATGACTAATTAGGTGCCAAGTCTCAAAATGGGAAAACTGTTCTACAATTCTGGATACAGGCATTCACCATATTTAAACAGAATTTGAAGTCCTCTATCCCAGATATCAGATGGAAGCCTGAACAAGACATTTGAGGAAAAGGTGATTCAAATACAAGAGGGTACCTCAAGAAACTCAGTAGAAAGCTATATGCCTCATATCCCTAAGAGTCAAAGACTTTTTTTTCAAGGCTCAAACACAAAAGTCAGCCACAGTGATACATGCCTTTAACCCAAGCATGCTGAGGGCAGAGACAGATCTCTGTGAGTTGAAGCTAGCCTGGCTTATCCAGGACACCTAGGCTAAAAGTTAGATCCTGTCTCAAAAGTAAAATAAAATAAAATAAATCAAAGTTTTGTTTTAAAAGTTCCAAAACATTTCCCCAAAATGGTGAGAGCTGGGTATTCCTGTTCCTCTGCATAGAAATGTGCCTGCAGAGCTCAAATGATACCCATTCCTTACCTAACATACTCAACACAAACACCATCTACTCAAAAAGGACAGCAATACATTCTCAAAGCTATCACTCTCTAGAATTATCTCCTTTGTTCATTTGTTATAGTTTCCAACCAAAGAATGCAGACAGACCCTATCTGGAATGGATGAGGGTAGGGCTATAGGAGAGGTTGCTGAAGGTACAACCTCATTGTCCCCTCCCTAGATTAATGTCTTGGGCTTTGTAGCTTTACCTTCTGGAGACATTCTAGCACCTTGGTCATATATTCCTTTTGGCATGGGTAAGGCTGAAAAGGAAAATCCACTGTCACACCATTCAGGACTACCCTGGGCATATCAGCCTATATTGAGGAAGACACGGTGGTAGGCCAAGATGCAGGCTGTTTGGGTCTGTCAGACAAACCCCTCTGAACATCTCAGTGTTTCAGCACTCCAGGTAAGTGCTGGCAGCATGTGGCACCAGATTTCTCTCCGCAGGAATTCCCTACAACACAGACAAGAAGAAAAGCCTTTGTAGCCACAGACCATTACACCAATCATTTTAGGAAGCTGTTCCTGTGGGGTCAGAAAATGTGTTATTTCCCTATCAAAAGGAGTTTGGAACCAGTCATGGTGGCACATGTCTTTAATCCCAGCACTCAGGAGGCAGAGGCAGGGGCATCTATTAAGTTCAAAGCCAGCGTGTCCAGTGAGTTCCAGGACAGCCAGGGCTATGTAGACACTGTCTTAAAAAATAAAAAGAAGCTTAGAGATGTACAGATGATCTCCTGACTCACACAATTTCATCCTAGACTGAAAAAACAAAGCAAAATTAAAAAAAAAATCTAGTTATCAAAGTGCAACTCTTCAAAAAGTCTGTTACTATGAACTTGGAAGCATCCCTTGTGGCCTGTACCCGAATACAAGAAGCGTGGAATGCCTCTATCCTTTGATGCTCTTAAGGTCGGGGCCATGCACCATTCGGTCCAGGTGGGCACCCAAATGCAAATAAAGTAATGAAACAAGTGGGGCGTGGTGCTCCCAGCACTCAAGAGGAAGGGATAGGTGGATCTCTGAGTTCGAGGCCAGCCTGGTCTACAGAGCGAGTTCCAGGACAGTCAGGACAACACAGAGACACCCTGTCTCGCAAAACCAAATACAAACAAACAAACAAAGGTAGCAAAACAAAATCATGATATGTTTATCTGTGCAGCTCTCCGCGAGTCACTAAACTTCTCCAGACCTTCAAGACCACTGACAGGCGAAAGTCTATCAGCTGCCTTGGAACTAGCCCAGTGAGGCGCCTCTAACTAGACACAATTGGGAGCAAGAGCCCCCCCCCCGACCCAGAATGCACCGCGGCCGCTTCAGAACTAGCGAGAGCGTGGTCTCTGACCTCCATCCACTCAGATAAAACTGCCAACTGACTCCCAGATCACTTGTCTCGGTTGGGGGTGCCTTCAAAATCCGGGATCAAACAACTGTAAAGACGCCAACCCCGCGTGCTCCGCAGCTTGATGATTGGAACTTCGCGGGCAGATCGGTGTAGTCACGCCTAAACACTACACTTCCGTTTCCTCCCTTCCGGTCCGCTACTTTGCATCCGGGCAGAAACCAGTTCCCCAATTTCTGGGTCAGCCGGTTCCCTTGCCTCTGGACTCCAGCGTACGGGTTTCGTGCAGTGGGCCTGGCCTCATCTCTGTATTCTATTCAGAGCACTTAAAATCGTCTAGAGTCTCGCTAGTCTCCCACTCGTTTTGTTTGTTTGTTTTGAAACAGGATTTCTCTGTGTAGCCTTGGCTGCCCTAGAGCTCACTCTGTGGACCAGGCTAGCCTGCCTCTGCCTCCCAAGTGCTGGGATTAAAGGCGTGCACCGCCCGGCTACTCATCTCCCACTTTACATTGTGAGCTCCATCTTCTGGAGTCTACTAGCTCATTTGCCAGGCCACCTACGTTGTCTGCACAACTGCACAAATCTTAAGCTTTCTTGTAGTTACTGGCCTCACCTCACAAAAGGCATCTTTTCACAGCTGGTGTATAAGCCTATCACTTTTATATAAAAATCCATAAATGGCTGCATCTTGCCTAGACCTCGGATTAAGAGTTCTCACTACCTCCTCTCTCACCCAGGGTCCAGCTAATTTTTCTTTCTTTCTTTCTTTCTTTTTTTGTTTGTTTGTTTGTTTGTTTGTTTGTTTTTCGAGACAGGGTTTCTCTGTGTAGTCCTGGCTGTCCTGGAACTCACTCTGTAGACCAAGCTGGCCTCGAACTCAGAAATCCACCTGCCTCTGCCTCCCAAGTGCTGGGATTAAAGGCGTGCACCACCACCGCCCGGCCCCAGCTAATTTTTCAATCAGTGCTTCCTAGCTGTCAGGTGAGGTCCTCTAAATCTCTAGCACCTAGCACTAGCTGACAGTCAATATGAAGCTCCGGGGAAGAGAGAGCTGCAAAGTCCTTCAGGGCAGTGCTGACATCAGAAGTGTTTGTTTATTTCAGACAATTCCAATAGGCATTAGAAAGAAATTGATGTTTCAGTGGTTGGCTCTCCACTATTAGTAGATACTTGTCCCAGAGCTCTTTAATACCTAGGTAGTTTCCCACAGATATGCCCATATTCGTGCATGTGAGATCATATTTACAGAACACTCTGACACATCTATAGATTTCTTTCAGACTCTCATCTCTCATTGGGAAGTTGAAGATGAGGGAGGCCACACACACTGGGATGGGCACCAAGTTCAGGCAAAACTTTCTGGGCTACTAGTGAAATTGAGACCTGAGCTGATTCATCTGCTGCCTGGGTTCATATCAAGACAAGTCTAGGTCCACAGGGCATAGATAGTTGCTTTGTCACAGTGTGCACAGCCTCCAGTGAAACCATCCTGGAAGGAAGAAATATATTCTAAAGAGATGCATATGATCTCCCCTTTGACAATCAGACCATTTAAACAATGGACCCCCAGAAATTGGAAGGAAGGGAAAGAGTGAAGTGGTACTAGTCAGAGAAGGAGACTTTATGCAGTTATGACAACTTGTCAGACCACTCTACCAGAGAGACTGAAGCTAGAGATAATGGCAAGGACACAAGACTGCTTAGTAATGCACATTTCTTGTCCTCTAATTAAACCTAAACCATATGTCAGAGCCCTGAAGATCACTTGGGAGATAATTGGATTTCACTGTCCTTCTGCCCAATGTTGCCACATTAAAAAAATTCCTTTTCTATTTTCAGTATTACATTGTCTACTTAATTGATTTATTTAGAACCAGTTTTCAAGCACAGCTTGTTGGAGCTTCTAGAACCTATGCTTTGATTCTTAACAACTCTAGTGACAATACATGTGAAATCTATTCTTCTGAATCTATTATGAGAGATGGGGGGGTAAACTGAGGAAGGATATAGAAAGTCTTACTCAGGATGCAAAAGAATCTAAACCAAGTCAACAAACTTGATTCAGTGTCTGCTCTGGCAGACTCCAAGGGATTCTCTGTGGATAAAACACTATCTCAATCGCAGGGTAGATGTGAGACAACCACATGTAAGGTTGTGATAAGTATAAAGAAGAGAAATAATATTAAAGGTTCCCCAGAAAAGGCTTCCATGAAGACTGTTCTGGGGATAGTATGAGAAAAGCTATGTTGCTGGCTACAGGGCTTAAACATAACAAATCTTCCAGAGAATAAGGAACTCAAACAGGCTAATAACAGAGTAAAGAGACAGTAACTAAGGACTCCCACTATGTTCAGGAGTATATTAATGCCTATCTTGAGGTCTGGGAGATTGGAAATGAGTGGATCTTCCTGTATCTGTCTCTAGGCACCTCCTCATTGCCAGAAGCTGCCAAGTACCAGGACTCTGGTACACCTTTCCTGTCCTCTTCTTTCTGATATATGCCAAGCCCCAGTATATAACAGGTGGTTTACAGGTACTTGTTGAATGACTGAGTATCCTTCTGAGGTGCAGGACTTCTCCTGAACAGTCCAGAGTGAATTTAGATCAATAAAGAGTTCAGATCTGTAATCTCTCAGCCCATAAATAGCATCCCCAAAGCAGCTGCTCATGAACTTTCTTTAGTTGACTTTAGTGAGAACTCAAGGTTTGCTTTTACATGGCACCATACTGAGGCAAACATTTAATATGCCTACTGTGCCTTTAGTATTTGTTCTTCCTGTGAGCCTAGCACTTTGCCAGGGACAAACAACACAGCTGGTCTGTGGAGTTCAGACAAGAACAGAAATTTATGAGAGAGTATGCCCAAGGTGAGATTATGGCAATACCTTAAGTACGTGTGTTTTTTTTTATCTGCAAGAGAAGACTGGAAGGTTGAGAAGATTACTTCTCTTGATCTCAGAAACTGAGTTTAGCCTCTGGATCAAAGTCTATCTAAAGCATACTACAATGTCCAGATGCAGGTACAGTAACTTATCTAGAGGATATGGCAGCTTCCAAAGGGGTCAATACCATTATTAGGAATAGATTTGTGTGTTTCTCCCATCTTCTAGCTCCCTCCCAGACCAGAATTCCAATGAGTCGTGTACACCCAGAACTGTGTTTTCTCCATGTGAATGAGCTTTTTATTTCTACATAAAAAGTAGTACAAGTAAACTTCTCAAGATAATATCTAGTACACTTTCTTCCATCTCTTGGAGCTTGGCCTCATGGCTGCCTCATCTTACACCCAAAATGTAGAAACTCAGAGAAGTCAGAATCTTCCCCTTCAATAGAAAATGTCAAGTAGAGAATGTCAGAGCTGATGCTGGGACCTGCCTCTAGCTCACACCAAACAGCCCTGTTCTGGGGCTCATGTGTTAGCTCCCAACTTCTATCTGGAAGCTCTGAATGCAAACCTATATCCAGAATATTTATGTTGATAGAATTTGCTTCCAGTGGTGGTAGTTTTAAGGTCTTGTGACTACAAGATGGAAACAGCGTTTATATCTTTGCCACTTGACCCCATAGTGAGGACTGTCAATCCTGCTTTAAAAGTGCCCGCCCCTGTTAGGGTTGAAGAAATAGCTCAGTGGTCAAGAGCACTTATTGCTCTTGAAGAGGACCAAAGTTCAGTTCCCAGGATCTACACTGGACAGAATACAACCACCTTTAAGTATAACTTCAAGTGATTTGATGTCCCTTTTGGCCTCCATAGGCACCTGTATACAGGTGCACACATACACACAACACATACACAACACACACACACAAACACACACAGAGGGAGGAAGGAAGGGAGGAAGAGAGAGAATAAAACAAATCTTTAGGGAAAAGGGGACTCCTATTTATTTGGGCCCACTGGATATTCCCTTTCAGTGTCTTTTAATCCATACAATGAAATCTAATCCCAACTGCCAAATAAATAGGCCCAGGCTCGGGTATATATACCAGATGCAAGGCTGTGTGCAACGGTAATAGGCTGGCTCATGTACACCTGATCCTTAGATTTGCTCCTGACTTTTGCCTTTCTGAGCTGCCTCATCTCCCTTAAAGTCTTGGAGGATTTTCAGAATTTTATTTTTAGCCTTATGAGTTAAATGTTTGTGAAACAAGCACTTCTTCTCTTGATTTTAGTGACTCCATCTCAAAAGTGGATGAGATAGCCCATTTGAATATCAGACTGTCTTCTTGGCAAATCAGGTGTTCCCTACTTGTCCTAGTAAACCTTAACTGTCACCTTAACACAGCTGAGAGTCACATGAGAAAGGAATTTCAACTGAGGGATTGTCTGGATCAAAATTTACCTGTGCCAGTGTCTTTGAGGACTGTTTTGATTGTTAATTGCTGGGCAGTACCACCCCTAGGCAGGTTGTCCTAAAAATTATGTAAGAAGGCCAGCTAAACATAATAAGCCTGTTTGTGAGCCAGAGAGCCACATTTCCCCATGATTCCTGCTGCGTCTCCTTAAAAGTGACTAGGTTTCTTGGTCAGAAGTAATGCTTTATGGAATAGCAAGCAGACCTGATTTCAAGTTCCTGCTTTGACTTTCCTCAATGATGGGTTGTTACCTGTAAGATGAAATAAATCCCTTCTCCCATGTTACATTGATGGAGCTTATTTTTCCCCTCGGGGTCTCACTATGTAGCCTTGGCTACCCTGGAACTCACAACAATCCTCTTACCTCTGCCTCTCAAGTACTGAAAATAAAGGCATGCACTACCATACCCAGCCTTTGACCAAAGCATTTTATCACTCCAGGAATGAGACTAGAACATAAATACATAAATACACTCAGCTCTAGCAAATCTCTCCTCCATCTTCTGGAGTCTGATACTACGGCTCCATCTTACATCAAAGAAGCAAAGACCCAGAGAGGTTAGGAACTCTTTCTCCATCAGATAGAGAATGTGAGGGCTGGTGCTAGAACCTGAAGCAAGGTCACATCAAATCCCTGTAATAGGCCTTACCACACCCTTATTTAACCAGAACCTGCTCAATCCCCCCGGACAGTTACCCCAGATATTCTTGTAGGGCAGTGTCACCCTTTGCAAACCAGTGAATCCCTTCCTTTTAGTACTTAACAGGGGCTTAGCGGTCATCCAACTTCTAGTAGCCTCTGTCACCCATCCTGACCGTGGGACTAGCCCTGCTCCTTCCGTCCCTGTTCTGGGGAATGAGTCTTATCTCCATATCCTCTAAATCACACAAAGCCATATTACAGGAGTGCCATCCATGGCTGCCTGAAGATGAAATATAGGCCTCTTGCTGCATCCTTTTAATTCTCTCCCTCCATCTCCTCCCACTGTCTTGCCTTTGATAGTTGCTGCCATCGTTTGTTCGTTCACTGTCTCTCTCCCTGTCCCTCCCTTTTCTCTCTCCTTTCCTCTCTTTCTTCCTCTCCCCTCCCCTTCCTTCCACCCCCTCTCCCTCCATCCATCCCTCTCTCCCTCCCCCTCCTGCCGCGCCCGCTCTTCCTCCCTCCCCTCCACAGCATTGCAGCATTCGCAGACTGCAGCTCCCAGACGCCGCCCGCATCCCTCCGGCCTCCGAAGCCCCAGCCGACGCCAGCACCATGGCCAGCACCGTATCTGGTAGGGCTCGGGAGCCTAGGGGATCATGGGACGGCGATGGGTCTTACTAGAGGCCATTGTCTAAGCAGAGGCCTCGGCTGAATCAGGAGCAAGTTACTGACTCGGTTTTCCTGTGTCGGACCTTGTGAATGGCGAGGCTGAGCTGGTCCTGCAAGAACGGGGGTCCGGAGCCCTTAATGGGCGGGAGGGGACTCAAGTGCGGAGGAGATGCTGCCGGACGCTGGGCAGGAGCCGCGCCCTAGGCAGGGTTGAATGAAATCGGGCTCCCCCGGGCATTGCCCCTTCGGGCGCCGGGGTACGGGGCCAAGGTGCGACTGCGGCATAGCGGCTCTGCAGATTCTTGCCTGCAGATAAGAGTGCCTGCAGTTCGGCTAGGAAGTACCTTAAGGCTCCAGCTATCTTGGGTTTCAGTGTCATTGAGTCTTCGTAGGGGGTTAAGGAGAAGGTGGAACCCTCCACAGAAGCCTGGACCTTGGTCCCTGAGAAATGGGGGAGGGGCGCAGAGACATAGGAGGGGACCTCTCAACCGCACATGGAGAGAGACTAGAGCCTGTAACAAGCAGGGCTTCCTCACCTCCATTCCCCACTGTGACCGCTGTACGGGGGACCACCCTCTTAGATGCTAGGGCCACCAGCTCCAGCCAGAACCTCCGCCCTTTGCGCCACTGGGTATAAGTGGAGAGGCTTGCATTTCCAAACCTTTCCGGGGTGTGGTGGGGTCTGCTTTCATAGAAAGCCTCCCACACCTCAGACTGCATAGAGGGTCGAACCCAGGCGGAGGGAAGGACACCTGCAGTATACTAGGTCCCTGCATGGTTGCGGTGGTTCGACTCTTGACCTGAAATCCTAAAACTGGACAGCCCCGCCCAGTCCTTAATCCCAGGAGGGCTTCGTCTTTTTCTGAGACTGCAGGACGCATGACACCCACCTCCTGACCTTGGTTTCCTCTAAGAACCACATGCTCTTGCTGCCTTTCCTTTCCTCAGCCCAGGAGGCTGATCCCCGCGGTCAAATAGGTCAATGCGTGGTTCTCCTTGGCTTTGGCCCCAGGTACAAACTCCACCCATCATGCAGTCCCGCCTTGAAGCCGCCCCTTACGCCCAGAGATTTTCAGTATTAGCCAAGGAGGGGACCACGTGTGTAAAAGACCCTTTAAGCTCCAGCTCCAAAAAAGTGGATCCAACCTTAGCTTTGTGCTATAGCCAGACCTGGCCCCTTTCCATCAGCCCCAGGTAGTGCCTTCCTATTGCTTAATGTCTCTCAAGTACCAGTTTCTTATTAGCTATCCTGTCCTCTTCTCCAACATCCTCACCTTCCTACAGCCAGATCATAGAGCAGGCCTGTCCCCAGGCCCTCCCAGTGGTCTCTTGTCTTATCTGTTGCTTGAGGATCTGTCTTCTGAGAAGAAAACTCCCCATTGTCTATCAAAATAAAAGAAACCATACCAAGGAATATGTCCATGACCACCAGACACTGCCACTGACTGCAGCTACAACATATGGTACTTCACTTGCCAGTTGAACACTTAGGTTTCCAGCTTTGACTTCAGGAACCTCTGACCTACCTGGACAACACCCCACCCTTCTCTCCAGGTACTCACTCCTGCTAGACTGGTACTGCTCCCTGAATTCGTGACAGCTTCTCTTATGCTGAAGTGATAGGTATCTGGGAGGTAGCCTCCCGGTACTGTCTCTTAAATTTGATGTTATTTGCTATAAACCTGCAGTACTTTCCCTGTGAATGTTTCACACTCAAGCCAAAATGGCCTTTGAGCAACTATCAGGTCCTAGGTTCCTGACCTGACCTATGAGGACAGACTGTCAGAGGTTTGTATACAAGATGAGAAATAACAATAATGAAAGCTAGAACCAGCAGGGAAGTGGGTACTAGCTAGCTTGGACTTGAAAAGAACAAAGACCCTTCTTTCTGGCCTCTTTCAGGATTTTGGTCTATCCTGCCCTAGCCAAGATCCTGTCCTACTCCTTGCATCCTGTCAGCACAAGACTGACCTCCTCTAGATCCACCAGATAACTACTTACTGGCTTGTTACTGTCAATCTCTCAGATCCTCTAGCTCCTCATCACATGATCTGAAACATGCCCCTCTACATCTTTTGTTGGATCAACCTTTCATAGCACAAATACATGAGTGGATTTTGTTTATGAAAAGATAAAACTTGGCTAGGCATGGTACACTCAGGAGGTTGAGGCAGGATGATCAGGAGTTCAAGGCCAGGCTTTGCTACATTGTGAGTTCAAGGTCAGCCTAGGCTACATTATAGCCTGTCTTAAAAAAAAATCACAACAAACAGAAAGAAAAGGAAGAAGAAAAGGAAGGAGGGGTAGAGGACATGGAGAAGAGAACACCAGGGTCAGGGGAGATGGCTCACAGTGTAAGAGTATTGGCTGCTCTTCCAGAGGACCCAGGTTTGTTTCCTATACCCACATTGTGGTGGCTCACAAATCTCTATAACTCCAGTCTCAGGGGATCTGACCGTACTATTCTGACATCCATGGATATCAAGCATAAATGTGGTGCATAGATGTACATGCAGGCAAAAGAAAAATATGCACACATACATATAAAATAAAATAAAAGCATGAAGTCCTATTTGAGGTCTACCCCCCTCCTGACTTTTTCTCTCTTTTTGCTTCTGAATTCTTCTGAAGATAATGACTAGCCTTGCTTTGCCCACTCTGGGGGTTGTTTCTGCTCCCTCTGCTGCTGCTAGGGCTCCATGCTGCTTTCAAATGAATCTGACTAATTATAAATTTTAAACCAACCAGCATTCTCTGTGCTTATTGTGGGAGGACAAAATGTACCATGAAAGTTTTGACCATTTCTATTCCATATCCTCAATTCTTTGCCAACTCATTTTTTTTTTTTATTATCAGGTAAAACTTGATCAGAAAGTCTCTGGTCTGTCTAATAAATGCTTGTCCAAGCTCCTCTTGTCTGTTACCTCAAAGAGTACTAGTAGATAATCAAACATTCAAACATGGAAGTGGGTTTCTCCTCCTCCCCCTTCTCTTCCTCCTACTTTTCTTACCTAGAGACCTAGACCTGAGTCTTAAAGCCTACAAGACTTCGGAAATTGATAGAACAGAGAGAAGAATACTGATTATCTAGAATTGCATTTCAATGAATGTTGTTACTGTCATCCCAGTAAGTTAAAATCTAGCATTGTCCCTGAGGAATGGAATAATTGTACATTACTGAGACAGTAGTCTCCAATGGAGCTGGTTCACAAGTGAATGGACCCAGAACAGTAAGATTATTTTCATTTTAAAAATGAGTACTTCTTTCTTTCTGTTGGGAGTCAGGGTCATAGTCACCAGTTTGCCTTTCTTTCTAGTTGAGTAGCAAGAATACTGGATGAGGGCACTTGATCTGGAAGGAAGCAGTGAGCTTGTAGCTCAGTGGACAGCTCCTATATATGGTTTGTCTTTGCCCTTGGTAGAACCTGCCTATCCTACATGAAAGGGCAGTGAGTGAGTGGATATCTGGAGAGAACAAAGATTCACCTCAAAGTGGTAAATATGGAGGAAGCAGTGGTATCTGAGGCCTTTCTCAAGTTTACAGCCAGAGAGAGAGAGAGATGCTCTACAGGTGGAAGTCTCAGCTATTTGGGAGTTGGGGGCAGGAGGATCACTTGAACAGAAAGGTTCAAGGCCATCTTGAGCAATATAGCAAGATCCAGTCTCTGAGGAAGGGAAAAAGGGAAGAAGGCACTGAGGAAAGAATGAAAGGGGTGGGTGTGGAGTGGGGGGTGGGGGTGGGAGTGGGTTGGGGAGGGGGGCTACTGGGAGAGTTTCCTACAGCTGTACTTGTCCTGCTCAGGAAACTGGAGGCAGAAATGGGCACCTTTTTATGAATTTGAGAAAAACAAGCCAAGATACAAAATTACCAGTAATCACAGAAAGGTATATTCAGATAAAGAAACAATTTGAATACTGACAACCAGAGACATAGAAAGACACAAAAAAGCTGGATGTAGTAGCTTACATTTATAATCTTAACACAGGAGGCTGTGGCAGAAAGATTATTGGGAGTTGAAAGCCGATCTAGACTGGAGTAAAACTCTGTTTAAAAACAGAAAGGCAAAACAAACAAGCAAAAATCTAAAACAGTGATTAAGTAAAAAGAGACAGAGGACAGAGACCCTAACTGAAGTGTTATAGTTTGTTCAGACAAATCAGAAAAATACCTTTAGGCTGGGTATTTCTTCTAAAAAACCAGAAATTTATTATATCTATTATATCTATACTCTAGAAACTTAAAGTCAAGGCACCACTAGATTTGCTTCATAGGTGTGTCCTTGTGACTTCAAGTGTTGAAAGAGTTGAAGGGTTACTAAGGATCCTGTGCAGTAAGATCATTAATCTCATTCAGGAGTTTGCACAAATGAAAATCCCAAAACTGTTTTAATTTTCTTATTTCAGACAAGGTTGTACTCCAGTTTGCCCTTTTATGACCTGCTTACCTCCTAACACTATCATACAAGGGTATGATTTTTAACCTGTGAATATTGGGAAATGAACATTTGGACCACAGCAGACAGAGAAAAACATACAAAAAGAGTAAGAGACAGAGACAGGTCAGGCACAGTAGTGCACATCTGTAATCTTTGCTTTGGGGAACATGAGTTCAAACACCAATATGATGTACATGATGAGTTCCAGGCCAGCATGGGCTATGTAGCAAGACTATCTAAAAACAAACAGAGGCATGGTGGTACACACCTATACATCCAGCATTTGGAAAGTGGAAGCAGATGGGTAAATAATTCAAGGTCATTCTAGGCTACATAGTGAATTTAAGGCCAGCCTGGATTACTTGAGACCCAGTCACAAAACAAAACAAATATGCACATAGATAAAGACCAATGTAGAAGATAGAGACATAGAAACGCCACGTGGCCATGGTACCCGCTCACCTTGACTTCACATCCACAGCCTACAAGGAGAAGATGAAGGAGTTATCTGTGCTGTCGCTCATCTGTTCCTGCTTCTACTCGCAGCCTCACCCGAACACCATCTACCAGTATGGGGGTGAGTGTATCCACACAGCGGCTGGCCCTGCTCAGCTAGGGCTTGACAGCCTTACTTCTCTGCCTCTGGCAATGCTGTGGCCTGGCTGGAGAGAGTCATCCAGGGTGGAGGGACCCATGCTCAAGGGTACTACCTGAGCAACAGCACCCTTTCTCAACCCTTGTTGGGATGTGTGCTGGAAATGAACCTCTGATCCTGCCTGTATGCCCAAACTAGGCCTCCTGAAGTCCCATCTTGTCTTGCCCTACAGATATGGAAGTGAAGCAGCTGGATAAGCGGGCCTCTGGCCAGAGCTTCGAGGTCATCCTCAAGTCTCCTTCTGACCTGTCTCCAGAGAGCCCTGTGCTCTCTTCTCCCCCTAAGAGGAAGGACGCTTCCTTGGAAGAGCTGCAGAAGCGGCTGGAGGCAGCTGAGGAGCGGAGGAAGGCAAGGACTCTCCATACACACTTGACATTGCTGACCAGGCCCTTTGCTTGGTCAGGGCATTGGGCTGGGTAGTGCAGAACTTGCTGCTCAGCAATTGGAATGAGATAAGAGACAAAATGGTGACAAACACAGGGCAACAGGAAACATATTCTTGAGGGGAACCTCAACCTTAATCATGGCAAAGGGAGGTCAGGTTGTATTCCTTCAGAAAAAGCTCTTAGGACACAAAGCTGAGGCTAGTGCTCCTTTCTAGGACAGAAGGGTGAGGAGAAAAGGTCTCATATCTGAAGATGGTTAGCTGGGTTGGGTAGGTAGTTCAGTGGGGTCCTGGAAGGTATGAATGGGGCTCACAGCCCCTCCTCCACACCAGCTCCTTTGAGACTGAAACATAGACCAAGATTTGTTTTAGGATTGAGATCCTAGAGGCAAAGTCCACTCACTGTACAGAGGAAATGACTTAATCTATACACAATAGGACCCAGACTCAGCAAATTTACCTTAAAGACTGATGTACCCATAGGTGCTTGGCATCATTCAGGAGGCATCGTAGGCCAGGAACTAATCACCCCAGGGATCTTGGCTCTCCCCATTATCCATTATTCCAGGATCATCAGACACTCCTTTCCCCAGCACAGCAGGATAGAATGTCATCACAATGTCCCACCCCAGATCCCTGTGGACACAGGTCCTTGCTGAGCAATAGTGGGGAGCTAGGACCTAGCTGGGCTAACTACATCTATACCTGCTCAGTGTTTAACAGACAGTTGTCTGGGGTGGTCTTGAGAAGTCAGCACAACTCACAGTTCAGAATTTACCCTGCTCCTCCAACATTTGTGAGGTTGGGACTTCTCAGTCCAACAAGAAGACTCTGTGACCAAGGGTAGCATAAACGGCAAGCCATCGAGGTTCACCTGGCACTGGAAGGCAAACAGATTTTTCAGTGCAAAAGCTCCAGAAGTCTCAGGCAAAGTGGGATGGGGTGGAGGACAGTGTAAGGTTCCTAGCCTCATAGAAACTAGTCGCAGGGACTTAAGGAAGAGTGATGAGTACTGGTTGGAGTCAGAAGATCGGGAAAAGTGAGTCATGGCTAAGCTGGGAACAGAGGGACAGAGCGGGCCTTCTACAACAGAAACTTGGCTCCCTCCTTGCCTGCTTGGGTCCCAGGACAGAGATGGTTGAGGCCATCTCCTGTCTGGGTCCATGTCCTGGCAGGTGAGACGTATGGGTCTTGTCTAGCGGTTGGGCACCAGAGAGTGAAGGCCTGACTCAGGAGGGATTCGGACCACTGCTCACTAACCCCTAGCTCTGTACAGACTCAGGAGGCTCAGGTGCTGAAGCAGCTGGCAGAGCGGCGTGAGCATGAGCGGGAGGTTCTGCACAAGGCGCTGGAAGAAAACAATAACTTTAGCCGCCTGGCGGAGGAGAAGCTCAACTACAAGATGGAGCTGAGCAAGGAGATCCGTGAGGCGCACCTGGCAGCGCTGCGTGAGCGGCTGCGAGAGAAGGTAGGCACTCGCGAGGGTGGGGTGGGGTTGGAGGTGAGTGGGGTTTGGGTTGGGGCGGTAGTGTAAGGAGGGGGCATTGACATGGAGGGCGTGGTCACAGCGGGCCAGACTCTGGCTGTGAGACCTGGTCTGTGCATCAAGTGAAGAAGGTCCTAATAATGCCTTTCTAAAGTTGGGCACTTCCCTTAGCCTTGGAATCAGACCCAGAACCTGGTTCTAGTAAGACACATTCACCTTTAATCCCAGCACTTGGGAGGCAGAGGCAGGCGGATTTCTGAGTTCGAGGCCAGCCTGGTCTATAGAGCGAGTTCCAGGACAGCGAGGGCTACACAGAGAAACCTTATCTTGAAAAAACAAAAAACAAAACAAAACAAAAAGACACATTCAACAACCACAGTAGTGTATGGTTAAATTAGTTATGAAGCGCTCTGAAGGATTTTGCATGCCTGCGGGATCCAGCTCCAAGAGGAGTTGGAACTTGTTTACGTAGGGAGTCAGATGCTTAACCGTTAGTCTGATCCTTAAGCACTGTGGTTCCAAGGCTCCTGAAGTATAGTGGTGCACCTATATACCTGGAAGTTCCTGGGGACACTCTTACCCTTGGCCAGTCCTCCGAGTTCCTCCTTGTCTTCACAGGAGCTGCATGCTGCTGAGGTGCGCAGGAACAAGGAGCAGCGAGAGGAAATGTCTGGCTAAGGAGCATTGGACCCAGCAGCGACAAAACATTTTCCGGTTTTGTTTTTGTTTTCAATTCTGTCTAGATGCGAATTTTGTGCCTGCTCCTATCTGCTCCCCTGTACCCCCAGCTTCCTGCTTTTTCCCCACACTCTGAACTGTCCAGTCCTTGTAATGTGTCTGACCTTGGGCTCTTCCTGAAGGAGCTCCTTAGGCAGGAGATATGGTCCCTATTCAGACACTAGCCCAGGTGTGGCTGGGGCTCTCTTAGTGGCCCTCTTAGTGGATGTGTTGGCAACCTTAATAAATCTAGTGGCAGTGGCACAAATGTGTGGATTTTCATTCAGGTTCTCAGACTGGGTTGAATGAGAGTTCGTCCTCTCAGCTTCTGCAGGCCAGACAGCAGCATCTACCTGAAATTTTATAGGAAACTGTGGACTCTATAGAAGGCAGAGAAAGACTGAGGATCCCCAGAGTAGGTTGGATCCATTCTGTCACTGTGGTCAGCCCTGGAGCCTATGTGCATCAGAGCTACCAGGGCTAGAGAGTGAGAGTTACAGCCTTCTAATGTGGTTTCACGGGAGTACTGAGCTCACCTAGTCCCGGGGCACCCAGGGCCAATTTTAGAGCCTACAGTCATTGCACAAGGGCTGTGTTGGGGTATTATCTCACCTGAATTGGTTTGGGGTATGTATTCTTCACCAAGGGCCCATGAACTTATGTGGTCTAGAGAGCACATCATGGATATCTTCTACTGTACCTGCTGTCTCAGAAGTACATGCTCTTTGCAAAGCATTAGCTGAGGCATTCTGTGGAGCCACTCTTAATACCCCTGCCCCATGCAGGGGGTTTTATAGCCTCTTGGAATTCTGTCCCCTTACCCCTGTCAAATGCCGTGATTCAAGAACACTCTTGGACACTGGAATTCTAGCCTCACTTGTTGGCAGGCATGGCCAGGTGTGAGAAAGGAGCAGTCATGAATTCTCAGGGAGCTCTTGGGTGTGCGAGATTGTTTAGAACCAGCTGCTTGCAGATTTAGATGCTGGAAGGTTCAGTGTTCCCAAGTCATGCTCCCCACATTCATCCTGAAACCCTTACTAAGGGCAGAAAACTTGACTCTAGGCCTCTCATGCTTAAGCATCTAGGCAGGGTCCTTTCCTCTTTCTCAGCCCAGGGGCTACCAATGTCCCAATGGTGGCCTTTGAAGATGGTGCCCTGCTTGGACACACTGAGAATCCCATGATTTTGTGACAAGGCAGCATTTTCTCTCTTCTCCATGTAGCCCCATTTCACCATTAAGTTCCAGAAGCCAGGATAACTTCTCACCTGCCTGGTATAAAATGTGAGGAAGAAAGATGATGTGTTCTTTAACAACCTAGAACCAACCGAGGCTACAGAAACCAGGTAGCTGTAGCCATAGGTGCCTCTGCCCTCCATCAGGCAGGAAAAACCCTTGAGGGCACTAGGAAAGGTCTTCCAGAGCCTATCTAGGAAACACAGAGGATACTGACCATTGCAGTGGCTCAGAGGAAATAGTTCAATCACAAGAGGAAGCAACAATCAGGACCTGGACTCTACAGTGCCCACAAGTGGGTTTTGTGGGACTCATAAAGGGGAAGAAGAAAAGGAACTGAGACTAGATTTCTTCTAATGGCAACTCTTAAGTAGCCAAAGTCCAGTGTAGCATGCACCCATCTCATGCACACAGTGAACTTACAAGTGAAATTAAATGAATAAGAATAACCAACAAAATGGTTCAGCCAGTAAAGGAACTTGCTGCCAAAGCTGAGGACCTGAGTCTAATTTGCAGGACTCACGTGGTAGAAGGGAACTAAGTCATATATCCTGTCCTCTGACCGCCACAAGCATGCCATAGCATGCACACTCACACACACATACATGATAAATAAGTAAATAAAATTTTAAAAAGATACATATGTGTTTAGAAATAGCTGTGTTACCTAGTGTTGTGTCTGTCATCTGCTGAGCCAAGGAAGCCTGTGAACTCACTGTAAGGGAGCATTTATCTTGGACACAACTCCATACTGATACCAGCTGTCAATCATATTTTAAAATCATGATTGTTTTGGGGAGTATGTCAACACAATGTCACAAGAACAAGCTAGAGCCAAGAGTCAGACCTCAGCCTAGTCTGGTTGCTACTGGGGTCACCTCTATCTCCCCAAAAGGAATTTTTCTAAGGGGTATCTCATTGACTGTGGTGCTTTCCAGCTGGTCAGTTACTGCTGATAGAACCTGGTCTACAGTCACAATTAAATTATGTCTTGAGGCTCAAGGCTTTAGGGATACCTGAAATGGAACTGCCCAGCAGCAACTTGCCCCATAGCTCTGTGGACTTGTTCCTGGTCACCATTATATAGCAAGTTATTTCCAGCTTCAGGGAATGAGGAGATACCCTGACTGATCTTGCAGATATATCTGTCCCCTTAGAATCCAAAAAGTTACTGGGGATGCCAAGTGAGAATCATGTACTAAAAGGGGCACATGAATCTACTCAAGTTCATATGTGGGCTTCCAGGCTGGAGAGATACTGCTTTCCACAACTCAAGGAGAAACACAAGAGTGACATCATCTCTGGTGATGTCACTCTTCTAGCTCATATGCAGGAAGGGTGGAATGTCTTCCATCCAGTTAGAATGTAAGACACTGAAGGAAACAGAGACATGAGATGGTGGGAGTAAAGGGGGCACACTGGAGTATCATATGATGTGGAATCTGCCTGTCTGGGTTCTGGGTATTGATGGTATAAACTCCAGAAAAGCATACTTAGCTCTGGCATAGCAGAAAACCAGGCTGACCATAGCCAGAACTTCTTAGTTTGCATGTTAGGGAATGGGAGGAACTTGGTAAGTAATCAAGGGAAAGATGGTACTTATGAGAGTCACTATGTGGAGCCTCCAACAACAGACAGGGATGGGAATCTTTCAAGCTGATTCCATTTTTTTTTCTTAAAGAACCGAAGTAAAAAGAACCCACATGGGTTCCCTGTGGGAAGGTGGTCAGGGTCTAGTAGTCACCTAATATTACCTGCATATTACCCTAAGGAACAACTGAAAACACAAATGTTATCTCAGCTTCCATAAGTACAGATACAGGAGCTGAGCATCTATGATTTAAGCTAGGGACAGAATGTCAACAGTCTTTGTTGTAAGCCTCTCGAAGCACCTGAGTGGCTAGAACCCCACCTCCGAAGACTTCCGCCAGGTTCCACTCACAGAACACTCTAACTGCCCTAACCAGTTCCTCTGCCCTATAGAATAAAAAGCCCTAACCCACCTCCAGCGTAGGACTTAAAATCCCACCAACCTCTGAGCTCACCCCAAGCTCTGGATTTGAAATCCCACCAATCCCCACTCTGAAAATCCCTACCCTAGAAAGCTCCCCTCTCCAAGAAATGCTATATAAATTCTGTCCTCTGCTCAGTTCTATGCTGCTTCTTGCCTGAGCAGAGATAGCCACCGTCCTGGGTTCTTCCCTCCCAAAAAATCCTTGTGTGACATTTGTTGTGTGGTATGACTTTGTAGTATTCCTTGGCTTCTAACTGCTAGGATACCTTTTGTTGTTCCTGAGTGAAATGCTGCAAAAGCCACCAAAGTGGTAGCTGGTCGCTCTTTCTCACCCCAGCCTACTGCCACCATAAGATGCGGCCACAGGAACTGTCAAAATGGTGGCACCATAACATCACCTCAGCCTGCAGCAGTCATAGGAGCTGTCCACATCTCCTTTTCCACCTTAGCCAACAGCCTCTGTGAAATAATACCGCAGGAGCTGTCCATGGTGGCAGCACCTCCTCTCCAGCCTCCCCAAGCAGTTCCACAAGCATGGCACCTCAGCCAAAGTCACATTGCGCAACAAATCTCACACAAGAGACTTATTGAGACCAGGAGGGTGGCTGCCTCTGCTCAGAGAGAAGCAGCAGAGAATTGGGCAGAATATAGGGTTAATATAAGGTTTCTTAGGGGTGTGGTTGGGAGCTTTCCAAGGTGACCTGATAATGGGGCAAGTCCAGGGATTGGTGGGATTTTCTCTAGAAGGGCAGGGTCTTGCCACTCTCTGGGCCACAGGGTTGGGGCTACTGTCTAATGGCTGTTAGAAAAGGGCCATTAGGGAAGTTTAGGGGGACAGTGGGTTACAGCTGTTTCCATCTTTAAGGTCTGGCTGCTGGAGCTCCTCAGGCAGGGCCTGGTCAATGGTTTGCATTGAGGGTCTACAAAGTTTACAAATGGAGATCACTGCAGGGAAAGTCTTGTCTGCCATTTGAGCTGGCATGAACAGCCAACATTCACTATAAAGTCCTTGCAGAGTGGGAACTTACCATGTAGATCAGGCTGGTCTTGAGCTGACAGAGATTCGCTTGCATGTTTCTCAGTTTCTGGGATTAAAGGCATGTGCCGCTATCCTCAGCTTTGTGGGCTTACATCGATACACACCACACACACAACTAAGAAAGCATTAAATGTGTTCATTTATCGAGTATGTACAGAAGAATAGCACCAATAGGATGAAAATAGGAAAAAGGATTTATTAGATTGACATACAGGATATGGTTTAGGTAATCCAACAATGGCTGTCTTAACACCAGAGAAACAGAAGACTGGTAGCTGTTCCATCTACCCAGCTGGGTGCCTCAGTAGTCCCAATGTGGTGTTGAAGTTCCAGAGGATTCTTGAGAGAGTAATTGGTCTTCAGTTTAGGTTGGAAGGCTGAAGAAGCTGGATGCTAATGACAAAGAAGGGCAGCAGCAGTGACAAAGGAAGGAACAATGTAAGTGAGCAGGGAAGATAGCTGACCAACAAGACACAAAAGCAACAACAACAACAAAAAACCAAAAACCAAAAACAACAACATGTTTTCCCCTCAGTCCTCCTTGTTTTGTGGCTGGTGCTGGAAGTGCTGGGTCTTCCCACTTCAGCTAATGTAATCAATTCCCTTGCTGCTGCTTCGGCTCTTTCAAAGGATAAGAGCTTAAACACCCACAGGCAGCTCAAAACTGTCTCTAATTGCAGGCCCAGTGGATCCTGACACCTCTGGCCTCTGTGAGGACCGGCACTCATACACACATGTGGTTCCTGGGCCCCCACGTCTCAGGATGTTCTTCCACTGGGACACTGTCCCACCTCAGAGCTGTGTGGTTCTGGGCTTCTGAGTCCCAGCATAGTATCTTCCATCAGAGCAGAAACTTACACCTCTCCCCTCAGAGCTGTAACACTTACAGTCACACACACCCACACCTAATTGAAAATAATAAAAATAAGTATCTTTTTTAAAGAGAAAATCTCTCAAAGTCATGGCCAGAGGTTAATCTAATCTAGATAATACCTAAGAGGTGTACCCAGAGACTTGTCTTTTAGTTGATTCCAGATGGATCCAAGTTGACAAGTAGGATTAGCAATCACACTGTTGACAACACATTAGATGTGCAGTGAGTGCTCAGGATCACACAGCACAGAGACAGACGTCCAGAGATGTGAGAACACATCACACCAGACCTCACTAGCCTGGGAGGAAACCAAAAGTACAGAGGCTAATGGCACAGCGTGGTGGTGAAGTATGCTTTGCATGCACGAGCCCTGGGGTTTAATCCCCAGCACTGTAGAAATGAAACCAAACAAAAATACTAAACTCCTAATTCTGCCCATGCTTCTTGGCCCTGGTGGTGAAAGATGCCCAGAGACCTGCCCTCTACCATACAGTACAGGCGGGCCATAGACACACAGGGGCCATCTGCCTCCAAGCCAGATGGCTCAGGAAGGGGAGATGTCCACTGACCTGCCTGCTGCCATGCTAGATGGGCAGGTGGACTGTAGACAACAGGATAACTAGGAGGAGTCCTGGTGATGATCCCATATTGATGGTGTGACCAAAACTAGAGACCTTGAACTGGACCAATGACTCATTGCAATGAATATTTGCAAGTGAAGATGGGGGACAGAGGGGTAAACTGATGGACACATATGACACTGTAAAAAAAAATGATCAGTTTTTTCTCCCAGCCCTTGTGCTCCCAGAATGAAGACTCTGAGACTGGTTATTATTAAATGCCTAGGCCATGAGCTTTGGCTCATTCCCTGACTAGCCTGTAACTTATGTAACCCATTCAAACTATTCTGTCTTCCATATCTTACCTCTCCTTTCTTCGTGTCTCTTCATCATCTCTCACTGCTTCTTGCTCGAATCTCCTTCTGAGTCTTATTTTCTCACCATTTCCCAGAATCCTCTCTTCCTGCAAATGCTCCACCTATTTCCTGCCTCAGTTCATTGACCTTTGGCTTTTAAGAGATTCTCTTTACATGAGACATTATAGCTTCCATGAGATGTTTTCTATGCTTTGTTATGGAAAGCATGTGCAAACTTTTCAGGCAAAATTGATAATTATCCAAAAGACAAGTTGTTACAGTTTTCCTCTATGCATGCTTTTGTATTTCCTGTAAATTTATGCATGCAGCACATAGAAAATGCGATTACTATATTTACAAATGGCTTATCTAATGGGAAGGCAGCATATGTGATTGGATCGCATGTTCATTCTCTTGAGTTTTCCCGCTGCTTCAGCACAAATAATTGAACTTCGTGCTGTAGCTGCTGTTTTTGAAATGCTGAAAAACCAAGCTTTTAATTTGTATACTGATAGCCAATATATAGCTCATTACTTACAATTACTTGAAACTGTTCCTTTTTTAGATACTGCTAATTCTCAAATTTTCCAATTACTTATGCAAATACAACTCAATTTAAGAGAATGTACAGTTCCTTATTTTGTAGGACATTTAAGAGCTCATACTGGACTGCCCAGATCCCTTAGTGAGGGCAATGCCAGAGCAGATTTGTACACCAGGAAGGTTATAGGCCTTACACAGGAACCGTTAGCTAAACAATCTCATTCTTTACATCATCAAAATAGTAATAGCTTGAGACAACAATTTGGTATGTCTAGAGAATGTGCACGTCAAATTATAAAGACTTGTCCTGAATGTCCTCAATTTCTTCCTGTACCATGTGACGTGTTAATCCTCAAGCACTTATACCTAATCAATTATGAAAAATTAAAATATGTACATGTAACTATTGACACCTTTTCAGGCTTTCTAGTTGCAACTGCTTTAACAGGAGAAGCAACTAAAAATGTAATTAGTCATTGCCTGCATTGTTTTTCTATACTGGGTGTTCCCAAACAGATTAAAACAGATAATGGAACTGGGTATTGCAGTCAAGAATTTGAGATGTTTTGTCAACAATTTAATATTATCCATATTACTGGGATTCCTTTTAATCAAGGTCAAGGTATTAAGAAACAGGTATTGTGGATCTTTAGAAACAATATCTTCATAAAATGAAAAGGTGGGAGTTATATCCCTGTACACTAGTAATTTATTTCAATCATGTTCTTTTATTTTAAATTTTAAAATTTAGATGCCAAGGAACTCTCTGTTGAGTGTCTATGGCATCCTACAACTAGGCATACTTATGCCTAGGTGAAATAGAATGATCCACTTACAGGCATATGCCATGATCCAGATCAGGTATTTAATATGGGAAAGAAGGAATGTTAGTGTTTTTTCCCATAGGATGCTTAAGGAGAAGGCTAGCTGCCAGAATGATTGGTGAGACATGCTGATGCTGGGACAAAGAATGATGCTGACCTGTGTGCTTGCTGAGTACCCTGACAATGGTGACTGGGAAGCTGTATTGGACACATGTTCCTGACCCACTTTTGCTTGCTTATATCGCAGATTGGACAAGCTGCCTTGCTTCAAGCTTTTAGACCTTGTGGGACAGAGCATCAAAAAATAAGTTATAATGACTCTTCTACTTCCTCTAATGTGACCAGTTATTCTGACTCACTCATGGACTGGTCTAGAAATCAATCCAATATTGGAAATGACAGTCTTCATTTGGAAGGCTGGTTCTGGACATTTTCAGAGACATATTTAGAAGTTAGCTGTAGTTCTCTATAATGTTAGCAAGAGATAAAGTTGGGGCAGGATCTGGATTTCAAACAAGTGTTAATGTATGTGTTAAGGCTCTTTTAATTCCCATGTTAAAATTATTTTTGTTTCTTCTACAGTATTCAATGTAAGTTGTATTGATTGTACACTTTCTAATTGTGTTAATGTATTGAAAACTGGCATGTCTTTTATGGTGGTCTATCAAACAGCTTTTGTTTTACTGCCTGTGAGTATTACAGAACCTTGGTATTCTGAAAAAAGCTTGCAAGTACTGGAAGAATTGAGTCAGGCCTTAAGAGGAAGCAAGAGGGTAGTGGGCTTGGTTATTGTTGGCATAGCAGCTTTGATTACATTAATAGCTAGCACCACTGCTTCCAGAATTGCCCTCACACAAGAAGTTAAGACAGCTATGTTTGTTAATCATCTAGCAAAAAATGTTACTAATATTCTGAGTATTTAAGAGGATTTAGATAGACATTTGGAACAATGAATTGATGCTCTTTATACTATTCAAATTATTGGAGAGGAGGTTTAGGGTTTAAATGTAAGGAGCTATCTTGAGTGCCATGCCAAATACCAATGGATTTCTGTTACTTCTAAAATTTACAATGACAGCCACTATAATTGGGAAAAGGTTCAAAGATACTTGCAGGGTATTTGCCATAATTCTAACACCTCCCTGGATGTTTTAGCTTTGCACACTGAAATTATGAATTTAAAGAATTCTTCTCCAATGAGTTTTGATCCAGCAGATACTCCTGATAAAATTATTCATGGCCTGATGTCAGTATTTCCATCTTGGTCAAGCTTCAAGAATGGCATATACAGCTTGATCATGCTAGCCCTTTTGTCCTGGGAATATTTTATTCCTGCCCACCATTTTAAAGCTTGTCTTTAACAAGATCAACATGTTGGCAGCCAAAGAACATGGCTTGAAACTAAAAATGGCCCCCCAAATTTAACAAGCTGGCAAGCCAAGGACAGGGAACCTTCTACAGCACCTTACCAACCTAAGACATAAATGCATTGCTTTTGATAATACATATTTGATGCCGGGTAAGGGGGGGGGGCTTCTTGTCAGAATGACCTAAGACAGGCTCAGTCTTGTTAAATAAAATAATGGGGGGAAATGTGGAGAGCTTTTGGGGCTGCCTGGCAGGAATCTGACATTGGGTCATGACAGGGAAGTAAGTTCAGACAGGAATCTAACTTTAGGCTAGAACAGAGAAGTAATTTCAGTCAGGAATCTAAGTCTTAGGCTAGAACAAAGAAATAGGCCTTAGGCATGAATATGACTGTGAGCTAGGACAGGGAAGTAGGCTCAGATATTTTTGTCATCCTGATGAGCCCTTAGAAACAGTGATCATGAGAGTGATCACAGGATTTTGTTTATTGCCTTGTATGTTCCTTGACTACTTGCATCTATTATATTGCTGGTTCCTCAACCTAGAACTGACCTAAATACTTGCATGTAATTAAAATGGTTTAAAAGAAAAAGGGGGCGGGGAGGGAGGTAATAAACCTGCCTCAGCCTTCAGCCTCAGAACAGGCTGGGGTCATACTACAGTGTTGCCTAATCGTCTTTTTTCTTTTTAATCCTCACTCCTGTGCTGGAGAACTGTTGACTGACTGAGCTGGCTTGGTCACTTTGTTTTATTCTTGTATGTGTTTTTCATTTTCTTTTGCAGGGGAGGTTGAAAGGGTGGAGGGCAGATTTGAGGGGACAGGGCGACGAGTGGGACTCAGGTGCATGATGTGAAACTCACAAAGAATCAATTAAAAGGTCAAAAAAAAAAAACCCCTCCTGACTCCATAATAGTATTTTCATATGGAATAAAGTCATAAGTTGAATTATTATAAGATTGAGGGCTTGGAGAAATGGCTCAGAGGTTAAGAGCACTGGCTGTTCTTCCAGAGGACAGGGGTTCAATTCTCAGCAACCACATGGCAGCTCACAACTGTCTGTAACAATTTGATGTCCTCTTCTGCTCTGTAGGATCCAGCATTCACTTGGGGCACATAACTCATACAAGCACACACAGATATACATACAAATAAAAGATAAGTAAATGCACTAAAATAATAATACTGAGCTATATATTGCTCACATATAGTAAGCTTAAAACATGCAAGTGCTGGTGAGATGGCTCAGCAGTTAAGAACCCTGGCTGCTCTTCCAGAGGTTCTGAGTTCAATTCCCAGCAACCACATGGTGGCTCATTACAGGGATCTGATGCCCTCTTCTGTAGAGAGAATCTCTTACAAGCATCACTTGTTAATAAAGAAGCCTATGGCCAATGAGCTGAGGCAGGAAACAGGAGGTGGGACATCTGGCAGGGACAGAGAGAATTCTGGGATCAGGAACTCGGGAGACTTGTCCAGGAATACTGAGGAGATGGACTTAAGACAAGGAGAGGAAGCCGGGCAGTGGTGGTGCATGCCTTTAATCCCAGCACTTGGGAGGCAGAGGCACGTGGATTTCTCAAGTTCGAGGCCAGCCTGGTCTACAGAGTGAGTTCCAGGACAGCCAGGAATATACAGAGAAACCCTGTCAAACAAACAAACAAACAAACAAACAAACAAAGAGAGAAAACCAGCCACATAGCTGAACTCAGATGAGAATAAAAGGGATAAGTTAAGAGCTAGTTGGAGAAAGCTGAAGCTTATGGCCTAAACATTTATTAATAAACAATTAGTTTCAGTGTTGTTATTGTTGGGAATTAAGTGGTTGGGAAGATAAGCAAAGAGTTATACTCTTCTAACATGTAGATGTTAATACAGACACAGTACTCCTACATTTAAAAAGATACATAAATTTTTAAAAATCCAAGTTGAAATTTGAGTGCATATTATACATGTGCTATTTAGCTTCAATGAACAAATTGATTTTGTTAATTAAAAAATGTATGAGTATGTTTTTGAGTTCAAGTGCACATGCACACACATAGTTGTCAAAGGACAACTTTTTTGTTTTTGAGTCAGAATCTCTTTTGTTGTTTGCCATTACACTACATACGCCAAACTAGCTGGCATGTAAATTTCTAAGGATTCTCCGGTCTCTACCACTTATCTTCATGCATACACCTTTGTGTCCTTTTTATGTGGGTAAGAGGACAACTTGCAGGAGTTTTCTTTTTCCACCAGGTAGGTCCTGGGGGATCAAACTCAGATCCTTAGGCTTAGCAGCAGATACTTTTACCCACTGACCTATCTCATCAGCCCTTTTCCACTCCATCTTTGAGATAGGGTTTCCTACTATGCAGCCCAAGCTGGCCTTAAACACTATGTAGCCAAAACTGGTCTAACTCATGATACTCTTGCCTTAGCCTCCCAAGTGCTGGGATTATACCCACCAAACACTTACTTAAGTAACCCCTCCTTCATACTGGGGTAGACCCTAGGGCCTCTCACATGCTAGGTGAGCACACTACCATTTTATTACCCATTGTCAGCCCTGCAGTAATGGGCTTTGCTCTCAGTTCTCCAAGAGAACTTGCAGCTGGTGAATAGAATCTTAGTTATGGGGGCTGAGATAGCTTAGCTTGCTAAGCCTGATGACCTGAGTTTGACTCTGGATCACACAGTTGCCCATACACGCTCCACTACATGCATTCGTGCTTGCATGCACAGACATGTATAATGATAAAATCCGAGGTATGCATCATAGTTTATTATTTTTTAAACTTCTATTATTGTCAAAATAAATTTTTGTTTTGTTTTGTTTGAGACAGGGTCTCTCTATGTAGCTTTGGCTGTCCTGGAACTCAATATGTAGACGACCACAGAGAACTCACTGTGTTGGAATTAAATCATTTTAATAGCTGCAAAATTATCTATTTTATGGATATAATAAAACTTTAGGGAAACATTCAAACTTTTGAGATACATTTTTAAACTTTTGGTTTCAACAGGGTCCCATACAATCTTAAATTAGTGATAGAGTATTCTTAGTGTGTTTGAAGTCCTGGGTATGGAGCTGTCTCTGTCCCCTCACTAATGGCACTTACAGAAGACCATATTCCATTAGATGTCTAGAGCTGTTTTTTTTCCAAAATTATACACACCACACACACACACACACACACACACTCACACACACACATTATATGAGGTGGTGGGAGCATATTTGTGCCACAGCATGTGTAGAGGTAGGACAGCTTACTGGAGTCAGTTATCTTCTTCCATCATACAGGACCTGGAGGAATCAAACTAAGGCAAGCATCTTTACAAGCTGAGCCATTTTGACAGTTCATGACAGTTAATATTCACTACCAACTTGATTAGATTGAGAGATATCTAGGAGATCAATAAAACACATCTCTGGGGTGTCTAAAAGAGTACATTTCCAGAGACAAATCATGATGACTTTGACTTACTCAATGGTTTAATCTATAGGTTTCTAAACTGTGGGTAGTGGACCTATGTATGTGCATGTGTGTGTGTGTGTGTGTGTGTGTGTGTGTGTGTGTGGAGGATAGTGTCATGAACTCTTTGGCAACAATCCAGACTCTTTCTGGCAATATTCTCTTCTATTATATCCTGAGAATTTACTTGTAGCTTTCATCCTGAACATATAACATGAACACACTGAACCTGTGTGCCATCAAGCCACCCAGAACAGGAATGATCCCTGCCTGAAACATTCTGGTTAGATTTGAGACTACTGTATGCTAGAAATTGCAGTGTTTTTACTGCATATACAGTGGTTTAATTATGGAAAATAGATTTTAAATATTGTTCTACTCCTTATATGTATCAGATTTGTACATCTTTGTATTTTATTGCTAGAATGTTTGACTTTTTAAACTGTTGTATGAGTTCCAGCGAACTCATTAGGTTGAGCATGTTTTTAGTCTCTCTGAGTTGCTATGCTTGTCTAGAGTAGTATTCTCAGCTCAAAACTTCCCAGAGAGGTATATGGATTCATTTCTGGGTCAGAGCATGGTCTTCTGGGGGTACACACTTCCCAGTGTGTACCTGCAACACATATTGAATGTTGGCCTAACTAGAGCATAATAATCTACTTAACTAGGACTAGTAGAGTAGAGTAGGTTCAAAATAGAGTTTTCTCCTTTCATCCCATATTCCTTATATTCTCCAAGGATTTCTTTGAATAATACCTAAATCTTCACTTTCTGTTTATAATCACAACCTTTCCTACCTCTGTACCTGTAGGGATAAGCTCTTGTGTACTGTGTAAAAGGATCACCTGTCAATAAAGAGCAGGAGGGCCTATAGCACAGCAGGAGGGAATAGGTGGGACATCCAGCAGAGAGAAAGGAATTCTGAGAAGTATAACTCTTAGCTTTCCCTCCTCACCACTTTGTTCCCTGTAATAACAACTCTGAGACTTCTTATTTATTAATAAATGCTTAGGCCATATGCTTCAGCTTATTCTCCAACCAGCTCATAATTCAACTGTCCCTTTTATTCTAACCTGAGTTCAGCTACATTGGCTGGTTTCCTCTCCATTCTGGGAGAATTGCCCATGTCTGACTATTTCCCAGAATTCCTCTCTCCCTGCTAGAATTCCCACCTCCTATTTCCTGCCTCAGCTTATTGGCCATAAATTTTTTAATTGACAGGTGATGCTTCCATACAGTCCATTACTGTGCTGGCTGGTTTTGTGTGTCAACTTGAGTCATCAGAGAAAGAGCCTCACTTGAGAAAATGCCTCCATGAGGTCCAGCTGTAAGGCACTTTCAAATTAGTGATCAGTAGTGCCCAACCCATGGTGGGTAGTGGCATTCCTGGGTGGTGGTCCTGGGGTTCTACAAGAAAGCAAGCTCAGCGAGCCAGGGGAAGCAAGCCAGTAAGCAGCACCCCTTCATGGCCTCTGCATCAGCTCCTGCCTCCAGGTTCCAGCCCTGCCTGAGTTCCTATCCTGACTTCCTCCAGTGATCTATGATCTGGAAATGTAAGCTGAATAAACCCTTCCCTCCCCAATTTGCTTTTTGGTCATGGTGTTTCTTTGTGGCAACAGAAATCCTAACTAAGGCAATCACTGAGAAAAGTCAGGGCAGGAGGTCAAGACAAAAACTGAAGGAGAGGCCATTGTGGAACACTGCTCACTGGCTTGTTCCTCTCATGGCTTGCTCAGCCTGCTTTTTTAGACAAGAACCGCCAGTACAGGAATAACATTCCTCTCCCTCCTCCTCTACAAGACGGGATGGGACGACCTCAATCATCAATCAAGTAAATGCACTATAGACTTGGCTACAGGAAAATCTTATATAGAGGTACTTTCTCAATTGAGAGTAACTCTTCTCAAATGACTCTAGCTGTGTTAACAAAAACCAACCAATGAACCAGGCCACTGACTTTAAAGTGGTGATTCCTTGCATTATCATTGAACTTGGGTTGGGCTTCACTTCTTGCCTTCAGAGGAGTAAGAGAATGAACTTGTGCTATTCATTTGCTTGAGACAGGGTCTTTTTTTTTTTTTTTTTTGGTTTTTCGAGACAGGGTTTCTCTGTGTAGTCCTGGCTGTCCTGGAACTCACTCTGTAGACCAGGCTGGCCTCGAACTCAGAAATCCGCCTGCCTCTGCCTCCCAAGTGCTGGGATTAAAGGTGTGCACCACCACCGCCTGGCTGAGACAGGGTCTTGTTATGCAACTCAAACTGCTATTTAACCCTCAATCTTCCTTCCTCTGCCTTCTAAGTGTTGGGATTATAGGTTTGTGATACACCTGACCTGAAACTTGTACTTTTAAAGCATGAAATTTGAGGTAATTTTTCTTACAATAGTAATAGAATGTATTTTATTGGAGGTGTTTTGAAGTCATGTAAAACTTGTTTTACCTCAAACTTTCATCCATTAATTTTCAGAACTATCCATTGGATTTTGTCTACCACAAGTAATGGTGTTTTTTCTATTTGCTAATATATTATTAATCAGAACTCCATAGTAGGGAGGAACTATCCTGTCTCCCCTTTATTTATGAAGTATTTGAACCTACAGAGTCTCTTGTTCTGTGCCCATAAAGCAGCGCCATTATCATGAGTTGGGTGCTCACATGGTCCACAATCTGACAGGTGGGGAGTTTTGAGCTACTCTTACACCCTGTGAAGGTCTATCTGTTTGGGAAGTACTTTCTTGATCGCTGGAGGAATCGTTTAAATGCTGGCTTAGATTACTGAGGCTGTTGCAACAAAAATAACCACTAGTAGGTGACTTATAAATAATCCAGATTTGCCATTCACAGTTCTGAAGGCTGGCAGTCCAGGACTAAAGCATGCTCAGTACAGAGAGGACTGTTTCCTACCTCAGATATGGCGCTGTGCCTGTCACCTCCTCAAACCCCTGCTTTCTGCTACTATCTTCTTAGGGAGTTAGAATTCAACATGACAATTATGGGGGGGGGGTAGCACATAGCAATACCAGCTGATAACACTCTCTATTCCTTCCACAGACAAGGCTCTGCACAGATGAGGGCTGCCCACAGTAGGACTAACCTCAGGCATTGGCAATCAGAATCTGTAATTCTGAGCAGGTTGGAGAAGCTGATTTTTAACATCTGCTAGACTCACGCTGGGAGAGGTTATGTGTACCTCCAACTATGATGGTAGTTTTCTTCTAGATTTTTCAGCTTCCCTGAACAAATGCTCAGACTGGTCACCAGCTCTTCTCTAGCCATACCATTTGACCTCATTAGTATTTATTTCTGCAATGACAAACTTGCATGCTTATCACATAGTAACCAAAACAAACAGCACTGACAAAGACTTCCTCATTTCAGAGTGAAAGTGCAGTTCTCTTAATTACAGTGTCAATTACGTGAAAAAGTTGCTTGTTAGTTTCCCATCCTAGCTGCAACCCTGTTAACAGTAAACTCTGCTAGTCCCTCCCAAGCAGATATCGGGTTTCTACTCTAAGAATTCTAGGATGGGCAGGGCAGGGATCCTGAAGCCCTTGATTGAATACTAGTGACCACATCCTGAGAGCTGGCCTGGTACTTAGAATTGGCTGTCTATGCTGCTAGAAAGCATGGGGTTGTGGGGAAGGTAAGCGTTTTACTGCCAAGACCACAATGTCTAACAGGGTGCCCAGGCTCCACCAGGGCCAAGATAAACAAATCTCATTTCGACAGGACCTGATGCTGTTACTTTTGAAACACACAAGAACTGCTTGTCTTTGGCTCTCAACTGTAAGGAACTTACCTTTCCCTGTAAGTTAGAAAAATAAAAGAAGCAATTCTTCGGGCACCCAAGACCTTCTATGAGACTTTTATGGCTCCAAGATGTTTAAGACACTTAACTTTTGCCGGGCGGTGGTGGCGCACGCCTTTAATCCCAGCACTTGGGAGGCAGAGGCAGGCGATTTCTGAGTTCGAGGCTAGCCTGGTCTACAAAGAGAAACCCTGTCTCAAAAAAAAAGACACTTAACTTTTAACTTTCATTTAGAACTTTAAATAATGGGCTAGGCATGGTGACACACACCTTTAATCTCAAAACTCGGAAGACAGGCAGAGCTCAGAGCTCTATGAGCTCCAGGTCAACCTGATCTACATAGTGAGTCCGTTAAAAAATAAAAAAGTTTAAATCATGTCGGACTACCAGCTGCAACGTGAGTTGGTCAACCGCTTGAAAACCCCGCTCCGCACTGAGTAGGTTGAGAAAGCAAATTCGCAAAACCTTCAATTTAAAAAAAGAAACACGATTCTGTTCGAAATGGTAAAGAGTGTCCCATACGATTTCTAGGACAGTGTCGCAGCAAGGCCGAGGCTGGGTTGCAGAGCACACATCTGGGACGCTCGGCTCCTTAGTGGACCCCATACCAGTACTACAAACCTCGGCAGGAGTCACAGAACACCTAACCATTGGGCGGACACACAAGGGCACATGCGCAGGCGCACAAGGGCCCCAGGGGGGTACTATCTCACCACACTGTTCGCTTCCGCGCTGGGCGCCAAATAAGTCTCCAGGCCCGCCCGGCCCGTGCGTGCGCGGCCTCGGTGTTGCGTCACTAGGAAGCGCGCGCCCGAGCTGCCGCCGCCGCCGCCGCCGCCGCCGAATCCCCAACAAGGAGCGAAGGCTGAGGCCACCACCGCCACCACCCGCCGCCGCACCCGTCACAGCCGGGCGCCGGAGCAGGCCCGTGTGGGCCCAGGTAAGCGGCATCGGCGCGCCCGCGCACCCCCGCGGCGAGGCTTCTCGCGCCGCTCACGCGCCGCCGTCCAGTCAGGGGTCCCTGCGGAGCGTCAGGACGTTACGGCGGGGGGAGGGGAGGCCGGGGGAGGGGCGGCGGGCGCGCGAGGGCGGCGGCGGCGTCAGGCGCGGCGGCGTCAGGCTGGCGGGCGGGCGCGGGTGCCTGGCGGGAGGGCTCGCGAAGGCGGCTCCCTTCCGGCCTCCATCTTGGCTTAGCCAGAAGCAGGGTCGGATCGTCAGTGAAAGCCAAGGCGGAAGGGACTGGAGGAGTTGGGAGCGGTTAGGCGGGAGTGGTTTGTTTGGGACCCGTCGGTGGGCACCAAATGGATCCGGTTCCTGAGGGAGGGTGGAGAGATTGGGAACGACTCATGGGTGGGACTTCATACCGGCGTAGACCCTTTGGTGGGACCTGTATTGATAGACCCTTGGCTTGGAACTGAATCTACAGAGACCCATGAATAGGGGCCAATATCATAAAAATAATGATAGGGACTCATCATCAGTTGGAACCATGTCAGTGTGAACCTGTCGGTGGGAACTGCGTTGATGGGGACCCATTTGTAGAACTTTGTGGTTGGTGGGGATTACATTGAATTCAATGGATAATCTTATTGCTGGGAACCGGATCGTTTGACCCAGTTTTAGTCACGATTGGTTACATTTTTAGGTATTTAGTTGGTAACTTCACTGCTGAGCCAAAGTTCTCTTTCTTGCAAACATTTCAAACACAACAATTTCAGTCATCATTTTTTTTTCAGTCATCATTCTTAATGAGTTAAAATTAAATTGATAACATGACTGCCTGTTTAGTGTGTTTCTTCATAGTATGTAAAACTTTCTGGAAGACATCTTGGAGTACACATACATACATACCATTTGGACATAGAAAAATAGTGCAAAGAGCAAACATGTCAGTGTGTGTGTGATTTAGAGCACTGAGAAAAACAAACCTAGGCCATAGACTAACTCACCTTATGACCAACCTGCAAAGGGAAGATACTTAGGTGTCTCTTCAGTGCCAGGAGGCAAACTCATGGATTGGGCCCGCCATATGGTAAGATTTACTGATCCCTACATTTCTTCCCTTCTCCCTGCCTTCCTAGACAGTCTTAATATCTAAGACTGGGGCCATAATCCCAGCCTGTGGGAAGCAGATGCAAATGGGTTTTTGAGTTCAAGGTCAGCCTGGTCTACAGAGTGAGTTCCAAGACAAAAAGAGAGGAAAAAACCTTTTTTGTTTTGTTTTGTTTTTGTTGTTGTTGTTGAGACAGGGTCCCTCCCTCCCTCCCTCCCCCCCCCCCCCCCTGGGGGGGAACTCACATTGTGTAGACCAGACTGCCCTCAAAACCTCCAGAGATCTGCCTGCCTCTGCCTTCTATGTGCTGGAATTAAAGCCATGCACCACTGTGCCCAGCTCCAGGTTGGTGTTGACATACCCATATCTTCATTCCTCTTGCCTCAGTCTTCCAAGTGCTGAAATTACAGAATATATAATATATATGATATGTATATGATACACATATATACATATATATTTGTTTTAAGATAGGATTATGCTACTGTGTAGGCTTGGCTGACTAGAAACTTGAAGCAATCCTTCTGCATCAGCCTCCTGAGTACTGGAATTATAAGTGTGTTCCACCATGTCCAGGTCAATGCAATTTTTGTTTTGTTTTTGTTTTATTAAGACAGGATTTCTCTTATGCAGGATTTCTGCATAGCCCTGGCTGTCCTGAAACTCACCCTGTAGACCAGGCTGGCCTCAAACTAGTAGATCCACCTGCCTCTGCCTCCTGAGTGCTGGGATTAAAGCATAAATCACCATCACTTGGCTCAATGCAATAGTTTTATTAAAGTGAAATTTAAAATGTTTGTTGAGGCTTGTTTAAAAGGTCTTTGAAGCCTAACTCTCAAACACTACATAAGTGAAAAACTTTCAGAAATAGGATGTTTGCCAATGTACATGAATTCCTTGTAGCTATTTCTTCCTGAGAAGCATTTGAAGATTGTCTCTTCACCTGAATTGGCCTAACCTGTGAATGGAGATTTTTGGAAACTCATAGCTAGAAATGTTCATAGTGGAGACTCCTACCTTAACTTAATGGATCTTAAACTATCTGTTGGATAGTTTCCAGATTTATGTTGGAGTAATAGGAAAAGGCTTGTTGTATTCAAGAATATTTTGAATTTTTTCTCAGTGTTGGGGTTGAAACATGTGGCCTCATAAATTTATATGCAGACTTGACAAGTACTCTGCCACTGAAGTTTGAAAATATTTTTTGTTTTTTGTTTTAGTACTTTTTTTCATTCCTTTGTTCTTTTTCTGTTTTCCTTCTCTGTTGCTCATTTTCTATACCTTTTTAATCAAGAAAGAGAAGTACGGCCTTATTTGTGGTTTCTAATAGTATCCCATACTTAAGTGTATTGTGTTGGGGCAGGGGAAATGGCTCAGTGAGTAAGCATGCTTGCTTTGCAGGTATGAGAACGTAAGTTCAAATCTCCAGAACTCACATAAAAGCTGGACATGTGGCAGGGATGTCTGTAATCCTAACCCAATTACTGGGAAATAGGCTAGAGACAGGAGAATCCTGAAAAGCTCAAAGGCTGTGAACAACAAAGAGATCCTGTTTTGAAACAAAGTGGAAAATGAGAGCCAATACCTCTTACCCTGTGCACAAGCACACAGCTCTTGCATTGATATTTCCTATTCTCCCCCAAACAGCAAAAGATAATATTCTAGGTATATGTTCAGTGTGTTCTCTGTAGTAAAATCAATGTTTCCTTGTGGATTTAGCTCTAGATGATTTTCCTTCTTACTCAAACAAATCCTCTAGTAGGCCTCATTGTTACCAGCTTGTGATTATTTTGGAAAATGGCTCCTAGCTTCTTCTTGCTTCTTTTTCTTTGTTAAGATTTCCATGCAACCATCCTTGCTTTTAGTCAGCTTACATTTTCTGGTTTCTTGGGCTTTGGGTTAGGGGTACTATAGGGACTGGATGTTGATGATTAGTAGCCCAGAAATCAGTCTTTACTTCCCTTTGGCCCTTGGGAATCCTCCAGAGACCCAGGTTCCACCCAGAACCAAGATCATTGATTGATATGTTTGCTGGTGGTAGTTAACTGGGGGAATCTGAAAGCTTTGCATTATTCTTTGTAGCAGAAGTTCATAAGAGCTTTCAGTTGCTGAGGTTTGGAGCCAGGTGTGGTGAGGTGCAATCAGTAATTCCAGCATTCAAAAGGCTGAGGCAGGAGGATCACAAGTTTAAGACTATTTTGGGTAACAAACATAATAAGACCCCCTCTCTCTCTAAAACATAAAGTGCTGGGGTGGGGGTGGGGCATATAAAGGTTGGATATATGTCTTAAAGAATTTGAGCTCTCTAAGTGGATGTGTTGTTACTGGCTGTGTTTGGATAGTTGGTTCTGCTACCAAAGGCTTAATTGTAGAGGCTGGAGGAGTGTGGTTGTGAAAGTGAAGTCTGTTTGAGAACTACTACATACTTGCTGCTTGATGAGTACTAGTCAGTAACAATTATTATGATAAAAATCAACTTCTGAGCCAGGCATGATAGCTCACATACCTTTAATCTCTGTACTGGAGAGGCAGAGGCAGGCAGATCTCTGAGAGTTCAAGGCTACCTTGTTCTACATAGTGAGTTCCATCCGGGTTAGCAGGGGCTAAATAGATGTCTTAAAAAGAAGAAAGAAATTTCTGAGGCCAGGGATCATTGGGCAAGGGCTCTTACTGCTAAGCTTGACATAAGTTTGATTCCCTAGGACCCTCAAAGTGGAAAGAAAATTATCTCCACCAAGTTGTTCTCTGCCCTCAGTGTTCTCTGACACAATCATGTACTCTCACACACATATAAATAATAAACTTTTTTTTAAAAAAAGTTCTGAGCCTAGTGTGATTGTGCACACCTTTAATTCTAGCACTGAAAGGCAGAGGAGGTGGATCTATGAGTCCAAGGCCAGTCTGGTCTGCAGAGTGAGTCCAGGACAGCTGGGGCTATACAGAGAAACTCCATCTTCAAACAAACAAGTTAAAAAGTAAATCTTTGAGAATTTTATACAATGTATTTTGATCACTATTCATCCCAAATTTATCCCTATTTTTCTACCATCTCAACTTACTATCCTCCCTTTTTAAAAAAATTAATAACCCATTGACTCCAGTTTATGCCATTCATATACTTCTGGATATGGGCTAACCACTGGAGTGTGGTCTACCTACCAGGAAACCTTTTTATTTTTATTATTATTGTATATCAGGTATAATATGTTAATGCATGCCATAGTGTGCATTAAAGGACATCTTTTGGGAATTGGTTCTCTTCTTCGACTGAGGGAGCTGAAAATCAAACTCAGATGATCAGGGTTGTATAGTAAGTGTTTTTATCCACTGAACAGTCTTGCAGGTTCTACATTTAAATAAAGGTTTTATTACCTGGGCAGTAGTGGTGCATGCCTTTAGTCCCAGCACTTAGGGAGGCAGAGGCAAGTGGATATCTGTGAGTCTGAGGTCAGCCTGGTCTACAGAGTGAGTTCCAGGACAGCCAGGGCTTCATATTCATAGTGAGACACTGTCTGGAATCCTCCCACCCCTGCAAAAAAAAAGCTCCAAAATTTTTACTATGACAAAATACATCATCTATTTATCAATCCATCCACCCATCCATCCACCCACCCATCTATTATTTCCAGAACTTTTTCAACATCCCATGTTAAAGCTTTGTACCATTAAACAGTATGTTTCCACTTCCCCTTCCCTGTCCTCAGTGAACTATTCTTTGTTTTATATTCTGTCCACAAATTTGACTCTTCCTGTCATTTGCATATGGTTTCTTTCATGTCAAGTAAGATTACATCTAACTATAAGAAATAACAGACCTGTTTTAAGAGTAATAGGACCATTTAAGTCTTTCAGGGAGAAAGTTATAAGAATTTCAGTTCTTCCACTTCCTCAGTTGTTCCAAATTTAGCATTATCAACTTATTTTTTCTAAAGATTTGTTTTATGTGTGTGTACATGCTTGTATATATATGCACTCTGTACATGTAGGTCCCTGAGGAGGGCAGAAGAAGGTGTCAGATTTACCTAGAACTGGAGTACAAGCAGTTGTGAGCCACCTGATGTGGGTGCTAGAAACTGAACTCAAGTCTTCTGCAAGTACAGCAAGTACTCTTGATGGCTGAACCATCTCTTCAACTCTCATTGACAATTTCTTGTTATTGCCTTTTTTCAAGCCATTTTGTAGGTATTGGAAACACATCATCAAGGCTTTAGTGAACATTTTTCCTCCACTTGTTGAGTTCTCTTTCCTCTCCTCCCTCCCTTCCTCCTTCCTTCTCTCCCTCCCTCCCTCCTTCCTTCCCTCCCTCCCTCCCTCCTTCCCTCCCTTCCTTCCTTCCTCCCTTCTTCCCTCCCTACTTTCCTCCCTACTTCCCTCCCTCCCTTCCTTCTTTCCATTCTGTCTTAGGGTTTTACTGCTGTGAGCAGACACCATGACCAAGGCAACTCTTACAAGGACAACATTTAATTGGGGCTGGCTTACAGGTTCAGAGATTCAGTCCAATATCATCAAGGTGGGAGCATGGTAGCATCCAGGCAGGCACAGTGCAGGAGGAGGTGAGCGTTCTATATCTTCATCTGAAGGCTGCTAGCAGAATACTCACTTCCAGGTAGCTAGGGTGAGGGTCTTAGGGCCCATGCCCACAGTGACATACCTACTCGGCCACACTTCCAAATAGTGCCACTCCCTGATCCAAGCATATACAAACCATGACACTTCCTTTCTTTTTCTCTCCCCTCACCCCTCTTTCCTTCTGACACCATCTCCTGCATCCTAGACTGGCCTGGAACTTGCTTTCTAGGTTTCAATGACCTTGGACTACTATTTTTTTTTTTTTTTTCTGATCCTCTTGCCTCGGCTTCCTTTGTGCTGGATTACAGTTGTATATCACCTCACCCAGTTCTATGCTGTGCTAGAGATGGAACCCAGGACTTCATACAATTTAGGAAAGCCTAGCCTATGCTGGTATTTATATATATATTTCCCATTCTTATATCTTCATGAAACATGTTTAATCTAGTCTTTTACTCATTCTTGAGGTTGGGTAGTTAGTCTTAAATTGTTCTTTATACATTCTGGTTGCAAGTTATTTATCAGAATTAATATTTGTAAATTTCTTTTTCAGTATGTAGCCTGTATTTTTTTCTCTATTGTATTTTCTCTTTCTCTCTCTCTCTCTCTCTCTCTCTCTCTCTCTCTCTCTCTCTCTCAATTTTTAAAAATTAGTACCTTAATTTTTAGGGCAGTGTAGGCTTATGGCAAATTTGAGAGAAAGGCACAGAATTCCCTTTGGTGGTTAATATCAACCTGACAAAATCTAGAATCACTTAGGAACCAACCTCTGGAGGGAGCTTAGGTTGATTTGGGAAGACACACTGTAACTGTGGGTGGCACCATTTCATGGGTTGGGGTCCTAGACTAAAAAAAGGAGACGGAGCAGGACACCACCATTTCTCCCACTTCCTGACTGGAATGCAGCTGCCTCATGCTTCTGATGTCATGGCTTCCTTATCATGACAGACTGTACCCTCAAATTATGAGGCAATTTAGTTGTTTTTCTTATCAAAGCCATAAGAAGTTTGTCATAGTAACAATTCCCATATGTTCTTCCCCTTTCCTCAGATTCTCTCATCGGGAAGCTCTGCAGAAAATTGATAAGCCTATCCTGACATGTCACCCAGAGCCCACAGTTTGTAGTAGTGCTCAATGACACATAGTTATATGGCCTGCCCTTACAGTGTAGTGAAGAAGAACTTCCATACCCAAGAAAGCCTCTGCTCCATTGTTCTCTCTCTCCCCCACCTGGTAACTAGTGTTTCCATAGTGTATCTTTTCCCTAATGTCAGAGAGAAAAATCTTACAAGAGGTGGCTTCTTTCACTGAGTAACTTGTGCTTTTGTTTGTTTCATGCCTTTTAGCTCTAACTCTTTGAGAGCTCATTTTTAAATTTTTGAATAATATTCTACTGTCTGGAATATAAAGAATTTCTATACACCTGCATTTTTCACAGCCTACCTAAAAGAATGTGCTATCATTGACAAAGAATGGCAGAAAGGTTACTATACAGAACCCTTCTCTACTTTTTTAGTAGTAGTTCTCTATATATTTGCATACCAGACAATGTTAAACAATTTTTGCTTTCAGATGGCCTTGAATTTGTAGTAAACCTCTTGCCTTTTCCTCTTGAGTGCTGAGGTTACAAGTGTGTAAATGTTTACAACCATGCCTGGCTATGTTCAGCAAGTGTATCTTAAAGTATTTTTTCAGCATAATGCATTTCTTTCTCTGCTCTAGAACTCCAGTGACAGACACGTTAGCATATGGTCTTGGCACACCTCCGTGAAGCTCAGTTGAGCTGGTTTCCCTGATGCTCAGACTGGATAATTTCTGAGGCTTTGTATTATGTTCCTGGCTTCTGTTGTCTTCATGCTATCATGGGTCCCATCCAGGGTTGTTTTATTTTGTATTTATTTTTTATTGATCTTTTATTTTTGGGTGGGGATGAGATTGGACCCTGGGTCTTGAGCATACTAAGAAAGCATTCTACACTCAAGTATCTACAGTTCTGATTATGTTTTATTCTCAAAATTTTGACTTGTGATAACTTCTGTTTTGTGCCCAGACCTCTGTGCAGGTATATTTGGTTTACTCTTGGAGGATGATGTAGTTAGTTGTCTACATGTCTCTGTTGACTACAGTAATCATCTTGGAGTAAGTGTCTCTTAATTATTTTTCCCTTGCGAGTAATCTGTTTTTACTGGCTCTTTGTATGTCAACCAGTCTGTTTGTTTGTTCGTTTGTTTGAATTTTTTGAGACATAGTTTCTGTTTGTACTCCTGGTTGTCCTGGAACTCACTCCAAGCTCTATAAAATAGAGGTCTGCCTGCCTCTGCCTACTGAGTGCTAGGATTAAAGGTGTGCCCATTATGCAACTGTCAAGCAGTTTTAAATTACATCTGTATGCTTTTAATGTTACTGTATGAAGTTGGTATTGTTTTAGTCTCACAGAGTGCAGTCATTTTTCCTGAAGTAGGGGCTGGACCTAGTTGGTTGGGCCAAATGGTTTATTGTAAACCTTTAAAAATTGCATTTATTTTATTTATTTATTTATTTATTTATTTATTTATTGTACATGCTCATGCACATGGGCATGTACATTTTTTAGTGCATGTGTAGTCATGAGAGGATAACTTATGACAGTTCTCTCCTAAGGTAGCTGTCAGAGATCAAATTTAGGTTGTCAGTATTGTTAGTAAAAAGGAGTTTTTACTCCCTGAGCCATCTGGCAAGCCCTGACTGAGACAGGATCTCCCTCTGTAATACATGCTGTATGCTGTTCTTAATCTTGGGATCCTTTTTGCTTAGCCTCCTGAAGACTTGTATTAAAGGTATGTGCCACCACACCTGGCCAAGGAGTGTTTGCCTTTACTCCATCATGCTGTAGACAGCTTCATTTTCAGATTACTAGTCCTGTGAATACTGTCCATGGCCCAAACTGAAGCCTAACTCTGGTTGTCTTACATTTTTGTTTGTTTGTTTGTTCGTTCATTTTTTGTCTGTTTTTTGTTTGGTTTGTTGCTGTGATAAAATACCCTGGCAAAAGTAATGTAAATGAGAAAGGATTTGTTTCAGGTCACAGCTCAAGGTACAACCAGTCCATCATGGCAAGGAGGTCAAGGCAGTAGGAGCTTAAAGTGGCTGGTCACAAGGAAAAAGCAACATATGTATGTTTGCTTCTTAGCTTCAGTCCAGGATTCCCTGCCCAGAGAATAGCCCCATCTATAATTGAGATGGGTCTTCTCATATCAATTAAGTTAATCAGGGTAATCCTACATTAGGCATGGGCAGAGGCCCATCTTATAGGTGACTCATTATAGATTCTGACCATCATAGCAGTCTGTCCTGTATGTCAGTACTCAAAACTACTGTTTTTGCCATGTAGGATTAGGTCCACACATACAACATCTGAGGATCCCGTGTAGCTGTATAGAGTATATTCTTCCTGTCTATACCATGTCCCACTCTTACTCCATGGTCTCTTTTTTGTCCTCTGGCTAGAAACCTATGCTGTGCATACCCAACATTTCATGACTTGGTCCGTCCTGGGCCTAGCATAGAGCATGGTGTATCTCCAAGCTCTTGAGACATAGTCCTCTAGTGAGGAAGACATCCATTCTGAATTTGGTGCATATGATGGTGGTCTACTACCACCATCATAAAAAAAATCTTTTCAGTGTTGAAGATATAACCTAGGGCCTGGCACATAGTAGATAGTGCTCTACCATTAAGCTATACCTCAGCCCTTGACTATTCTGTTGTACCAGTGTAGAAATGACCCTATAATATGTGTCCTGCTTTTTTTGCTCTAGGACTTCAGACTCTGGAGAAGTGACACTGCTGTCTTCTGAGCCATGGCAACCCCAGATGTGAGCGTCCACATGGAGGAGGTAGTGGTTGTAACAACTCCAGACACTGCAGTTGATGGCAGTGGTGTAGAGGAAGTGAAGACAGTGCTCGTAACAACAAATCTAGCTCCTCATGGGTAAGAACTAAGCCTTGGTTCTTCTGTGTTACAGTGGCATAGCTTGGTATGCCAGGTGTAGGGTTGAGATTCAAGATTTCTTTACATATAAGATCCTAAGATTGAACCCAGCGTATTTTAGGCACAAAGGTGAAGTACAAAGTACGTCAAGCAATAGGATCAATAGAGATTCTAGGGTGATAGCTCATCACTGCAATATGGCTCTAAATCTCTTGCTGATATCTCTTTTGATAAATGGAACAAAGGGAACTAAATATTTTCTTTATCACCTCTTGTTCTAGATGTCATTATTGAGAATTAGTTGCCTAAAATGTCACATCTAACCAAACTTTTTTTTTTTTTGGGTGGGTGGGTAAGGGGCTTCAGGGTTTCTGTATAGTCCTGGAACTTATTCTGTAGACCAACCTGGCCTTGAATTTAGAGATCCACCTGCTTCTGTCTCCTTAGTGCTGGGATAAAGAGCATGTGCCATTGTTACCACACCTGACTCAACACTTATCAAACTTTATCTTCCTTTTATCATTTATAGACAGAATTGTGAGGAGAGGGCAGAAGAGTTCCTGCCCCTGGCAAGGGGTAAGATGAGGGTGGAGTTGGGGGCCATGGGACTTATTGTTCTTTCTCTCTTAAGAGGCTTGGTCCCTGGGCTTTTGTCTTGTCTTTGCTGCATCTTGTGCGTGGTATTGTCATATTGAACTTGACTTTTCCTGGAGTCTAGGTAAGCTTTTGGCTCACAACTGACAGTGAATTTTTAAGAGGAAGCTTGAGGGCTGGAGAGATGGCTCAGCAGTTAAGAGCACTGACTGCTCTTCCAAAGGTCCTGAGTTCAATTCCCAGCAACCGCATGGTGGCTCACAATCATCTATAATAGGATCTGATGCTCTCTTCTGGTGTGTCTGAAGACAGCTACCATGCACTCATATAAATAAAATAATATAAATAAGATAAATAAATCTTCAAAAGCCTCTATCTGCTTTTCTGGGTAGGTCCTGAAGGTTGTTGGAGCCTTTGGCCAGGTACTATCTTGAATTTTGGAGAGCAAAGTAGAAGCTCTTACAGGCACACAGTTTTGGTTTGCCCTAAACCTTTGACAGTTGGAGATATGAAATAGTTCAATCTCTATACTCCCTATAAGTTCTACATTTTACCCCAAGATTTTCCTTGTGAGATCCACACATTAATCAAGTTTTCCACCTTCTAAATTGCTAAGGTAGAGGTTTCTTTCCTCTGCCATGAGGCCTAGTAGTTAGTGTCTCCTTTTGTCCCAATCTTCTATGCTATTTAGGCAGAAACATAAGTTCCAACCCTGATATAATTACTATCTTAGCTATATGAAATTATATGATAGATTATCACAGAACTTCATGGACTAGAGTAACCAATGGGCTTTGCTTTCTTGGTATGTATGGGTGACCTCACTCCATAACTAAAACACAGGTTCTACATGTGACTATCACATATCAAGATACCTGTTTGAGTTTGTCTTCACTGTGGAAATTTCTACTAGTTAGGTCTGGGAACTGTAGAGTCTTCTCCATCCCATAGTAAATTGATCAAAGTTTGCCTGAGTTAAGTTGGAGAATAATAAATGATTCCCTTGATTGATGCAAAAAACGATGAAGGATAAGAACTCTTCCATCTGTGGCCTTAGTACAAAGGTGGTAGCATGCTGCCCCAGTTGTCAGTTCTTTATGCAGAACAGAGGATGCTCTGAATTCTTCCTTTGGAAGAACCCGTGTAGCACCAAAGCAGGCATATCCTGAAGGATAGGGAACTTTCTATTTTTGATAGAAAGAGTTTCCTTTATACTACTAGTTAGAAAATGAGACTTAACTCTTGTTGCATGCTATAAGAAAGAGAGAGAGAGAGAGAGAGAGAGAGAGAGAGAGAGAGAGAGAGAGGAGAATGAAAGAAAGAAAAGAAAAAAAGAAAAGAAAAAAGAAAAGAAAAAAAGAAAAGAAAAAAAATGTGAAGTAGAGGCTAGTTAATTTCTTTGTGGGAACTAATTTCTTTCCTGATTTGGGAAGACCTGGGAGTATTCATTACTTAAAAAACCTGGCAGAATTGTTCCCACCTACCACCATGCTGTAGCAAAGTCTGCCTCCTTCTGAAAAGAGCAGTTTTCAACAGAAAGCCAGGAGTTTACATGTTTAGGAAAAGTATATCTTTTTATGTGATGTGTGGACAGAAATGCCAGTTTGTTAGCATCTTTGCTGAGAGCTGGGAAGACAGTCTTACAAATTGTGCTGCAGAGGGATTGTCCACATCCATGGAGCAACTTCCCCTCTTGATCTCCACTTTAGTTCCTCAGCCATTTCCATCTGATGCTGGCCCATTGTTTACTAATGACCTTATTGGGTTTTCTACTGACTCCCAAGTAGGAGCTGTAGACTCTCCCTAAATAGCACAACTAAAGGTTTTGGGTCTCTTTTTTTCTACCCCAACTCCTGACTTCCTTCCTTGGAAGAATTTGTTTCGGACAAGGTGTAATTTTGGTTCTGTCATTGTCCTTTGCTTTATCCAAAGTTCTGGCTGAAGAGGGAGGATAGCTTCCTTTCCAAGTCCCTGCAGACTTCTTGGAGTCTGGGTGTTTACACTTAATATTACTTACTGTTCAGATCAGAGTAATTCTTTGTTGTTGTTGTTTTGAGACAAGGTCTGTCTAAATCAGTGGTTTTCAACCTGTGGGTTGAGACTCTTTTGGAAGTCGAATGACTCTTTCACAGGAGTTGTATAACATATCCTACATACCAGATATTTACATTATAATTCATAACAGTTGTAAAATTACAGTTATGAGGTAGCACCGAAAATAGTTTTATGTGGGGTCACCACAACTGAGGAATTATGTTAAAGTGCTTCAGAATTAAGACGATTGAGAATCACTGTTCTAAATGGTCCTGGCTGGCCTAGAACTTTCTATGTAAGTCAGACTACCCTGGACTAACAGCTCTGCCTCCTGAAGGCTGGCATTAATGATGTGCACCACCATTAATTAGGAGCCATTCTTTATTTCTTTTTAATATTTATTTATTTATTTATTTATTTATTTATTTATTATTTAATGTATGTGAGTACACTGTTGCTGTCTTCAGACACACCAGAAGAGGGGATTGGATCCCATTACAGACGGTTGTGAGCTACCATGTGGTTGCTGGGATTTGAACTCAGGACCTCTGGAAGAGCAGTCAGTGCTCTTAACCACTGAGCCATCTTCCCAGCCCATTAGGAACCATTCTTAATGTGTCTCAAAAATTAGATTTCAAGTTTGTACTTCTATTTAACTCTCATTCTCAAGGTAAAATAAATCTTGAGGATTGGGAAGTAGTGAGCTGACTTAACATCATCAAATATTCCACAGGAAAGATCAGGTTAAGTCCTTACCATAGACATGCCTCCCGCTCAGGGACTATTTCCTGAGCTTTCTAGATGCTAATGTAGAGTAAGTACCTGGTACATAAATCTGTGAGGGAAGTGGTCAGGCTGCAGGCTGTGGTGGGACTTGAACCATTGTCAGGGGCAGCCCTGCTTATACACTGAAAGCCTAAAATCAGCAGTAGGCCTGTCATACATGCCTGCTAACACAAAGTCTTGGTCTCTGTGGAAAAACACTGAAACAGATAGCTATAAGATACTGTAAACAGGCAGCTTTGGTGGAAATTTACCAGCCTGGATAAGAACAAGTAGTCATAGATCTTGTGGATAGTCATAGACCTTGTGTAGCCTTGGTGGATAGTACCAACTTAGATAAGGACAAATGAATCACAGGCAGAGTCATAGTGACCTGTCCCCTGAACCTTCACCCAGCTGATACTTTGTTCACTTTGTTCTGGAAGATATCTGTACTCCCCCTGAACACCTATGCTCCTGCGTCATCCCCTTCCCCACATCCTGCCTTTTTGTGTATATAACCCCTGTGTGAAAAAGTAAAAATTATGATTTGATCAGACTATAGACAAATCGTGGTTCTTTGCGTTCGACTGTTTCTCCCATCCTCTCTTTCAGGTGACCTCCCTGGACCCCTGTTTACTGCCCTGCTGGACGGGGCAAACCATGAGGTCTCACAGTGGGCAAGTGTGCCCTAGTATGCATGACACAGTTCTGGGTTCTTCTTTCTTCTCTGTAGTGAGTAGCCTATGGGTAGTTTTGTTTTTTTGAGACAGGGTTTCTTTGTGTAGCCTTGGCTGCTCTGGAACTCACTCTGTGGACCAGGCTGGCCTCAAATTCATAAAGATCACCTACCTCTGCCTCCTAGTATTAAAGTCGAGTGCCACAACTGCTCACCTGAGTACCTTGTGTTTTAACCCAGAATACCCTCCTCTTCCTGTACTTAGTCTGCTCTTAACACCCATTGCTCTTCCCAAGGATGTCTATTAAGTCTGAGAGTGTTTTCTAGCCACATATTGTCCATACTGCGTTGCGTTACTACTGTAGGCAGCCTCTCCACGTCCTGGATATCTGATGCTGCCAAACATTGGTACCCTGGCCTTAGGCCTTAACTGCTGTTCCCAGGAATCATCTATATCTCACACTACCTTTGTTTTCCTTATCTTCCTAGAGACCCCCTTAGTTAATTTTTATTTGGATATTTATATTTATATGGATGTTTTGCCTGCATGTATGTCTGTATACCACTTGGGTGCCTTTTGGGTAGAATGCCAGAAGGGAGTTTGAATCCCGTGGAACTGGAGTTACAGACACCCCCCTGTGAACCCTCTGTGGGTATTTGTGATTGAACCCAGGCCCACTGGAAGACCAGCAGCTCTTAACTTCTGGGCTAGCTGTCCAGGACCCTCTGTTTCACAAGAGTTTTCACTGAGGAATCCCTTGTCTGGGCCCAGCTCTGACCTCTGATGAATTGCAGACTTGCTTAGAAAATTGCCCATTGCTTGGGTAATGATTGTGGACATTTTGTAGACTGAACACCATCTAGCCACAGGAAAGAAGGCTACAGCTTTGAAAGCAGCCATGGATACCATAGACCTGTTAGTAAAGGAAAGAGGACCCAGAGAAGGTACATCTGTAATTCATGTGAAGTTCAGAGATAGTAAACTGCCTGATGTGGTGGCTCAGACCTTTAATTAATATCTGTAGTTGAGAGGCAGAGGTAGGCAGATTTCTGAGTTCCAGGCCAGCTAGGGCTATACAGTGATACAGTGAAAGCCTATCTCAAAAAACAAAAAGCAAAAGCAAAAAACCCAAACACATTAAACCCAAGAATGGTATGGTGGTACATGCTTTTAATAGCAGCCAGCACTTGGGAGGTAAAGGCAGGAAGATCAGGACCTTGTAAGGAGTTCAAGGCCAACCTGAACTACATGGAACCCTGTCTCAAAACAAAATCCTACAAGATACAACAAAAAAAAGAAGTAGCAAAACTCAGCTAGGACAATGGCTGCCCATGAGGGGCACTGGCTGCAGGGCTATGAGAAGGATGCTTCTAGGTATGGCCTGTAAGCAGGTTTTCCTGTATGTATCCTTAAGTCTCAGGGGCCTAGGCATTTCTGTGTGCAGGTTCTATGAGTGGAGACTTTCGAAATCTCCTAACCAGATTCTATCTGGGTATTCCACAATTACCTTTTCTGTCATGCTCTGCTTTACTCTTTTCCCAGGGTCATGAGCTTGACTCTTATGCTGTGCAGTCTTTAAGACAACCTGTCTTCAGGTCTTCTTTTATTGGTACCATAGTCCTTGGCTTTCGTCCCTTGATCTTCAGTCTTTTCTGGTGCTGAGGTTCTTTTTCCTGCCCTTAAGTGTTTTCTCAGTCTGTTTCCTACCCCTAAAACCTGTTCTCTATTCTATTGCCAGAATACTCTATATAATACATGAACCTGATATATCTTTCCACTGTCTAAAGATCCAAAGGGCAGGTTGGTGAGATGGCTCATCGGTTAAGGGCACCAACTGCTCTTTAGGAGGTCATGAGTTCAAATCCCAGCAACCACATGGTGGCTCACAACTATCCATAATGAGATCTGATGCCCTCATATGGTGTCTGAAGACAGCTACAGTGTACTTTGGACTAGAGCGAGCAGAGTGGGTCTGGGAGCAAGGAGGGGACAATGAGGCCTGGAGCAAGAGGGAGAAGGGAGGGGAAGAGATCCAAAGGGCTTCCCCAACCTTGGCCCATAGGTACCTTCCAATTCCCTGCCTCACAGGAGGAAACTCTTGGATCCATAGCCTACTTCAAGCACTAAGCAAGCTACTTCTATCTGGCTGATTCACAGTTTTTTGAGATCTGCTGAAAAATCATCCTTTGGGGCCTAGCTTCCTACCAAACAGATACAATCTTTTCACAGGTTTCTGATGACTCTGGTCTTGGACCTTGGTAGACTGCCCTCCTTGTGTTCTCTCTTTTAAAAAGTTCTTTACAGGACTGGGTGATGGGAGTGCATGCCTTTAATCCCAGCAAAGGAAGCAACTTTGCCCTTGTCATGTCTTTTCTGCCTCATCATGGCCAAAAAATAATGAAGCCCACTACCAGGTGGATCTTTCAGTTGGAGGCTAGCATGGTCTGCATGGTCTACAGAGTGAGTTCCAGGACAGCCAGGGCTACACAGAAAAGAAAAAAAGGAAACTGTCTCAAAAAGAAAAAACACGCTGGGCGGTGGTGGCGCATGCCTTTAATCCCAGCACTTGGGAGGCAGAGGCAGGCGGATTTCTGAGTTCGAGACCAGCCGGGTCTACAGAGTGAGTTCCAGCACAGCCAGGACTATACAGAGAAACCCTGTCTCGAAAAAACCAAAAAAAAGAAAAAAAGAACAACAACAAAAAAACCTTTTTATGATGTTTTTCCCCCTATACAAAAAGGAGTTTTTGTTGTTTTGTTTTTAATTTATTGGGTGTGTGCCATGGTATTTGTGTGAAAGTCAGAGAGCAACTTGGAGTAGTTGGTTTTTCCTTCCACATTTGCATAGGTCCTAGGGATTGAACTCAGGTCATCAAGCTTTCTAATCAATCCAGGACCTTAATCGTGTTTATTTGTTTGTTTGTTTGTTTGTTTATGGAGTATAATGACATATACCTTTAATCTCAGTATTTGGGGGACAGAGGAAAGTGGATCTCTGTGAGTTCAAGGCCAGCCAAAGCTACATAGTGAGACCCTGTCTCAAAACAAAACAAAACAAAACAAAGAGACAGAGTTTTACATTTTTATTGTATATGTATATATGTGACTTTTGCCTGCATGTATGCTAGTGTACCATGTGCGTACACTGCTTGTAAAAGTCAGAAGAGGGCACTAGAGCCCCTGTAACTGAAGTTACAAGTGTTGTGAACTACCATATGGGTGCTGGGATTGAACCAAGGTCCTCTGTGAAAAAGTAGCAAATATTCTTAACCTTTGAGCCATCTCTTTAGCTCCTAATTTTATTTATTAATTTCTTTTTAATTTTGGAGGACATTTGAGGTGGGGTCTTGATATGTAGCCCTAGACAGTCTAGAATGAGCCAAGTAGACTAGGCTTCTCTGGAACTTAGAGTGATCCCCTTATTTCTTTTCTTGAGTGTTGTAATCCTAAGTATATGCTGCTATCCTGGCTTTTTTTTTTAATTAATTAATTAAATTGTGTGTGTGTGTGTGTGTGTGTGTGTGTGTGTGTATGGAGGTCAAAAGACTAGGTTCTGTGGATTGATCTAAGGTTGTCAGTTTTGGCAACAAGTGCTTTTACCTGCTGAGTTAACTGACTGGCCCTGGCCTCTATTTTTTGATTGTTTATTTTGAAATAGGATCTTGTAGCCTCAAATTTACTGTATTTTTGAGGATGAACTTCAACTTCTGGTTACTTCAACTTCTGAGACTGCAGGCATGTACCTCCATGCCCAGTTTTATGTGTTACTGGGGAATCAAATCCAGGTCTTTGTGCATGTTAGGTAGGTACTCTGAGCTGAGAGGAATCCTCAGGTGTTTTGAATTTTTAAGTTAAAGTTATTCTTTTTGTGATTTTGGATTTTGTATATAAGAGAAATGATTACCATTTTATAACTACTACTACTAATTTTCTCCTTTTAAAAAGGTTTCAGTACTATATGGTTTCACCTTTTGCCTTTGCTTTTGGTTTGCTCATAATAGATTTTGGTATGAGATAAGGGTTGGTCAAGATGAATTTTTTCAAAAAGTTGTTTTTCAGAGTATATGGCTCAGTAGAGTTTGATTTCCAAAGCTATATAAATTTTATATTTTTAGCAACTTTGGTAAAAATATGAATTATTATATTGGAAATAGAAAACTTTACTAAGGAAAGAAAGAAGGGTTTTTAATTCCCACATAAGCATCTGTTGCTTCTATAAGTTCCTCACTTTGGCTTTGCTTGTCTATACCATTCTGGGCACTGGAGGCAAGCAAAAATGGAAAAGATAATACAAGCTACCTATTCTCCTGAGAGTGACATAGCCACCACCCTATCTGAATAAAGTTAGAAAAGTATAAATGGTTTGTCAATAATGACAGTCATTCTTCCACACAATAGGTGTGCTAGAGGCTACAAAGTATGCAGTTGGTGATTCTGATGTTCTTTTTTTCTGTCTACCAGGGGTGATTTGACAGAAGATAACATGGAAACAGAAAATGCAGCAGCTGCAGCTGCTGCTGCCTTTACAGCCTCCTCACAACTCAAGGAAGCCGTGTTAGGTAGGAAACCCTATTGGCTGGGAAGCTGTATTAGGTGGGAAGCCTACCTTCTGCCTACTCTGTTGCTTGCAGAGACAGGACAGTCCAGCAATTGAGGTAGCAGCCAAGGCTAACTAGGCCCTTGTTTGGGCTGTTCCTCAACATAGAAGAGACCAGGTCCTGGGTCTTCTTAAGAGGGAGGATCACACTGTATCTGAAATAAGAGTTACTTCTACCAGCCACTGGTGGAAAAAAGAAAGAAGAGTCACCCTAAATCTTGTAGCTTTTTCCTCTTTTGTATTTTATTGTCTTGCTACTGTCTCCTCCCTGTTTCCTCTGACTACCAGTGAGTGATTGTGTTTTTCTTAATATCTATGAGACCTTGTGTCATCCAGATTAAAGAGTTGGGATACCTAAGACTTGTGTCCCTAACAGCATTTCAACTATGGCTTTATTTTGTCTTCTAACATGGTTCTTCAATTGGGCATTGTTTAATGAGCTTATATTAATATTATTGTTAATAGTTACTGATAACTAGTTAAGTCCGTTTTGTGGATTCGTTTGAAATACTCCTTGGGATTGATGGGCACCCCTACTTCTGGGCTATTTCAAGCCTTCTTGGATTTTAATTTGGTTTCAGGTTGGTGGCTGCTTTCCTCATTTGTAGGAAATGCTTTGGAAAGTTTGTAACTGATTTTCTGTTTCTACTTTTTCTTGTCCATGTGTCTGTGAGAAGTGAAGATGGCTGAAGAGGGGGAGAACTTAGAAGCTGAAATTGTGTACCCCATCACTTGCGGAGACAGCAGAGCTAACCTCATTTGGAGGAAGTTTGTGTGCCCTGGCATCAATGTGAAATGTGTTCAGGTGAGGGTCAGGTGAGGCGCACACCTTTACCTGCACTTCCTCTTGCTTGGGGGTTGGGAGTGGCATCTGCCTATGCTGGACACTCCTCTAGAGGCTGAATCTCATGGGCCTGGGAGGCAGAGGAGACACAGCAGATAATCTCTGGGACCAATGAATGCAGTGAGGAAAAGCAAGCCTAATTTTGGCTGAGGTGAAGCAACAGAGACAGGTTAGTGAGAAGAAATACCTAATTTGAAGGAGGATAAGTTTATGACAGTGTAGTTCTTGTCATTTTTCTTATTTATATTAAGTACAATTATTTCTGTTAGATATTTGGTAGAAGTGGCCTCTGAGTTGCAAGTGGCTTTGTTTAACAGACGAAGGTGTGTTCTGAAGAGACTCCTTTAGTAGCTAGGGGATGTTGAGTGGGAAAAGTATTCTCTTTCTGGCAACATGGTAGCTTAGTACCTAAATTCATCTTATATTGAAACAGCTCACTAAGATGTATTCATAAAGCTGTTTTAAGTTTAGTTATTCTATTTTATATGTATGAATGTTTTGCTGCATGTATGTATGTGCACCACCTGCATGCCTATTTCCTGAGGAGGCCAGAAGAGGGCATCAAATCCCCTGGAACCGGAGTTATGAATGGTTATAATCCATCATGTGGGTTCTGGAAATAGAATGCTGGTCCTCTGCAAGAAAACAAGTATTCTCAACCCCTGAACCATCTCTCTATCCCACCATAAAGCTACTTTAAGGTGGCAAAAGTTAAAAGTCATCAGTCCCAGGGCTTAATTGTGGGTAGAGGTCACAGACAGAATGCTGAGTCTTGCTCCTGCTCAAGACATGGGTTATCTCAGTTTTGTCTGCTGGGTGTAAGAAAGTGAAACCTTGGATTCCTCATGGAATGTGTTTACACAGGGGCTGCTCATGACATTAGCCCTCTTCTGTTCACCCTGAACAGAATGTTGGCACCTCCAGTTTTAGCAATGAGAGCAGAATCTTGCTCTTTAGAACACTGGCCTGTAGCAGTATGGTTAAGACCCCCATCAGAGAAGAGCTTAGTTTTAAGTCATTTCTGGCCTGACTTCTCCCCAAAATTGACAGAAATAGTTGAAAGGTTCTCTTTGAAGAAATCACCTTTACTTTATGTAATTTCTACAAAGTTCTAAGGAGGGGAAAAGAATGCCTCAGATAGAAATAAAATTAGAGCACTGGACACGGGGAACAAGGTGCCTTGGATGGGCACGTTTAGACAGAGAATTAGCTCATTACTAGGATTACAGACATGTATCACTGTACCCAGTTTTTTATGTTGGTGCTGGGAATCCAAACAGATCCCTTATGTTTGTGTGGCAAGTAGTTTACCAACCGAGCCATCTCTTAACTCCAAATAATTGCTTTAAATTTATCTCAGTAATAGAGAAGCCTGAACATGAATGAAGAGAATATTAGTGATCGGGAGGATAGAACCAAAGACTTCATCCAAAGCTCAGTTCATAGATATAAGAAAGTGGCAGGTGAAAGCAGGAGGAAGAGAGATGGCAAATCTGTCTGCAAGGAAGGAGGCTGAAGACTTCATAAGGAGAGAAGACTGCAGTCTGTCTTTTAAAAGACCTGAAGGGTTTTCAGATGAACAGAAAGGCTCCCCCTGAAGTAATTTAATGTTAAATAACAGCAGGCTGGAGCTTAGTGGCTGATCATTTGTTTAGTGTGTATAAGGCCTTGAGTTTAACTCTAGCATGACAAGAGAGAAGTAAGTAACAATACTTGAATAAGATAAGGTCCCCCATACCCACCTTTTCAGTTTATTGCATAAATGTGTTAAGTTAAAAAGCAGACTCCAGATTATGATATAAGCTGTGATACTTTAAAACTTGTGACACAAGACAGAAAGTAAATTCTACATCTTGCAAGGAAATCTTCATTTAAGCTTCCATGAGCTACAAGCATCTAAAAAATTGGTTCTCAGAATGGAGAGATGACTCAGTGGTTAAGAGCACTGACTAGTCTTCCAGAGGTCCTGAGTTCAATTCCCAGCAACCACATGGTGGATCACAACCATCTGTAATGAAATCTGATGCCCTCTTCTGGTGTGTCTGAACAGAGTGATAGTGTACCCACATATATTAAATAAATAAATAAATAAATAAATAAATAAATAAATAAATAAATCTTTTTTTAAAAGTGGTTTTTAACCTTCCTAATGCTGCGTGCAACCTTTAATACAGTTCCTCATGTTGTGGTGACTCCTCACCATAGCATTATTTTTGTAGCTACTTTATATAATTTTGCTACTGTTATGAATCATGATATGCAACCCCCTGTGAAAGGGTTGTTAGACCTCCAAAAGAGTCATGACCAACAAGTTGAGAACAACTGATCTGAAGTCTTTGCACCTTCAGCTGATCATCCTTAGCCAGTCCAATCTTTGGCAAAGACCTGGCAAATGCTCTTGTATTGGCTACCCCATAGTTGAGTTACTTCACTTGTATTCTGATGTTGAACTATAGTGTTATTTTAGGCAAATTCCCTCATTAGATTGTTGAGCAAATAATTCAGTGCATATGCATGTGAGTCTGCTGGTGCATGCTTGCACACACACACACACACACACACACACACACACACACACACATTTGTCTAGCAACCAAAAGACTCTAGATTCAATTTCCAGTACTACCTAAAAAACAAGTAAAAACATATTTTGTGATCTGTAGATGGCTCAGTTGGTAAAGGGTTTGTTATGCATGATTGAAGATCTGAGTTAAAATCCCTAGCACTCTCAGCAGGTTTGCTATGAGATTGTGTCTAATAGTAATAGCAGAAGCTACAATTACAAAGTCTCACCTACATGACTCAAACATTAGCTGAAAAGGGATGACACCAATGTGCATGCTAAACTGGATGGAGAAAATCCACAAAGCCTCACTCCTACACAAAGAATTGTAGGCTACTGAGGAAAACTGGGAGTGGGAGAGGTGATCTTCCTAAAGAAGATCACACCAATTGGTTGTCCAGTACCAAATAGTTATCCCTGAAAACATACATACAAGTACCATTACATGGACTGAGCAGGTTATATTTAGGTATACATGTATATACATATATGCATGCAATAACAATTTGTGGGAAAAGAGGACTTAAATTTGAAAAAGAACAAGGAAGGGTATATGGGAGAATTTAGAGGGAAGAAAGGGAATGGAGAAATGTTGTAATTAAATTCTAATTTTTAAAAAAACCTAGTGCCATTTTTTTTTAAAGCATTATGGTGCATACTGTCATTTCAACACTAAAGAGACAGACAGGAAAATTTTGGGAGCTTAGGGCTAGCTAGTCTTTCAAATTAGTAAGATCCAAGTTTGGTGAATGTCTTAGTTACTTTTTTATTGCTGTGAAGAGACATCATAACCAGTGCAATTTATAAAAGAAGGAGTTTATTGGGGCTCATGGTTCCAGAAGGTTAGAGTCTGTGGTCATCATGGTGGGAAATATGACAGCAGGTATGAAGACATGGCACTAGAGCAGGAATTGAGAACTTCTATCCTGAGTCACAGGCATGAGGGAGAGAGGGGAGAGGAGTAGGTAGGTCCAGTGCTGTGAATGTTTGAAACCTCACCCCTCTGACATGCCTTCTCCAAGGAGGCCAGATCTCACAATTCTTCCTAAACAGTCTCACCAACTGGGGACCGAGTATTCAAATATATGAACATATATATATATATACACATACATACATACACATCAAAAAAATTTTGACTAGTTTCTTTAGATTCTATTCATCAGTGACCCCTTGGACAGTATTAAGTATCCTCCTGCATTTTTCTGTTAATTTTCCTAAAGATATAACTCAGGACTAATAGGAAGCTAGTCATGATCTTTACTTTATCAGCAGTAAGTTTAAAAGGAATTGAGGATATGGATAGTGTACATGCAATGTTTTTTTCTTCTATAAAAATAGTCTGTGGAAGGTGCTACAAGAAAAAGCAGAAGTTGGGATACAGTGTCAGGAAGAAAAGGATTTGGAGGTTACTGATTCCTTGGCAATGGTTTAATGACTGGGAAAAATGATAAGTTTATTACAATGTATTTCATGTAATTTTTATTACTTATATAAAGTACACTTACTTCTGTTGGGTATGTGCATAGAGAGAAGCACGGTTTCCTGAAAAGGTTTACCAGTGAATGTGGAAGGAGTGGTGGGCTAGGTATTCCTGACTCCTGAGACAAACTTCAAATACAAATTGGGAGACAGAACTATAATAAAATACCCAATCTGCAGAGCCAGGCATGATATAGTACATGCCATTAATCTTATCATACAGAGACAGAGACAGGCAGATCTCTGTGAGTCCCAGGTTAACTTGGGCTACAGCAAGTTCTTGGACTGCCAGAGCTACACAGTGAAACTTTGCTTTCAAAACAAAACAAAACAAACAACAGCAAAAACAAAACTCGAGTAGTGGCACATGCCTTTAATCCCAGCACTCAGGAGGCTGAGGAAGAGAGATCTCTGTGAATTTGAGGCCCACTTGGCCTCTGTATAGCTTTGTAGGACAAGTTCTAGGACAGCTAAGGCTACACAGAGAAACCATATCTCAAAAAGTCAAAAACAACTCCCATCAAAAACTCCAAACAACAGCAAAAACAAGGTTGTAAAATGGCTTGGTAGTTAAGAGATCTGGGTTCAATTTCTAACATCCACATGGCAGTGCTCTATCTATCTTATCTATCTATCCATCCATCCATCCATCCATCTATAGAGAGAGATAACTATATCTATAACTCTAGTTCTAGGGTATCTTATGCCATCTTCTGACCACCCTAGGCACCAGGCATATTCATGCTTCACTCACATACATACATACAAGAAGAATACTCATACACATAAATTTTCAAAAAACAACAGCAACAACAAAAACAAATAAAAGCCTGTCCTGTATGCTTAAAAAATGCAAAAGTAAAGAAATATAAAGGCAGTTTGGGAAGCGGTTTTATGAAAGACTCTGATGAACCTTGTGGTCATTCTTGGGTTGAGTTCAGTATCAAAACAAAACAGGGAGAAAAGCTGTAATTGGGACAGTTGGTGTAGCTGAATATGGACTGCAGGTGAACACTAATAAACTGATGATTTCCTGATCTGGGAAGCCGTTTCATGATTGAATCAGAGTACCTTGATCCAAGTCTGTGTCTATGTACTATGGGGTCAAGGGCTAAAGGTCTCACCAGTCTAGAAGACATGCACATACATGTCTTTGAAGATTCCAGTGGTACAGAAGGGCCTAGTGAAATAGCTCTGATTCTGAAGAAAGTGTAGTGTAGTTCCTGAATTATCCTTATAATTATTCCATAAGTTTGAAATTATATCAAAATAAAAATTACATAAAAAAAAAATCCCATAGATAACATCATAGTGAAGCACCAAAATAACCGGGTTAAAGTTTCTTAAAATGGCCAGAAAGTTGAGGATATAGCCTAGGAGAGGCCCTGGTTTCAATACTCAAAATAACAAGGACCAGCTTGTTAATATGATGGTGCATATATTATATCCTAACACACACTCAAGAGGCAGAGACAAGGCAGAATTCTGAGTTCAGTGTCAGCCTGGTTTACATAGTTCTAGGCCAGCAAGGACTACACAGTGAGATTATACCTCTAATAAATAAGCACCCCCCCCCCCCCAAATAGAAATGGCTAGAGAGCAGAGGGAGATTGCTCAGGAGAATCTGAAAGGCAGTGAGGTGAGGTAGAGCCAGAGGTTGTATAGTGCTAGATTTTCCCTATGATACAAGAGAATTATTGTAACGCTATCTCTGAACATAAGTATGGAATAGATATTTTCAGACAAAACTAAGTTTCCATCAGCATATCTTCTCCAAAGAATGCTCTGAATATGTTTCATGTAGAGAAAACAAGAGATCCCAGACAGAAACATAGGTCTAAGGAGGAATGGAGGGTAGGAGACATGAAACACTGATGGGGATGAAGTGTTGGGTAGCCAGGCGTGGGTACAAATGCTAATAGGAATCCTAACATTTGAGAGGCTGAAACAGGAGAATGGCTGTGAGCTTGAGACCAGCCTGGACCACATAGTAATTACCAGGCCAGCCATGGGTACATAACAAGATCATATCTCAATTGCAAATAAGTGAGTAAATAAATAAACACAATTAAATAGAGAGGAATACTAGCTAAACAGTAATGCTCAGTGCTTAGTGGCCTTTGACAGTTAAGGCATAATATCCTCAGGACCCAGCATACAGCATGAAAAAAGAAATGGAGTGAGCCATCATCCCACATGAGAGAAGGAGAGGAAAGGGGTAGCAAACGAATAGGTTCCTGGAACCAGAGCACCAGACATGAGCAGGATCAGCCAAGAAGGCAAGGTCAGATGAGTAGAGTTGATTGCAGGATGAAGGGCTGGATGCTGGGTACTACAGTGGTCTTCTAGTGCTGCTCTGATCATCAGTGTAAACAGAGTTCTTTCCTGTTGCTATGGAATATCAAGGAATCAGGCCCATCCCTTCCACCAGCAGATGGTCATGACAGTTGTGACCATGCTACCTGCAGAAACTGGTCCATCTGAACTTTATTTTCATTCTTTGGTTCTAGTCATTGCTTGCTTAAGAAAAATGAATAGGGGGCTGGAGAGATGGCTCAGTGGTTAAGAGCACTGACTGCTCTTCCAGAGGTCCTGAGTTCAAATCCCAGCAACCACATGGTGGCTCACAACCATCTGTAATGAGATCTGATGCCCTCTTCTGGTGTGTCTGAAGACAGCTACAGTGTATTCATATATAATAAATAAATAAATTAAAAAAAAAAAAAGAAAAATGAATAGTATGTTTTACTTTTCTAAGCTTTCTACCCTAGCAAACCACAGAACACTATTTAGTCAAGAATGTGGTTCTCCTAACTTTAAGGTGGACATGTGTGAGCACTATGCAAGACAGAACACTGTGCATTTTACATTTCTGTGGCTTCTTAGTGGGCCCATCCAGGCAAGGTGTCATCCATAGGTAGGTTATGTGCTTGTGTTTTGATTAATACCACATTTTTCTGATGTGATATGGGTGTACATCACTAAAGGAATAAGTTATCCGTAAGAAAGAGATTTGCTGTGTCTTTTCTAGTAGAAGAGTACATGAGCTTTCTTCTCGGCTGTGGTCTACTCCTTCATATCCTACATAAGGCTTTTTTTTTTTTTTTTTTGGTGGGGCTGTAGCATGCCAAGTATCAGGTAGAGAACTGGCTACTGGGGATATTCCAATAGAACACTGTATCAGAGTGTTCTACACTGAGGTCTGTGGCTGATAGAGCTATGATTCTCTTTCTTGCTGTGAACCTCTAGTGCAGCCTGGAGCAGGAAGAGAGAATAGGCTGTGCTGCAGTTTCACCAGGCCTGTGTCAGGCTAAGAAGGTCCTCTACTGTGTTTCTTTCTAGTATGATGAACATGTGATCAGCCCAAAGGAGTTTGTGCACCTGGCAGGGAAATCTACCTTGAAGGATTGGAAGAGAGCCATCCGGATGAATGGCATCATGCTCAGGTGGGCATCTGACTAGCTTGAGATGATGGGAGGGGTTTGCAGCCATTGCTTTTTCATTTGGTTTTAGATTTTTGAAGATGAGGTATTTTAGTTAAGTTTATTTTAATTCCCACTAATTCTTTACTTGATGGTAATGGTGATGGGGTGTGTGTGTGTGTGTGTGTGTGTGTGTGTATGTGTGTGTGTATGTGTGTGTACATTGAATATGTCACTATTAAAACTTAAGGATATAATCTGGTATTTGTGCATAGATAGACATTTAGGTTTAATTTTTTAACAACTCTTTATGCTGCTACCCTTTACTTCTGTCTTTTTTATTACTTTTCGTTAAAGTCTCTTGCAAAGTGCACAGGTACTTAGGACATGTCAGGCTCACATTCTTTTATGACCCAAGAGCCACCATATCTGTCTATCTGGAATTTAGCATACTCTGTTAGGAGTATTGCAGCAACCAGTGCCACCTCACTTCCTAAGCAGCCACTCCCTCGGGTACTGTTTTCTGTCCAAGTAATCAGAATTTAGCCTCAGAGAAATCAGCTCTGGATACTTTCTCATAGCTCCTAGCCTTATATTTCTGAGATCCCCTGTGTTTTCTAGGATATGTCTGATGGGATAGCTGTTGTAACCACAGGCTGAGGGAGGTATGTTAGAATTGTCTCAGGCCAGTACTGCCTATAGGCTAAGTATAGCTAGAGCTTCTGGCCTTCTGTTTATGGGTCATATTAGGCTGGTTGAAACTGGTCAAGTTTTACAAAAGGAAGTATTTAGAACGGAAGACCCTGGTAGGTGAGAATAAGTGACTGTAGCTTTAGATATTGTCTTAATTTAAGCTTTGAGTAACTCCCTTTCTGTCCTTGTAAAAGGTAATGCTGTCCCTGGAAATGATTCCTACCTCTCTCTTCTTCAGTACTAAGCCACTCACCACCTTTGTTAGTTGTGGGTCTGCTCCCTAGGTCCGTACTCAAAATATAGATACTTGCTAGCTAGTATTTTCATCTCCTTCCTGTGGATAGAATGCTGTGTGTGGCCTAGGGTAGCTGTGCCACCTGTTCTGCACTTACATTGAGCTTTGTGCACAGTGAAAGTTGCAGCTCATCTTCTACCTCAGTGGAACCAGTTGGCAACTTTGGCCCCTGCAGTTAGACAGTGGATGAGGTATTTTCAGTTAGGTCTCACCTGAACTGCTCTGGCTTCTCCACAGGAAGATCATGGACTCTGGAGAGCTAGACTTCTACCAGCATGACAAGGTTTGCTCTAATACTTGCCGCAGCACCAAGATTGACCTCTCAGGGGCCCGTGTCTCCCTGAGCAGCCCTACATCCACAGAGTACATCCCGCTCACACCAGCTGCAGCTGATGGTAGGTGCAAGAGGCTGCCAGTCTTGCAGGTCAATTACAACTATCTTGACCAGTCCTCTCTGGCTGCCATACACCTTGTCTGTTCCCTTCCACATGGGGTCCTACAGTGTTAGGTCAGCCTTCTTTGTAGTTTTCCTGAAAGCACATCTGGGAATTTGTTGGGTTTGCTAATGGGGAATCTTTTGTTTGTGTTTTGGTTTGTTTGTTTGTTTGTTTGTTTGTTTGTTTCAAGACAGGGTTTCTTTGTAGCCCTGGCTGTCCTAGAATTAATTCTGTAGACCAGGCTGGCCTTGAACTCACAGAGATCTGCCTGCTTCTGCCTCCTGACTGCTGGGATTAAAGGCATGTACCACTGCCACTTGTCTGCTTGTAGGGAGTCTTAAAACACTTCTGCTGTTTTTATTTTAAAATAGTAATTCACACATACAGGGGTATAAAGAATGGATGGCCTATGTCCCTAGGCCTGCTCTCTCCCACTCAAGGTTTTCCTGGATTGGGGATACGTGTTCTTTAGTGCTTGGTGCTTTGAAAAACTGTCTTTTTCAGATCTCTTACTGGTACCTGGATGCAGGTCTTTCCTGCCATTTTGATTTTGGGTGACAATTTAGGATAGTCTTCTCTGTTGACATCTATCCTTCAGAGTTGTAGAAAGGTTGACTTTTACATTCCCTCCCCTTTTCATGGTTTTTTGAGGCAAGGTTTCTCTGTGTAGCCCTGGCTGTCCTGGAACTAGCCCAGTAGATCAGTCTGGCCTCGAACTCACAGAGATCTACCTACCTCTGCCTCCAAATGTTGAGGTTAAAGGCATGCACTACTATCTCCCTGCAGTATTCTAGAACTCTGTCCAGTTTTGAGAGAGGATTTTTGTAAATGGAAGTGAGAATGAAGTTGGAATGTGAGCTACTTGTTGTGTTACCTGGTGAAACTGAGCTGTTTTCTCTTTCTTGGCAGTGTCACTTAGCTATCATTCTACAGTGTTAAGCTGACATGTACTTCCAAATGATCAAGGATCTATGACCTCTGTTTAACCAGGCCAGTTGAGCCTCATTTGGGGAGGGGGGAAGAGTGAGGTCCTATGAATTCTTTCTGTGTTTTTCAAAGTGCTTTGTTGTAGAATAGTTGGTCAAGATTTGGCAGAGTCAGAGTTAGGGTTCAGCTCTTCTGACAGTGGTACATTCTCCTCTTCAGAAGCTCAGGGTCATAGGTCAGGGACTGACCTTTGTTAGCTCTGTCCTTAGTCCATGTTTATGGTCTACCGTGATCTGACAGTGTCTTTTGTTTAGCTCCTTTCTGAACCCAAAGCACCAGGTATATTAGGGGGTCAGGACAGAACTGTTCTGGGGAACACATCAAAACAAAAGGCAGTGTGGGGAGTGAGTGGTTCAGGTCTTGGTGGCTGACTTGGATTTCCTTATTAAAATTAGTCACAGCCCTTCAGAGGCTAGTGAGGTGTTTTAAGTATACTTGGAATTAGGTAAACTATGGGATTTGGTTGATAAGTATATTAAATGCATTTTCAACCTTGTGGTGTTTCCAACTGATGATATGTTTATCAGTGTGTAGCTCCATCATGACTGGAAGAACATCTATTAGTTTATTCCTGCAAGCCTTAGTGAAATGGTAGCCAGCATGCCAATTTCATGGGATTATTTTGTAGGTCTCATGCAAAAAAGAAATGTATAGAATAGCTTTTATAGTAAATAGTCAATACATAGTGGTTCCTGAAAAAAAAGAACATTGACTGTAGGCCAGGGCAAATAGGAACTGCTAGTGCCATCTCCTGACAGAACAAGAGGGCTTTCTGAGCCCTCTAATCAAGGGAAGTAGTGCCTGGGAAAGACAGAATTGGGATTAGCACTTAGCTTTTCTGGTTATTTAGTTTTTTAGCTTAGGATTTCTATGAGTCTTTGGCTTTAATATCATATGGCTAGGGAGAGGTGTTTCTGTTCAGTTGATTCCATGCATACATGACTCACCAGCATTACAACATTGATGAGTGGTAGGCCAGTTGGAAAGTTTGTGGAATATGTCTGCTTCTGAGTCTGCTCTATGCTAGATCTGTACATGAAACCTTGGTCAGAAACTCCAGAACTTCTAAGTACAAACTCTATGGTCATTGAGTTCGTAGGTATCAGAAATGTACTTGGTGATACACTAGAATGGATGGTTTGTCTCTCTTTTAATATAAAAGAATGGAAATACAATGAGTTCTAGGATTGCTCTGGCATCAGTCAAATTTAGTTGAGGTAAGAGTGACCCCATAAGGCAGAAAGAGAGGCAAGGTGGGCAGAGTTCCCCTGCCTGTTTCCTTCTCAAGGCTCAGTTGCAGGGACTTGGACATAGAACTAGAGGAGCAGATGTTGGGAACTGCTAAAGTTGAATAATAGCTCAGGGGGTGTTTTCTTGTTCTTTGTGTGTTTAAAGACATCTGTGATTGAAAATAAACTCACTGTGGAGTAGAGAAGTACTCTGAATGAAGTAGAGAATTACTAGTGTATTGTGCTTATCAGTTCTATGAAAATGGATAGCAAAGAAGGATTCAGATGGAGCCTTAGTAGGGTTATTAGGATTTAAAGTTCTGGGGGCTGTAATGTAGAACAACACTCACCAACAGCTCTGCCTTACCCGCAGTGAATGGCTCACCTGCCACCATCACCATAGAGACCTGTGAGGACCCTGGTGACTGGACCACAACCATTGGAGGTATATCCCCTCAGCTTCTCAGGATTATGGGTGGGCCCATGGCAGGAACTATCTATCCATGATCTGATCCTAGCTGGGTTTAGGATCCAACCATTGACCTGCTAGATTTATGGGCTAATAATATAGAACTCAATGCTTTATGTGCTGGCTTCCTGAAGTTATGTCCTTTACTACTTCCTGTTGTCAGTTACTCTGTACATCGATTTGTATCCTGTCTACCTGATTCTTTCTCCATCATAGATGACACATTTGCATTCTGGCGTGGATTGAAGGATGCGGGCTTACTGGATGAAGTCATACAGGAATTCCAACAGGAGCTGGAGGAAACCATGAAAGGCCTGCAGCAGCGAGTGCAGGACCCACCCCTGCAACTCCGAGGTAAGAGGGCCTGAGTCACCCTCCCGCTAGCCCCAGGCCCTGCTATGTGGCTGGGATAGAAGCTGAACCTAAACACAGGATCCTACTGTGCTGAGGGGAGTTGTCAGTAGGAGAATCTTTGGAGCTGGCTCCTTCCATAAGAGGTCCATCAGGAGCCAGTCCAGCACTGGAATTCAGGAACTTTAGGAGTAGCGTAGATTTTTACTAAGTTTTTGGTGTTGTCTCTTTCAGATGCTGTCCTCCTCAACAACATTGTGCAAAACTTTGGCATGCTGGATCTGGTGAAGAAGGTACTGGCCAGCCACAAGTGCCAGATGGATCGTTCTCGGGAACAGTATGCACGGGACCTGGCAGGTATGCCCAGCAGCAGTGTGGAGTTTGAGGAACTTGTAGGCTCACCTCTCTAGTCATGTGTCCACATACTTTTCTGAGACATGTCTGCATAGGTGAGCTTTTCATTTGAGGACTAAGAAGTCAGAACAACACTAGACATCATGCATGGAAAAATCAGTAAAACTCCAGTGGCTGTAGTCAGACCTTGTCAGTACAGAAAGCACAGGTCACTGTTTACTGACCTTTTTGTGATGAACCAAGTTATTTAATTTAAAGGAATAAGACCGGGAAATGGAAAAAACATCTGCTCCAGCCAGAGCTAGATTATCCTGTGGTGTTTGTGTATTAAAATAAGTTTTCTCTGGTGTTTTTACTTAAAAGTGTGCCCTGCATGTGACTCTGTGTGTGTGTGTGTGTGTGTGTGTGTGTGTGTAATAGGTATTTTACTTGATTGCTTTGGTCTAACAACAACTTTCATGTGAAACTCACTAGAACACATTGGTGCTGAGGGGAAGATTTTTCTTATAGCACTTACTCTTTGGAACCGGGGTCTTGGGTCATCATGAGGGCCATTAAGGGACCCACTGCTGCCAACCTTGCCAACCTTTGGCAAGCAGCCCTCTAGTCATCCAGTTGCTGTTGGTTTATGATCTGCTCACTGATGGTATATGTCTGCTTTTTCCCTGTGGGAATACTGTCTGTACCCATCCCTGTTCTCTGTGGTGATGCTGTGTGTCCCCTGCAGCCCTGGAACAGCAGTGTGATGAACATCGCCGCCGTGCCAAGGAGCTGAAGCACAAGTCCCAGCATCTCAGCAATGTGCTCATGACGTTGACCCCAGTTTCTCTGCCATCCCCTATGAAGCGGCCTCGTCTTGCACGGGCTACATCTGGACCAGCTGCTATGGCTTCCCAGGTGCTTACACAGTCTGCACAGATTGCTCTTAGCCCTGGAATGCCTATGTCCCAGTTGACCAGTGTGCCACTTGCCAAAGTAGTATCTACACTGCCCTCCACTGTCCTGGGCAAGGGCTCTCCTCAAGCTGCCCCAGCCAGTTCACCAGCTTCCCCGCTGCTTGGAGGCTACACGGTTCTGGCCTCCTCTGGCTCTACCTTCCCCAGCACGGTAGAGATTCATCCGGACACATCCAGCCTCACAGTTTTGAGCACAGCTGCTATGCAGGATGGCAGCACAGTACTAAAGGTGGTCAGCCCCCTACAGCTGCTCACCCTACCTGGCCTGGGACCCACCCTACAGAATGTGGCTCAGGCATCACCTGCAGGCAGCACCATTGTGACAATGCCTACAGCAGCTGCCACTGGACCCGAGGAGCACACAGCCACTATTGAGGTGGCCGCTGTAGCAGAGGACCATGAGCAGAAGTAGCTGGCAGGGAGGATAAAATCCTTCCAAGATGGGCTGGCTGCCTCTCCTCAGGCCACTGCAGGCAGAGGCCACTACAGACACAGGCCACAGGGCTGGCTCAGCACAAGCAGGTCTGATGGGCTGAACCAAAGAGAGGATTGCCGGATGAATCAAGAGAAGAAAAGGGGGCAGAATGTTGCCAGCAACCTGGAAAATCTGTCTTCAACTTATAAACTTCCTCCCCTTTTTTTGTGGGAAATACTCTTTTCCATCTGTTGCTTATTAATCCTGTTTACACATTGGGCCTTGAGCAGGAACCAGAGGGTCACTGACCAGGAGGAGGCCTGGGTGCTTCTGGTACAGCTACAGAGCCAGCACCAGAGCCCAGCTAATCATAGGTCCTAGTGCCTGCACCCCCATGGGGCTGAGCCTGCTGGGACATTATTGACACATGTCTTAGGCAGCATGCCTGAGTGTGGAAGCCATTAGATCCTATGGATTTGGTCTCTTCCCACAGTTCTCTGTTGGTTCAGTATGGCCAGTGTCCATGTTCCTTCACTGCTGGGAACATGCCCTGGGGCTAAGTGCAGACCCCAGTCAGGACCCCATCCCCCACCCCATAGGCACTCAGGTGGTGAAGGGGTCTCATGGACCTGGCATGTTCTAGACTCCTTTGCACATGGGTTGCAGGTGTTTTTAAGTAAATTGCTTAGTAGCCTTCTAGGGAAAAAAAAAATCAAATTTATAGTGTTTTCAACCAAAACAATGCTGAGTGCCTAGGCTCCTGAGTCAGTTCTGGGAGGGACCCAGGGCACCAATACATACACACCTAGCCAGGTGCTAGAGGTCTTAAGTAGTGTCTTTCCCTGAGACAAAGCTCTGGAAGACTTTTGTGGAAGTATGCCTAAGACTTGGGATAGCTCAAATGACTCCCTGTGTGCAGTCGGCTCTTCTACTCCCCTATAGTTGGGCCCCTAAATTTCTCCTGGAGATGGAGCTGGGCCTCTCTGGCCAATACTCAGTGTCTCTATCCTGAGATCTCCAGGGTATGTAAGGCTGTTTAGAGTGGTGGGTCGGTCAGCTGGAAGACGGGATCTAGAATGTTCCATGGAAGGCTGTCTTCAGGCAGTTTTTACAGGTCTAGGTTTGGGCCCATGCTAGGGGCTACCTAGGCCAGAGTTCTTAGAACCAAACAATTCAGGGAACAAGTTTTGGCCTCTTGGTAAAGGATGTCCTGGGATAGTCCTAAGGTGCCTCTTGAACCTCCTGTTCTGTCAACTGAAGGCTTTCCTTTCAAGGGCCCCATAGCAGGAAGGAATGGGCCACTGTCCCATTTCACTGCTTTGAAGGTTACCTTGTCCTTCCATCCATGCATCCCCCTCAAGTGCCCAGATTCCTTTTACACCATTGCTGTGACTAGGTCCTTACCTCCCCCTGCTCTCACGCCATGTCAAGCTACTGAGGTTCTTGTTTTCCTTCTGTTCCATCACTGTTCACTGTGGCCATGAATCGGCTGGTTTTGGCAGATGTTTACCTGTTTATGTATATACTCCTTTTAAAAACTTGTTTTTTTCATTGAGTTACAAGTCCTGTTATATGCAGCTGTATGACTCTAGGGGCATTGGGAAGACCACCAGGGTGGGTACTTCCTTGAAGTCCCTGCTCTACAAGATCAGACTAGATTAATGTCACAAATAAAACCTTCCTGTCCTAGGAACCAAGAGCCATTCCTTGGCACAAGCTCCAGATGTCATTTGCTTTTGGGGATCTGAGCCAGTTTCCTTTCTTCATAAGAGCAAGGTTGAAACGTTTTTGGCCCTTGCCCCTTAGAACATGGAAGTACTGGAAGGTGAAGTTTATTTCAGAGCCATTCAACAGTAATTCTCAAATCAACTTCAGAATTAGTTATAGCACTCCTTCCCAATGTCCTCAGAGGCTGTCTACAGCCCACCCTCCAAGGCCTTCTAGCAGGACAGAGAAGGCCCAATAGTCCCGTTTGCATGGAACCCTCAGTTCTGGGAGAGGAAGTGTGATTACTGCCCCACCATATGTTTGTACCTGCCTCTCTGGTTCCTACTGATTCCTATTGCTGTGTTCCCTGCTTGTTGGGCCATTCAGGGCCTAGGAAGGAAGGTCTTCCCCCACCACATGCAAACACGGGTGCTTGCGGCTGCTTTCAGTTTGTTTTTTTGAGAAAATAGGACAGGATTTGGTTTTGCAGAGGGTGCAAGTTCCTTTCCATGCCTGCCCAGGAGGCACGCAGAAGGGCAAGTTTGAGTTCTTTGAGTTCTACTTTGTATGTGTTTAGCAAGTATCTGCTTGGTACTTTGATTTAAAATAAAAAAAAAAAACACTTTTATAATTTGTGTGTTTGTCTCTTGTAATGAAAGCTGTGAAGAAACCAAATTTAACTTGTAAAACCATGTCCCTTGTGACAGTGCTATTGTTTCAGGTCCTTTAGACATATCTGCCCACAGAGTCTAGTTATGGTCTGGGTCCTGAAGTCAAGCAGGTTTTTTTTGTTGTTGTTTTATTTTTTGTTGTTGGTGGTGGCTTTTTTGTTTTTGTTTGTTTGAGACAGGTTCTCTACATAGACCTGGCTGGCCTGGCTCACAGGGATCCCACCTGTCTCTGTCTTCTGAGTGCTGGGATTAAAGGTGTGCACCACCACTCCCTGTTCAAACAGTTTTAGTAACTATACCAAGTACTGTTTGGCTTCTGTGTTGAGCTCAGAGTACAGGTGTGCATGGCATAGGTGAGCCTCCATGTCACTGCATCAGACTGTGCAGTCAGGGTGGCTCAGAAGCAACAGAGAGTTACTACTTACAAATCAAGGCAGACATTGTAGAACTATTAAGAACGTGGAACAAGGTGAGGATATAAAGCTAGAGTAACTACTTCACCCTGTCCCAGTGCTGAAGTTCCCGTAACTTCTCTAGAGGGTTGGGAGAGGCCATTACTGTCCAGCTAGCCTTGTTCTTCCCTTGCCCTGCTTGCTTGAGATCCTTCTTCACCACTGTTCCCCTATTTGGTATTATGATTCCTAGGGAACCACAGATAGGCCTCTCCTACATTCTACAGAAGAGAGAGGCAGATAGCATGTCATATCACTTAAATGAGTGTTGGTAAGCCACAGACTTCCTGAGGTGGGTGTTGACGGGTGTGTGACTTCCTAAGGGGGACCTAAACGAATACCTACTTCCCATCTAAAGACTTGCTGTGATTCAGTGTTCTTCCATGAGCATGCTCCACTGCAATAGGGCTAAGAGATGGGCAATAGGCCCTTCCTATCATCACATTTCATGGACCTCCTGTCTCCAGCACACCTATGATCCCACAGAAAATCTGTAGGCACCTCAGATTTAATGTGTCCAAAACAGAATTCTTACTTTCTCCCCTGAACCTGTTCATTTCTGTAGTTTCTAGTCTCTAAGAAGGATGTCACCAACACCTGTTTGTTTCTTATCTCTAGGAAGGATGTCACCATCCACTTCAGATATCCCTTCCTCATTAAGCCATACCCCTCCATCTCTCAGGCCAAGAGAGTCCACATTATTCTTCACTGTTATTCTCTACGGTCACTCTGGTCCCAACATTATCATTATTTGGTGCCTCTGGGCAAGAGGAATGTCCCTTACTCAGCTCTTCTGACACCTACTCCTGACATTTGTGGCAGTCACCAGCTGCAGAATATAACCCTACTAGATTAGAAGGGTCAACCTCCTGTGCCCCCACTGAGAAGTCCCTAGAGACAGGTTCCAGCACTGGCTAATTGCTGGAAGAGAATGTAAGAAGGAAGAATTGGGAGCAGGGGAGCAGTCTACTCGCTCAGCTTGTAGTGTTCTAAAGCATGGGGTCCACAGAGGATGGTGCTCAATAATACCCCACATCTGGATAGACTGCTGCTTTCGAATTCACCCACCAATGGAGGACATGTTTTTTCTATTTTTTTTTAAATTTATAACCATTGCTGGATCATGCAGAAACTTTTTTTTTTTAAGTTTTGTAAGCAATTGTCACTGTCTTCTGGTGTACAGCTGTATTGTTTTGCATTTCTACCAGCAATGAGTGTAGCTGTTGACCTACATCCTCATACCATGCAGTATACTTAGCATTTTGGACTTTGGCGTTCTGATAGGTGTAAGTGGCCTCTCACTGTTGGACTGTTTGTTTTGAGATTTTATCACTGTGCAGCCCAAGATAGCTTCGAACTTGTAATCGTCCTGCCTCTCCTGTGGGATTACAGACATGTGTCACCACATTCAACTTCTCTATTAAGAAGTGATTATGTCATTGTGTGCATGATGTATGTTGGGGTGCATGTGCTGTGTGCATGTGGAGGTCAGAGGACAACTTTGTGGAGTTAGTTCTTTCAACCTTTTATATGGGTTCCAGAAATGGAACTTGGGTTGTCAGGCTTGTACAGCAAGTGCTATTACAGAGCCATCTCACCACCCTTCCCTGTTGTTTTAATTTGCAGTTGCATGATGGCATATGATACAGAACACCTTTTTAGAAGAAGATTTGTGCTTGTGCCTGGTGGTAGTGGTGCATGCTTTTAATTTCAGTACTTGTGAGGCAGAGACAGGCAGATCCTCTGAGTTGGAGGTCAGCCTGGTCTAAAAAGAAAGAAAGAAAGACATTTGTTTTTATTTTTAGGTGTATGAGCATTTTGCCTACATGTATGTATCTGTGACACATGCGTGCCTGGTGTTTGTAGTACCAGAAGAAGACATCAGAGGTCTTGAACTGGAGTTAAAAGATGGTCGTGAAGCCAGTTGGTGGTGGCTCATACATTTAATCCCAGCACTCAGAAAGCAGGGGCAGGTGGATCTTGAGGACAGCCAAGGCAACACAGAGAAAACCTGTCAAAAAAACAAACCAAACGAAACCAAACAAAGAGTGAGTTGCCATGTGGGTGCTGTGAACTTGTGAATTAAATCCAGATCCTTTGCAAAAGCAGAAAGAGCTTTTAATTGCTGAGCTATTTCTTCAGTCCTTAAAAGTTTTATGTGCCCATATATCCTCTTCAGGAAAGTGTCAGGTCTTTTGTCTACTTTTTAAAAATGAATATATATATATGTATGTATGTATGTATGTATGTATGTATGTATGTATGTATGGGCACCACCACTAGCATGTCAGGGGGCCACAGAATTAGAGATAGTTCTGAGCTACCACATGGGTGCTGGGGACTAAATCTGAAACTTCTGGAAGAGCAACTGGTGCTCTTCCCCACTGAGTCATCTCTCCAGCTCCTTTTTTGCCCATTTTCATCTAGGTCCGTTTTGTTAATTATGACTTCTGTTGTAGTATTTTTTTTTCTTTTTTGGTGGGGAATAGGGTGGGGTAGGGGACAGTGCTGGAGAATCAAACACAGCGTCTTACAACTACCGAGACTGAAGATAGGGGCAGATATTAGCCTTTTATTAAATCCTACCATCAGATTTATTTATAAGTATCTCTCCCAGATTATGGCTTGTACTTCTCATTTCTCTTAACAATATTTTTCAAAGAGGCTTTTTTTCTTCACTTTTGCTAGGCATGGTGGCACACATCTTTAATTCCAGCACTTGGGAGGCAGAAGCAGGTGGATCTCTGTATGTTCCAGGACAGCTAGGTCTACATATCAAGTTTCAGGCCAGCCAGTGCTATATAGTGAGAAGCTCTCTCAAACCAACCAACCAACCAACCAACCAACCAACCAACCAACCAACCAATAAAGACTGCACTTGAACTTTGAAATTTGCAATTTTTAAAAAGATTGTGGGTTGGAAGTATAGCTCATGGGTAGAGTACTTGTCTAGTATGTACAAACTCCTACTTCAGTCCCAGCAATGGAGGGGGGAAAAGAAAGAAAAAAAGAAATCTGCTTATAGTTTGTCAAGCACACGTTTTTACTATTTTTTTTTCTGTCATTGGCTGCTTCTTAGTTACTGTTCTATTGCTGTGACAAAACACCATAGCCAAGGCAACTTATAAAAGAAAACATTTAACTTGGGGCTCATGGTTGCAGAGGGTTAGAGTCCATGACCACTGTGGTAGAAAGTATGACGTCAGGCAGACAGGCATGGTGCTGGAGCAGTAGCTGGAAGCTTACATCTCTATCCACAAAAGGAGGTAGAGAGAGTTAACTGGTGTGGACTTTTGAAACCTCAAAGCCCACCTCCAGTGACACTCTTCCTTCAGTGAGGCCACTTCCCTTCATCCTTTCCAAGTAGTTCTACCTATTCAAAGTTAGGAGTCTCTGGGAGCCATTCTCATTCAGACCATTATAGTGGCCATTCTCATCATAGTGGCTTATCTTTTAATTTTTCTCAGTGGTTTCTACTTGGTAGAACTGCTTAGGGAAGACGAGGAGGTATAGCTTTGTTGGAGGAGGTATGTCTCTGGTGGGTGGGATTTTATGTTTCAAAAGATTCCCAGTGCCCTCTCTGCCTTGTAGTTTTGACTAAGATGTGAGCTCTCAGCTGTTGCTTCACTCCACCACCATGAACACTAACTCTCTGAAACTGTAAGCCAAGGTAAACTCTTGTTGTAGTGTTTAATCACAGCAATAGGAAAGTAAGACTAGTATTAGCATATGTGTGTATGCATTTATAACTTGTATTAAAGTTTCATTAATGATCTAATAGTTTTGCATATGCATTTTCCTCCTTAGTCCAATTATAGATTTCAGTCATACCAGTTCTTGGGTCTTTTTGGCCTCTTCAGTCTGTCCTAGTACCTGAGACTTCTATGAAGTGAACAGGAATCTGTATGGGGATCATTGTAATGGGGTTGAGCTCAATCTTTAACAGGAAACAGGGGGTTGTGTCCTCCCAATACCTCATCACAGAGCTTGTGACATACATCCATCTGTCTGTCTCTCGTGATGCTCACTCTGATTATTCTATTTAAGTGGCATCCAGGCAGTCACTGTGGTCTGTGCTTACTCCTGAGAGGTGATTATCACAGGAGTGAAAAGAAAAGCCATGGAGGTATTACAGCTGGGATGAGTAAGATCACAGATCTGTACTGGCATTTCTTTGTTGTGATATGGTGTGAAATGGGGTCTCCATGACATATCTTTTCAACTTAGGTTCCTGGGAGGATAGACATCCTTTGCTGTGATAAGGATGTTGCTAGAGGAGTAAGAGGAGAAGAGTTGGGGCTAGGTACATGTGAGACACTCAATAATTGATGCTGAGGAGGCCCTTGGATCTCAGTGTCTAGTCCAGGGAGTCTAGGTTTAGAGACCAAGTATGGTTGTTTGGGATGGGAACATTCTGGAAGATTATCTGGCTTTAGCACAGCTGAGGTCAGAGAACAGGGTCCCTTATGTCTGTGTGGTGCCTGACCAAGTTGTTCTAGAAGCATTCTTCATTCTATGGAGACATATACCTGGTCCCAAAGCAAAGTTCGCAAAGGCTGAGAAAACAGTAAGTTCCACTAGCTACTTCAGCTTACTTCTGATTTCTGCAACAGACTCTTGTGAGTGTGTGTGTGTGTGTGTGTGTGTGTGTGTGTGTGTGTTTACATTCAAGAATACATTGCTGAACACTTTGATTTTCTTCTTTAGTAAAGTGTCCAGAACTGAAAGACCCCCTTTTCAGTGGCTTCCCAGTATTCCCTGCATGAGAGGGGGACCACCATTGAGATGATGCTGGGTTTGGGGACCTGGATCTGTGGTGATTGGAAGGAAGGCTGCTATGAGTAAGCCCAGCAACCACTGTCTGTTACTGTTCCTTGGTATGGGCCCCCTGTAATTCTAGATGTGGCTACCTAGTTGTCTTTTAGTTGGACGGAGACTTAGTGTGGTCTTGATGATCCAAAATGGAGATTCGATCAAGTGGCTCTGATCTGTGTTTCCTCACATGAAGGTAAATATTTTCTCTACATTTGGAACAACTTCTATTTCCACTTTTCTTTGTATAGCAAATATTGGTTCATATACGCTTCTTATTTTTTTCATAGATTGTTTTTCTGAACTTATAATGTTTATAGTTTAAAATATATACTATATTGAAGTCAGACTTTTACCTGTGATAACAGTTACAATGTTTCTTTTTGTTTTCCTGGTTTTGCTTTAATTGATAGTGAGGGTTTTTTTTTTCTATACAAAATTGTTTTAGTTTTGTGGGATGAAGTTATTGATAGTGTGCTGGTAGATTTTTAACAACTGGTTCTCTGAAAAGAAAAAGAATTCCATGGTGACCTTTGTGGCCTGTCAAGCTATTGACTGTGTCTTTTAACCTACATTGGGAGGAGCCAGCTTCAATATGTCTGCTAGGGTAGGGGTAAGCGATGACACTTGTTTCACTCCAAGGCTAAGATGGCTGATTGACATAATTCTACCTGAGGTTCTTTTAGCTGTTATGATTTTGTCTATTTACATCTTTGAACTATCTGCTATAAGACGTTGGTAGAGGCTAGTACCATTTGTCATTTCTGCTTCAGTATGCTAACTAACTGCTAACAAGTGAGCACAGAGCGAGCCATCTTTTTCAGAGTGTGGATAGGATGCTGCTTTACACCATGTATTAGACTCCTGCATGCGTATTCTGATAAATCTGTGGACTCTGACCCAGAGATCTGCTTGTCCATCTGTAAGAAATGTTAAATATGAAGCTTTTCTACCAAATACTATAAAAGGAATTAAAATTTTTTTTATCCTCTCTACTGTGTGTAAGACTTTCTTGTAAATGTTTTAATTCCCTCACCTAGTCAAACCTTTGTTTACACAACAGGCCTCCAGCTACATTCCAGCAATCTGATGACCTGGAGCAGTAACAGTTAGTTCTCTGGCCCATCATTTTCTGTGTGCTAATTCTTTTCAGACCAGTCAATGGGGAAAAGACATAGTCACCACCTGAGTCAGAGTGAAAACCAAGTGTGTGTTTCCTCTTTCGAACATTTTGAACACACTGTCTTGATCCACAAGTTTTGCCTTATCTAGACACTTCTATTGGTGTGGTGATCTTCTTTGTGACCCCAAACTTACACTTACACAGTCACACACACACACACACACACACACACACACACACACACACGTGCGCCTTCTGGGACAGGATCGCTGTCCTGGAACTCATTTTATGATGACGTAGGCTTCAAACTCAGGAATCCACCTGCCTCTGTACTACTATCTAAAGGTATGTGCCACCACACCCAGCCTAAAACTTATTTCTGACACATCTGTGCTCTCCAGGACTTTACAGATGCAGTGATGGTTGAGTTCCTCCTAGCTGGGGATTGGCAAGCAACCTCAGCTCTTCCCCCACAAACCCCATCCCTCACTGAGGAGGAGCTATCACTGAGTATTCCCACCCTCCACCCTATCGTGAATGACCCAAACCACAAGGAGGAAGCAGTCTTTTCTGATATTTGGTCATTTCTGCTGAATACACGTCTGTCTGTCCTTCCGCAGCCTGTGAGACGAGGACCCCAGTGCCACAGTGTCTCAGCTCTGTGGGCTACTCAGCCTCTAGGATGACCACACTGCACGTTCCCACTGAGCTCAGGCAACTCAAATGAGAATGCACAATGCCTCAGCGCTTCCTGCTCTATGATGAATTCTGGCACACTCCCGACATCTCTGTGAATCTGAAGGGGTGGACTTGCCAAGGACCAGCCTCAGTTAGAGAGCGCTTCTGAAGGGGTGTCTGGGAGCGGCAAAAACAAACAACTCTGAAGTCAAATCGTGGGTCCATGCTGAGATAGCTTTCCAAACTGCTTGCTTGCTCCCCCCCCCTCCCTCCCTCCCTCCCTCTCTCTCTCCTCTCTCTGTGTTTGTGTGTGTGTGTGTAAGCGCACACGAATTCTGCTCTCCTCTGCTCCGCTCTAAGACAGTGTTTTCTTGCTATTCTAAAAACTCTCTGGTTGAGACAGCTCTCTCTGCTAGTAAAAATTCTAAAAGCTATCTGGATAGC